>NC_044039.1:35564113-35910919 GCF_901765095.1 Microcaecilia unicolor
CTGACACTCACAGCCCTTGTTTTCTTGCACACTCGTGTGATGCCAGTTCCTTCAACCTGCAATTACTAATCCTAATTGTGCAGTCCCCTGTCTACTTCAGGTTACACAAATCGTCACAAGTTCTAGTTGCTACTGTGAAACATCACTGGCCAGCACTGCTGTCAGCATGGGCATATCCAAGAGGCAGCCGAGAGAGCTAGCATTTCTGTTTTGCTTTTTAAAGGGTCCCATGCTCCCCTCTGCATTGCCACAACTTTCACATTCACTACTAGGGAGAAACACGCAGAAGACATATTCAGAACTTCAAAAAAAAAAATCACATTAGAAACATACTCCGTGTCCTTTTCCGCCTCCCTCTCCGACCCTCACAAGAACTACTATAGTTATTCTTATGGCCAGTAAGTTACTGATCCAATATCAAGAGATATTTTCAATGAGAATAGGAAAACGAGAATGTGCATGAGTGGAGAAGGAAAGGAAAGAGAAGAGAGAAAAGTGCATATATACATGGCATAAAACAAGAAGAAAAAAAAAATCAAGAAACAGCCAGAAAAATAAGAAAGGAGAGAGAATAAAATGTGCTAAGAGGGATTATCGGTCTCCTCACCTTTCACCATAAGGTTTGACTTTCCATGGAGAGAATGTCTTGCCTTCAAGATGCTTGCCTAGTGGAACATTCCATGTTGCTACTAAAGAAGCATAGTTTCCTTCATCACCAAGGCCACAAATATGAACCTCCTTCTAGCAGTAGCCTGGATACCCAGAGTCCTCCCATCTCCCTGCCCTGTTTTGCTCCAATACAGTCAACTTATGAAAACAACAAGAAGCAAAACTGAGGTGTTTTCTGACTGCACCTATCGACCTCAGTTCTAGATGTACAAGGAGGTCAAACCCTTGAACGGCATCTGCAGTTCTGTAAGGCACTACAAGAGGGTGTTGCACTAAAGACTGTGACAGTTGCATGGCTGTGCTGAGGAAGAAACACCACAGGAAAGGCAACGTCAACGCACACACCACACATACACACACTACATACGTACCTGGACAATCACATTTTTGACACATGCCTATATAATATCACTTTTGTTTCCTTTTGTGCAATCAACATTGAGGAAAAAAAAGTATCTATTGGTATCAGAGAGGATTCAGCAGGAATTTATAAAAAGGTGATTACTATACGTAGGCAAATACCTGCTACATTCTAGCATGGGGATGTTAGAAACCCCTGATTCCTACATAAAAGGCCTAAGGGATAAAAAAAATTAAAATCCTGAAGGAAGGTACACCCAGTATTTAATGTATGTTAATTAAAAGACTACAGGAATAGTCTATTATTGAAGGGATTTAGCGAGAATGCATCTCCTCCAACGCTAGTATTTTAAAATCAAAAGTAAACAGGCAACCAAACCCATTACGTCACAACAGTGCATGGGTTTTCTTTTCTCTGGGTGAATCAGTGCTTGGACTGGATTTTTCATGGTCTGTAGAGCAGTCCTCTTGCTCCCATCTTTGTCCTTCCTCTCCTGCTCCTGCATCTTTTTTCTTACTGTCCCCCTACCCCACCCCACCCCCAAATGAAAAAGGGATAATTTCAGGTTACAGTACAAATAGAGTGAAAACCCTATGAATTTCTGGATAAATCCCTAAGTGTTACACTCCTTGATAAAAGCCTGTCACAACCCCCAACAGCAAACTGCTGCTAACCTTAGAACAAATCTTCAATACAGAAGTCTATTGGTGGAGTTCTCCAAACAGGACCCACTCCTGGGCCTTCTACATGAAAGAATAATATAAAACAGTGTCCAGTTTTTCACTTCTGTTTTATCACATAAAAGTGTAGAATTGCCTTCTCTAGCTCCCGACTACCACTTTTCTCCTCAAAGTCCTCCTTTCTATTTGCATCACAGGCTCTTCAGTACAAATCTTAGCCTCGTCTCTTCTCCATTTAGGTCCTTCAATCACTTCCAGTGTTTAGATGTAAGGATACTGATTGACCTTGGTGGGGCTTAGTGGATATCCAGTGTAGACTGCAGAAGCTGGAGACGCTCTGATATAGGTCTGGTGGGCAAACTGTGCCTGGTACTGACTTGGGTGGATAGTAGGTGACGGAAGAACCCTTGGTCCCATGCTCACAGGAACCTGGTGAACAATGCTGGCAGGGTAAGCAGTATGTTGCACAGCATGGCGCGCTGATCCTTGGGAAGCTACCAAGTGAGCAACAGCACCTGTGGAGCCCAGAGCCGCAGGAGCTGTGTATGTATAGAGGTGAGGCTGGCTAGGAAGGTGTGCTGCAGCAGCTGCGGCCAAATGTGGATGCACTGTACTATGGCCAGGGCTACTGTGAGGAAAGGAATAGGGTGCTTGAGCGATTGTTGGAGTGATGTAGGCTTGCTGCCGCCGGTGGTTTCCAGTGCGTTCTGTCGTGATGTGTTGTGGGGCCTGTATAAAAAAACATACATACATGTAAAACAAAGGTTATGAGATAAAAAAAGACAAATGAACAATAATATTACCATAGAAGAACTTGGATCAAATAAAAAAAAACCAATGGTAATAACCACAAGTTGCCAAATGGCAACAGAGAATGTGAAAGAAATGGCATATTCTGCTTAACAATGTCATCAGACTGAACTGTCACTAAACCTTATTCAGAAAGGACATCTCCCCATTTTGACTACAGAACAAACTTTTATTCATCAAGGGTATTTAGAGCAGAGATACCAAGAGACCCCGTTTTCAAAGAGAGCTTTCCAGCCAGTCTTGGCGTTCTAACAATGCCCCTCAGGCTACTTGGAACCTCTGCTGTTGATCTGAAAAAGTATGATGCAGTACCATAATGCCTTGGGATGGAAGTTCATAAAATCAAGACCAACCAAAAAGATTCACTCCAGGAAATAGGTTACTCAGCAGCTCCATGGGCGTGAGCTGCTTACCAGGCTTGGAAGAAGGGATGGAGAGGGGCCTCTTCAAACAATAACATTCAACCCAAATATTAGATTACATGGTCATTTGGCAAAATCATTTCCCAAATGAGTTTGTACCAGTGGGTTTTAAACAGATCCTTCACTGTTTTTGCCCCTTTTCCTGAGTGACTTTGGAATCCTCCAAATAATTATTTTCCATTTAGGTGTTGCTACCTAGAACTTTAAAAACATAACTGGGTCAATATTGTGCCTGTGGTGGTCAACGCACCACAGGCTGAAATAGATCTGGATAGTCAGTGTCAATCCTTATCTGGGTACCAGCACTGAATATTCGGGTTCCTTGCCGGGCCCCAGAAGTTGCTCAGGTATCACAGATAACTAAAGGGGACATTCTATATATGGTGCCTTCAAAATTGACACGGTAAAACCATGCAGTTAGCATGATTCTGTAAAATATGCCTAAAGTTAGGAATAGTTTATAGAATAGGCTCACGCACCGTTCTTGCAACTAAAATGTAGGCGCACCCATTTAGGCCACCTAAAACCAGGCCTAAATACCTGCGCCTAAGTTAGGCGCAGATCGGGTGTATTCTATAATACTGCGCATAGCTTTCTGAAATGCCCATGCCCCGCCCATGGCCATGCCCCCTTTTGAACTGCGTGCATTACAATTTACACACACCGTGTTATAGAATACGCCTAGAAAGTTGAGCGTGAAAATTGTAATTAAAGCCAATTAGTGCCACTAATTGGTTGTTAAGTACCAATTATCAGCGTGGATTAGCTCGTTACTCAAGTTGTGCGTGCAAATTGGCTTTGAAAGCTGAGATCTATGAAGCATGAATATCACATGAACAACTGAAGAGAGGACTGGACAGAAGAGTTTGAAAACTACAGGGGACCGTGCACGTTAGTAGTTAAGAAGGGAAAAGTACAGCTAAGCCTATGACCCAATGGAGGAAGTAAAAGATTCCATAAAGACAAATCTGTCTAGCTAGCTAATATTAAAATATGCCGAGGATGCAAACTGCATATAAAAACTTTCTCCAAACATGTCAGTCCTTTTAAACTGTTTCTCAAACTTGGGCCCATTTTAGTAGGGCACAGAAGCACCTGTCAAAGTTACACTTTGTTAACTTGGTCTGGCCTTGAAGGACAGTAATTTTGAACAACATTCACATGTAATGTAAATATTTGACTTTTGCAGTTGTTCCTGTCAATTTTTTTTTACCATTCTTTTCATTTTATCATGTCTTATAGCATGTAAATGCAAACGGGGTGTTCACAGGGGGGAAGTACATGGGTGGGGTATGGATGTGTCACAATTTTCCACACAGGCTATAGAACACTGTGCTAAAGTGCTACATTTCACATGCACATATTTACATCAGTGGCGTAGCTACATGGGCCACGGGGGCCTGGGTCCCCGAACATTTGGCCCTGGACCCCCCTACCGATGACCCTCTCGACCCCCCTCCTGCCGCCAACCCTCCCCCGCCTACCTTTGCTGGTGGGGGACCCAACCCTCGCCAACCGAGGTCCTCTTCTTCCGGCGCAAGGCTTCGTTCTGTTTCTGTGAGTCTGACGTCCTGCAGGACATCAGACTCACAGAAACAGAACGAAGCCTTGCAGATCAGCCAGCGGGAAAGGAGTTGGGGAAAGAAGGGCAAGGGGGCAGGGGGTGGTGGAGGAAGAGCCGGGGTGGCAGCTTATTTCTTGCCTCAGGTGGCAGATTGTCTTGAGCCACCCCTGTATAATAGAATCTGGGCGCCCAGATATGTCTATAAAATATGCGCTCGTTGAGCTGCATTTTCACACCTGAATTTGGCACACTTTATAGCTTTGCCCCTTTAACTACTGATTCTATATATGGCACACACCCTTACTGAGCGCACAGTGTAACTGATCAGTAAGTCCTTAACTAGCAATAATTAGGCACTAGCAACCTTAATTGGCATCATTTAGAATTTGGTTGTGCACTATTCAGAAAAGCGGGTGTGTCCGAGGAATTTCAAAAAGTTGCATGGAATTACAGAATTTGCCCAAAGCACGCCTAAATTGGGTGCTGGCATTTATACCTGCTTTTAGCAGGCGTAAGTACGGTCCTTAACGTTCAGTTTTTTTCAGCGCTGAATTTTCAGCACCGTTAGAAGCATAGGACACCACATAATAAGGCCGTGACCAAAGTTGTAGAGATTGTAGCACCGGGAAAGGCACAACCTACGGAAAAACGAATCAAGGACACATATCAATCTTCATAGAGATAACATAAGCCACTACAGGAAAAAGAAAAGAATAGGTGAACATTTCTCAAAGGAAGATCATTCCCTTAATAACCTTAACCTTATAGTAAAGAAGCTTAAAGGACACTTCTGGCAGTCGGCTCTCAATCAAGCTACCACAGGAAGGCCTAAAACTACTGTATCTCACTCCTTAAAAAGTTACAAAACAGCACAAAATACCACTGCTTGTATGCAGTGCTCCTTGCACTGAGAAGGCTTCCCCTCTCTTGTTAAAACTTCACTGGCTTCCCATAAAAGCCAGGATGGTTTATCACCCTCCTACATGGAACAACTAATTGATTTACCTTCACATAATACAGTAAAAACATCTAGAGAATACCTCAGGCTCCACTATCCAAACTGCAAAGGTCTTTCTTACAAATCAATCCTTGTTGCAGGGTTCACATATCAGAGTACCAAACTTAGGAATTCTCAACCCAAGCAATTAAGGTACTTAGAAGATTATCTGAGACTCCGTAAATTACCAAAGGCTTTTCTATTAAGTCCATATCTTATCAATAGACAATAAATTAATGTTGCCGTCTCTCTTATACGTTTCAACATAACCAATACTCTAGCCTCGTTTCAAGACAAACATACAACTATTCCTAATATGTTAAAATGTTATAATTAATTATCTGACTGAATATTTTTGATATTTTTTCTTGAATGTAAGCACTGCCGCCGTTTCATGCCAATCTCTCTCATGAATATTCATTGTGGATAGCCTGAAAATCTTACTGGCTGAGGTGCCTCCAGGACCTGGTTTGGGAACCACTGCGCTAACCTCTTTCCAACACCAAAATGGATGGCATAAAAAACCCAAAACTTAAACGACTGCATGTGTGTGATGTGTTGAGTAATGCTTAGATGGTGAAGAACTTAGGCCAATGCTTCTACAGTCTGTGTCCCATACATGACAGATCGGGATAGGCTGAAGTGGGTTTTGACGGCAACTCCAGTAGTTGCAACTTAAGGACGGTGCCGGGCAGACTTCTACGGTCTATGTCCCAGAAATGGAAAAGCAAGACCAGGATCAAGAAGTATTTTATACCACATTCATTGCTGGTTTAACCATGAATTGATAATGAGTCTGAATGTTGGGGCAGAATGGATGGACCATTCAGGTCTTTATCTACTGCTATGTTACCATCACAGCATGTTAGTGATGCAGAAAATCTGTACCTGCTTCATAGTAGTCTAATGGTTCGACCAGCATGTGAAAAACAGGGGAGCTCAGTTCAAACCCCACTGAAGTTCCTTCTGATCTTGGGCATGTCACTTAACCCTCCACCACCTCAGATAAAAACAGTTCATAAGCCCTCTAGAGACAGGAATATACCTACTGTAACTGATACAATTTGCCTTGCACTACAACTGAAAAAGGCATGAGCTAAATCCAGAATTCCCTTCCCCTTCCTTTCTTCATAGAAAACCTCACTGTGGTAATCCTCAACCTACTTGTAAATAAGCAGACCACTTGATCCCCTTCCTCACCTTTTCTGCATCAGAAGATGCCCCTCCCCCCTCCCAGGGAGGTGCATGACCCTGGAAGTGCTCAGGGTCATGTTAAGGGGAGAAGAGGTGGCCCATCCCTTCACTGATAACCCCAGAGCAAAGTTAAGGGGTGGCACAGAGAGGAATGGAAGACATACCTTTAGTACTTCAATCAGACACTCGGAAAAATAATACTTCAACTACAGTGATTTACTAGGGAATAATTCATCCTCAGGTTTTATGGTATCATAAACCATGAGTAAAAAGCTCAAGTGATTTACAAAACATGACAGAAAATGTGAACAGAAAATATGTCCTTACAGCTCTATGGCACTCCGTCAACACTCCCTTTGCCCCCACTGTATACTGTATTCTATGAAGGCATGAGATATTATATTTATTACATACGTCCATTCTTACCTGGCTGAGATTGAGTGGCTGCTGTTGCTGGAAGGAATGTAGCCCCTGCCGCTGTTGCCTGTACGAGACAGCTGCAAATGAGGTCCCGGAACAGTGGCTACCCATGGCAGCCCCCAGGCTGGAAGATGAGGTCTTGGCTTTGTACGAAGAGGAGTGGTGGCTGCTGGTGTCTGTGGAAGGGAAGGGAAGAGGGCTGAAATGTGTGCTCAGTCATCTCCAGAAGCCTGCTTGGCACAGGCCACAGCTTGGCCTTTCAGGGAACTGGTGGGGAAAATAAAGCCAGATGGCTGCTCTCTACCTTGAGCTGCTATTGAAAGCAAAATACAAAAAAACCCCTTTGATTTAAGTCAGACAATTATCCACTAGAAAATTTTTTTTTTGAAAAATCTACATATCCCCACCCCGGTTCTAGGTCAGTTCCCACCTGGACAGTTCCCACTGGACAGTTCCCACCAGACAGTTCCCACCCACCAATTCCCATCTGAACAATTCCCACCTAGGACAATTTCCACTGAACCAATTCCCATCGCACCAGGGAGGACAATTCCCACCCATAACCCCAAAAATACAAAACACTAGGACAAATAATCTCCCTCCCTTTTCTCTTCCACATCATGCCCCCCCCCAACATTATCTTTTACATATCCCTTTCCCCTTCCAGACATGTTCGTTGCCCCCCTCCCATACTAGGTTTCAACCTAATTCATGTTTAATCTGGGATCTAAATCTCATAAATAAGTAAATAAATAAATAGATAAATACAAACTAAAGTTCACGTGGGGGGGGGGGGGGGAGGAGGTGCAATGCTCCCTACCCCCCCCCCAAACTAGGTTTCAACCTAATTCAGCCCCTCAAAATGACATACTGATTTATAACAAATTACTACTCTACCTATGAAAAGTTATTCCATTATTATACGTTCTCTGTGTACATCTGTTTCAGATGCCGTAAAAAAAAAAAAAAAAAAAAGCACCGCCAGGACTTATGGGACCCGAGAGAAGAAAGAAGCTACAGTCGGTAAAAAAAAAAAAAAAAAAAAGGCTAGGGAGGCTGGGAAATGTCTGGGCAGGGAGAGGAGGTGGGGGGAATCCTTGGTGAGAATTGTCCCGGGAGGGGGGAGTTGCCCAAGGCGAAAATTGTCTCAGGGGGAATTGGTGGGTGGGAACTCACCTGATACCCCACCCCACCCCTTCCCTCATCACAACCACCATCATAAATGTATGATACAGTGGCGTTCCTAGGGGGGCGGACACCTGGGGCGGCGCCCCGCCCCCCGGGTGCAGTGCCCCCCCCCCCTCGATGCAGCGCGGACCCCTCCGGCGAAAGACACCCCCCCCCGCGAAAGAGCCCCCCCCCTGGGTGCATGCCGCTGGGTGGGGGGGGTGCCACAGCGCGCACCTGCTGCGAGTTTACTAACTTTGCTCGTTCGCTGCAGCTCCCTCTGCCCCGGAACAGGAAGTAACCTGTTCCAGGGCAGAGGGAGCTGCAGCGAACGAGAGAAGTTAGCGAACTCTCGCAGCAGGCGCACACCGCGGCACCCCCCAGCGGCGTGCACCCGGGGCAGACCGCCCCCCCCCCCCCCCCTTGGTACGCCACTGGTATGATATACTCATATTTTCTTCCACATTAACAGCTGCAGATAGCTCTATGTGAAAATGCATGGCAGACTGTCTGGCTTTACTCCTCTGAAGAACGGCGGCTCAGACCTTTACAGTTTAGCTTGTTGATCTGTCTTCTCTGCCAGGTCAAAGTTCTGCTCTTTCAGGTTGGGGATGAGGGACAGGAGTGGAAAAGGAGACGACTGCTTCTTATTCAGGAAGCCACAAACTCAAGAGGGATTACTCCAGTGGAAATTCTGTGCAACAGTGTATTGCAACATTTGTACAGAATTCTGCACCTCCTGTGTCAAATGGGGAACAGAAGGAGGCAGTGCTTCACAGAGAAAGCTGCAGCATGGCTGCTATCTCTCTCCCTAGTCCTCAAGGGTGTGAATATTACCACTGCAGCATTCTCAGGAATAGACGTACTGACCTGGGAACTGAATGCAACTCTTCTGCCCCTAAGCCCAGAGATGCCACATTACCCAGTTTCAGGTTGGTGATTTCTGATCACCCAATCCTGGTGCATGATGGGACTTGCAGTACTGAGTTCAATGGGCTGAATCAGGCACTACAAACCCCACAGTGCTTTGGGATGTAAGTTCAAAACCAGGACTGCCCCACAATCTCCAGCCTGGAACTGGGTAACTTGGCATTTCTGCGAGCCACCAGCCAGTCCTCTCTATTTCAGTTTGGGAAATAAGTTCATGCAACATTGCACAGCAGAGCTTCCCAGCTTGTCCTGGGGACCGCACAGTTAGTGGGTTTTCAAGATATCCACAAGGAATACACATGCAGAGCTGCCACGTTACCCAGTTCCAGGAGGGAGACTATTTGACCAGTCCTGGTTTTAAACTTATATCTCAAAGCAGTGTGGTATTTGTAGCCCTTGTTTCTATCCCCATAAAGCATCAGGATGAAGTTGGCAGAAATCCAGGACTCGACTAAAATCTCCTTCTTGGAATTGGGTAACTTGGAAGCTCTGCACATGAGATAAATCCACATAAACTGGGTCTCGAACCAGAGGCGTATCTGGACCGGCGGGAGGGAGGGGCACATTTGAGCCCCCTCCGCCATTGCCGGACCCCGCCCCCCCCCGGCTGCCATCGCCTACCTTTGCTGGTGGGGGACCCCAACCCCCGTCAGCCGAGGTCCTCTCTTCCGTTGCAGCAAAGCTTCCTTCAGTTTCAAATTCTGAGTCTGACGTCCTGCACGTTGTACGTGCAAGACGTCATACTCAGAACAGGAAGCTTTGCTGCAACGGAACAGAAGACCTCGGCTGGCAGAGGTTGGGGTCCCCCGCCCGCAAAGACAGGCGACGGTGGGTTGGCGGCGGGAGGGGGGGTGGAGAGGGTCGTTGGCAGGGGGGCCAGGGCCAAATCTATGGGGGCCCAGGCCCCCGTGGCCCCACGCAGATTCGCCCCTGTCTCCAACACATAAAGATTTATCTCATGTATATAACTTGTAGATATCCTGGAAACCCAAATGGCTGTGAGGTCACCAGGGCAGGTTTTGGAAGCTCTGGATCAAAGCTAGGCCTTCTGACACTGGTCTGACTGCTGATCACACATGAGCCAGAGGGCTGCCAGCTGGCTCCTGTTTTTCCTGATAGGCTAATTCAGGCCTGCTTTAAGTACACCCTAAGCAGAATTACAAGTTCACAGATGCAATCTGCCATAACCAGAATCACATCATCCAATCAAGTAAAATTGGAACCAAATAGTCCAACCTAACAAGAGCAGTTGCAGGGTGGGGGCTGGGATGCCAACAAACGCCATTTCACAAGAGAAAGGCTGAGCCAGTACTGATTTTAACTCTGCTACTTTTATGTACCTCTAACTCTGGGGTTCTCAACCCAGTCCTCAGGACACGACCAGCTAATCAGGTTTTCAGGATACACACAATGCATATGTATGAAACAGATTTGCATACAACGGAGGCAGTGCATTGTGAGGAAGAAGGAAGAGGGATTGTAAGGGCCCTGCCACCTCAAGCCCGATGTTCTCCTTTATTTATGGAATACGATTGCAAAACATGGGTAAATCAATTTCAATATAGTTGCAATATATATTCCACACAATCGATTACCACAACTATGACTTATTGCAAAATCTTTATTACATACTACAAATTTTGTATTAAAACCCTATGAAAATCTAAAATCACATGTATATAGAATGCTGATACCCACACCTCATAAACATATGTCACCACTACACACATACCATCAAATCAGTGCATATTCTCTAGCGAAAAAGGTGCCGGTACTCAAATGCCAGGCCACCTTTCAGGGGGTGGGGTGATCAGTAAGGGACTCACCCCACAATAGCCAGGCCCCCTGCAACCAGTCACAGAATCTATGACAAGGCAGAATTGGTGTGTAGAGCTTGAGCTCTTTCATTAAAACTTGGAGACCATGGGTCAATTTTAGCAAACAATGAAAAAGGTGCCGGTACTCAGTACCCCCTTAAAAAAAGGCCTGCATCAAATACCCTTTACAGTACACCAAAAGTAGCCCGCAACCCTTCCATTCAACAGGATAAATGAAAGTCTTAACAGGAAACAATGCACTTATCTCAACAGTCCTCCAACAACTTGTCAGGAGAAGTCTACGTTGCTCTGCACTAAACTGACGCGATGCAACCATTATAAGTCCGAAGTGTGCTCCACAGTCAGTATGTCAATTGAGTCACTTTCAAAGTTGTAACAATACCCAAAATGTTGTACACAGTCGGGTGCCATGGTGTTTTGCTTAAATATAGCAATAATGCTGACATTTGAGCCCGTCCTTAAAAGTGCCCGAACTCATAGGATTTTAATACAAAATCTGTAATATGTAATAAAGATTTTGCAATAAGTCATAGTTGTGGTAATAGATTGTGTTATTTATGGAATAAAGACAGCATAAGAAAACCAGCTGTAAGTAAACTTACTGCCAACAGAGGGTGCCCAGGGTCTTTTAGTAAAAGGTTGCTAGGCAACCAAGGAAAAGTGAAGAAGGTTTAGGAAAAATCCTGGTTACTCAGGTTGGGAGGAAACTTCCTGAAAAGGGGGACGGCTTTAAAACTCCTAGAACTGGGACTGTGAGGGGGACAAGAAGGAGCATTTTCTCCAACCCATGGAAATGGAATCCACTGGTACTCCAGATGAAGGGAGAAGCCCATGGAGCTTTCTATAACACTTGAAGATTGTGAAGAAATAGAAAACTGACCCCTGAAAGACTTGTTCATCATATGCAACAGTTGGATCCCTGTATTGCTCCTGGACAATTGAAAGTTGGCACTTAACCAGGCAGCTTGTTTGTAAGTAAAGTGTTTTTTTTTTTAAAGTTGCTAGCGGATAAGGGGAGGGGATGATAGAGATCAAGCTTTCTTTGTTATGTGCGATTGTGTGAAGGATCTGCTAGCTGTTTGAGACCTAGGCTTGTATAAGGGGAAAATGAATATATGAAAAAGATATTTTTGGTTGCTGAATAGGTTATTTATTTATTTATTTTTGTATCAGCATTTTCATGGTATGAGACTGTTTGGGAAGCAAGATATTTGTAAACTTTTTTATTGCCTACAGTCTGAGCAATAGACTATTTCCCTGGTAAACTCTGTTTCAGGAAAAGGAAGATACATTAAATTATTTAAAAGTAAGGGACCTTCTTTTGAAAAGCAGTAAAGGCAACTGCTATGGAGGAGCTCATTTGCATAAAGCTGAAATATTCCTGGATTGGATCCTTTTTTGGGTTTTATACAAAGAAAAGGAAACTGAAACCTGGATATTGCCAAAGTAGTGCATGTAGTCACAGTGGCGTACCAAGGGGTGGGGGCGGTCCGCCCCGGGTGCACGCCGCTGGGGGGTGCCGCGCGCCTGTTGGCTCCGAGTCCGCTCGTTCTCTCCCTGCTGCTCCCTCTGCGCGGAACAGGTTACTTCCTGTTCCGGGGCAGAGGGAGCAGCAGCCAGGGAACGAGCGGACTCAGAGCCCCCCGGCGATGCATTTTTACCTGCTGGGGGGGTGCCGCGCGCCTGTTGGCTCCGAGTCCGCTCGTTCCCTCCCTGCTGCTCCTTCTGCGCGGAACAGGTTACTTCCTGTTCCGGGGCAGAGGGAGCAGCAGCCAGGGAACGAGCGGACTCAGAGCCAACAGGCGCGCGGCACCCCCCCCAGCAGGTAAAAATGCATCGCCGGGGGGTCGCGCTGCACCCGGGGGGGGGGGGGGGGGGGGGGGGGGCGCATCAGCGATCCGCCCCGGGTGGCAGCCAGCCTAGGAACGCCACTGTATAGCCACCAAATTTGTGTGTTTATTTTTTTTTTCAAGGTGTGATACCTTGACTATGTGCTCCTATTTCACCCTGAGTTAAATGGGAATCAAATATACTGATCCCGGAAAAGGGCAGTGCCTTATGGTGTGGACTTCTTTACTTACTTCTGAAAGCTGGGAGTTCTTTTCTATCCCTATGGCCTTTTGCTTGGAGAGGCCCCATTACAGCATGCAGATTATCTCATGCACATTCACGATGGGTATCCTGAAAACCTAACTGGCTTAGTGTCTTGCGGAGGCTGGGTTGAGAACCCCTACTCTAACCCTATCTTTCTTAGGAAAAACTAGAGACTCTGTGGGTACAGCAGCAATGGAGCTCATTGATAACCTTACCTATGTGGTCTAGCCTTGGCCTGTCCAGAGGCTGAATTTCTCATAGCCTTGTCAGAATTGAATCCCTGTGTTTAACCCTCCAATTCCTGGAGGTGTGCAAGTGCGTGCACCAAGGAAGGGAGAGAGGCATTTGAGCAGCTCAGCTTTGGACACAGCCTCTAATAACGCACCTGGTAGCAAGCTGTCGCACTCCACCAGCACCTCACTGGCATGTGTTTTCAGCGGCGGCACAATGATAGTACGGGGGTTCCCGTTACAGTGGTTTTCTGAGGCACCTTTGCTTTCATGGGTGCTGCCAGTGTGGTTGTGGCCCCTGCGGTGCTTCAGAGCATAAGGACTGATGTTCTTGGACCTGTTGGTATCAGGAGAGTCAGGCACCGTGACACAGCTGATGACATTCTTCCTCTGTTTGGCTAAAGAGCTGGAAACAAAAACACCAAATAAAACAGCTGGCAGAGTTAGGTGCCAAGATGCAGTGCGCTGAGTGCTAAGTGCCCAAATTCTGTTATAGAATACTAGTATGTTGGCATTCATATACCAACATTTAGGCATGCCCACTTGTGCCATTTATAATAGAAATAAATACGCATATCTAAATGAGGCACCTTAGTCCATAACTTACAATATTTTGTAAGTTATGCTTGAAAATGAAGGACCCGCCTATGCCCCACCCACATGTATGCCCCTTGCATTTACACACTAACGTCCAAATTCTATATATGGTGCCTAGAGTTACACGCATTAAATTGGGTGCATGCCCAATTTAACGTGCACAATTTAATTGAATATCAAGCCAATCAGCACTGATAACTGGTGATAACATCCAATTATCAGCACTAATAGGCCCTAATTAGGATTTACACGCGTATCATATTCTATAACAATCTGTGCGTAAATCCTAATGCATGTAACTACTTGGGGGCATGGCTAAGGGCATTGGGGGCGTTCCTAAATTTTATGCACATACATATAAAATCATGCCTAGCTGTAGGTGCCTACAACTGGAAGGCGCCTACATTTAGGCGCAGTTATGCACTAAGCGCAATTCTATAAAGGACACATACTAAGCACATAAAATTTTCAGCTCTGATTTATAGGCACTACTTATAGAATGAGTTGTACACTTATATTACAGAATACCACTAAGCATGCAGCTAGCATGTATTTAACCGTAACATCAAAGTGCTAGTATTCTATCACTTATTTGTGCAAATAACATAGCAGCATAGTAGATGACGGCAGATAAAGACCTGAATGGTGTGTTTTGCTATCCAGTCTGCCCAACAGTCACACTCATTATCAATTCATGATTAAATAACAATGAATGTAATATTTATGTTAAGGATTTGTATCCTGCGAAATCTCTACAAACAAGATTCAAATGGGTATCAATACCAAATATATCACAAACTGCAGTATTGTAAATTAAAACTAATAATCAAGAATTAACAAATATAATAAAGAAATAAGTCTTTAATTTCTTTCGAAACATCATATAATCAAAAGTTAAACGAGTGCTTAATGGTAAAGAATTTCCAAACGGAAAAGATAAAATAAGACTGTCATTATTACGGTTTATATTAAAAGAACCTAAGAGTTGAAACATAGTTGGAAAGCTCTCGAGCACATCCCCATTCAATGTTTAAAGGTCAGACAACACAATGTAAACAAAATACACCTCTCGACAGCAGTGGCATAGCCACAGGTGGGCCTGGGTGGGCCAGGGCCCACCCACTTAGGGCTCAGGCCCACCCAACAGTAGCACACGTTTAGCGGTAGCTGGTGGGGATCCCACGCTCCGCCAGCTGAAGACATCCCCCTGATAGTAATTAAAACGCAGCTCTCCACGATACTGGCACCTGTGCATGCTCAGTTTTCAGTGCGTGCCAACTGCAGACTGCCAAGGTGGAAAGAAGCGTTTTCCCACCAGCTCAGATACTTTTCTGGCGGGGGGTTGGGAAGAACACTTGGTGCCCACCCATTTCTTGCCTAGGCCCACCCAAAATCTGTTGTCTGGCTACGCCCCTGCTCGACAGGAAGCCACTGAAGATCTAGAAAGAAAGGAGTCACATGATGAAATCTAGTTTTCTTATATACTAGTCTAGCAGCAGCTATGCTTTGGATCAGGCAGAGTTTATTCATGAGTTTCAGTGAAATACCAGAATAAAGGGAATTACAATAATCCACCTGAGATAAAACAGTTGTTGAACTAGTACTCTGTAATGCTGTTCAAAAAAGAACAAACTAAACATAGCTGTTTTAATTTATAGAAAGATCTTTCAACAGCAGTGTGGAGGAGTGGCCTAGTGGTTAGGGTGGTGGACTTTGGTCCTGAGGAACTGAGTTTGATTCCCAGCCCAGGCAGCTCCTTGTGACTCTGGGCAAGTCACTTAACCCTCCATTGCCTGCTGCATTGAGCCTGCCATGAGTGGGAAAAAGTGCGGGGTACAAATAAAAAAAAACAAAAAAAAAACACCTTGAGATTCTATAGTTAAAGAGGAATCTAATAGTACCCCATATACCTTAGAAATCCAATCCACCTTAAAGCATGACCCTTTCAACGTTTTCACCGATACAGGAATGGATTCCTGGTTTAAAGCAAACCACAATAATACTTGATCCTGATCCTTCTTTGCCATTTTCAGGACACAGACTGTATAAGTCTGCCTGACACTGTCCTTATGTTCCAACTCCTTCTTTATTGGTTTTCCACTGTTTCCCATAGAGGGCATCCTCCTGCTCCCTTTGTGGTCCCAACTACTGGAGTTGCCACTGAAGCCCTCTCCAGCACATCCTAATCTGTATTTACATAGGCGCAGACCACAGAAGCTAACTTTAGACAATCTGTTATAGAATGTGGAGCTTACGCCACAAGTCAGATAAACTGGCTTGGAAAAGTAGTGCAGGAAGATGCTACGAAAGGCCACACACTCTTGCTTCCACCTTAACATACCTAAGGGGCCCTATTACTAAGCCGCGTAGGCGCCACGCCAAATTGGAGTTACCGCCCGGTTACCCTGTGGCCCTTGTGGTAATTTCAATTTTGGCGTGCGTCCACTATGCGCATCTGAAAACATATTTTTTAACTTTCTGACGCGCGGCAGCTACGCGCATCAAGTGGAATTTGACACGCGTAGACCATTACCGCCCGGTTACCGTGTGAGACCTTACCGCTAGGTCAATGGCTTGTGGTAAGGTCTCAGGCTCAAAATGGACGCATGGCAATTTTCATTTTGCCGCACGTCCATTTTTGGAAAATATTTTTAAAAGGCATTTTTTTGTAGGTGCGCTAAAAAATAATTCTGCATGCGCCCAAAACACATGTCTACACTACCGCAGGCCATTTTTCAGCGCACCTTAGTAAAAGGACCCCTCAGTAAATCATGTTGTCTTCTGCCAACCCACACGCCTCTCGCTAATAAGTCTAAATCCAGTGGGAACAATAAGAGCGAGAATGAATGAGGAAATGTTCAGCCTCTTCAGAATGGAATAAAGACTGGGAACACATTTTACCAGCCGGCTTTGCACCAGTAGTCAAAGTTAAAGGATGCACCTATTTTAACTCTGAAATTTGTCCTGCATATGGATTACAGACGATCACTTGCTGCTGCTTTTCCTGTGGGTAGATTTTTCCTGGAAGGTCAAGCGCAATGATCTGAAAATGCCATTTCCAGGTGTGCTCTTCCTCCCCTGGTTAAACACATCCCTAGAAACTCCTCCTGTCAAGGAAACGAAGGAACTCATTTTCAAAAGAGAAAAATGGTCTCAAAAATGGCATAAAGTGGCATTTGGACATTTTTCTCCACAAATGTCCAAATCATGGCTTTCGAAATTTGGATTTGAGATGTTTTTCTCTGCAGGGTGTGCAAATCACAAGGGGGCATGTTGAGAGCAGGATTTGAGCGTTCTCAAACCTTAGACCTTCTGCCATAATGAAACAAAAGAAAAATTTCCTGGGCTAAAAGTTAGATGTTTGGGTCTAGACCTGTTTCAATCATGCCTAAGTCACAAAAAGGGGCCCTAAATTAAAATATGACCACTGGAGGGATTAAGGCATGACCCCCCCTTACTCCCCCCTCCCACGCCCTAACCCCCAAAGATATGAAAGAAACTGTATACACTAGTCTCTATGACAGCTTCAGATGTTATGGCCAGTCCTATTAGAGCATCAAGCAGGTCCCTGGAGTAGCCTAGTGGCCAGTGCAGTGGACTTAGAGAAGGGGATCCAAGTCTTTATCTCACTGTAACTGGTATACTCATGGTGGAAAGTGTGAAGCCTCCAAAACCCACCAAACACCTACAATACCTACATAGATGTGACACCTGCAGGCATAAGGGCTATTGTAGTAGTGTACAGTTGGGTACAGTAGGTTTTTGGTGGGTTTTGGAGGGCTCACCCTATACTACAAAAGGGTAACAGTGAGATGTGTACCTGAGACCTTTATGTAAAGTCCACTGCAGTGCCCCCTAGGGTGCCCCACTGCTCTGCCAGGATGTCTAAGTGGGCAGTCTACTAAGAATTCTGCCCCCCGCCCCATACATTCCAATGGCTTGTTTTTGTGCGTTTTTCCCTTGGACGTTTGTTTTTGTTTTGTTTTTTTCTCAAAAATGTCCTAAAAGATAGATGCATTGAGCACAAAAACATCTAGCAAATGGCCATTTTCAAAGCAAAAAGTTGGATGGTTTTCTGATTTGAAAATGGCCATGTTCACTACTGTATTTGTGGACATTTTTCGAATTTATATGTCATATCAAAAATGCCCCTCCACACATCTGTGCGATGTTGTACAACTCATGCATTCTAGCGGCATTGAGAAAGGGCAGTTTTCAGGCAGTTGATTAATGAGGGGGGAAGGGGGGTTACAAAACAGGAAAATTCTCCATGTTGTGAATGAAGGTTTAAGGTATATGGATTAGCCCCGGACTATCTCCAGGAAACAATTTCACTGTATTCTGCCACCAGTTCATTACGCTCTACCCAGGAAATTAGATGAACTATACCGCCAGTATCTGCCTGTCAGAAATTGATTAGTAGGCAGAGATCCTTGATATCTAGTGGCCCTGCCTTATGGAATACACTACCGTGTAATTTTACTTGTTATTTTGTTTTCAGGAGAGCAGTTATCTTTTTGCACAATATTTAACTGGTACCTAGATTAGAGATTATAGGTTTGGTGATGAAGAATGTAGATTGAAAATTCATTGTAATCAGAGCTGCAACTATAAGAACACTGTACTGTCAAACAAAAGTAGCAAATGGTGTTAATGCAGGCTTGGTTTGGGCTAAAGCGCAGGCGTATAAAGTAAACTGATGAAAAAATATAAAAAAAAATATATATATGTTTTTTCTTAAATTAATAAGTATAGACAAGCCAGTCAATACAGTCAGGGAATTTGCCATTTTTTCTCTGATTTTCAGGGCTCATTATTATTGCGATCTGTAATCTCAGTCCATAAGAACATAAAAATAGCCATACTGGGTCAGACCAATGGTCTATCTAGACCAGTATCCTGCTTCCAGCGGTGGCCAATCCAGTTAACAAGTACCTGGCAGAAACCCAATTAGTAGCAACATTCCAGAATCCCAAAGAGTAACAAGATTCCAGAATCCCAAACAGTAGCAACATTCCATGCTACCAATCCCAGGGACAGCAGTGGCTTCCCCGTGCCCATCTCAATAACAGACTATGGACTTTTTCTCCAAGAACTTGTCCAAACCTTTTTTAAACCCAGATACGCAGAGAATTCGTAGAGGAGTATGGACAACATTTAGAATTGTGATGCACTTTTTTTTATCCTACCCTCCAATATGTGTTATTTCTAAGGTGCCATCAGTGCACAAAGTACTATACAAAATACAGATGTGAAGAGTAATTCTATAAAGGGGCATCTATTTTTAGACAAAAGAGTGTTCCTATTCTGTAAAGAAAAATAAGCGCCTACTTTTCTTTATACAAGACTAGCAAGCCTATATTTTAGATGTATGCACTTACACCAGCATTACAGGTGTTGCAGATTGTTCATACTGGCTAAATTGGATGCTGAGGTTCCAAAAACTGCTCATATATCTCCGGTTCTAAAACAGCTTCATTGGTTGCCAGTGAATTATAGGATTCAAGTTAAAGTGTTATCATTGATACATCATAAGAACTTAAGAGTAGCCATACTGGGTCAGACCAGTGGTCCATCTAGCCCAGTATACTGTTTTCCAAACAGTGGCCAAGCCAGGTCACAAGTACCTGGCAGAAACCCAAATTGTGGCAACACTCCATACTACAAATCCCAGGGCAAGCAGTTGCTTCCCATATCTGTCTCAATAGCGGACTGTGGACTTTTCCTCCAGGAGTTTGTTCAAACCTTTTTTAAACCCAGATACACTAACCACTGTTACCACATCCTCCAGCAAAGAGTTCCAGAGCTTAACTATTCGTTGAGTGAAAAAATATTTCCTCATATTTGTTTTTAAAATATTTCCATGTAACTTCCTTGAGTGTCCCCTGGTCTTTGTACTTTTTGAAAGAGTGAAAAATCGATTTACTTCTACTCGTTCTACACCACTCAGGATTTTGTGGACCTCAATCATATCTCTCCTCATCCATCTCTTTTCCAAGCTGAAGAACCTTAACCTCTTTAGCCTTTCCTCATACGAGAGGAGTTCCATCCCTTTTATCGTTTTGGTCACTCTTCTTTGAACCTTTTCTAATTCTGCTATCATCTTGCATTATTGTATTTTAAGAATGCTATATGTGTGTATGGTCCGAAAAGAACATTAAGATCAGAACATGCTATGCGGTTACCCTCTGATGCAGCGGCTACAGCACATTCCCTCGGATTCTATATAGTGCAACAAGTTGTGCACACAAATCCAATCGTATTCTGGATTTGAACATGCAACTTAATTAGTTAACAAGCCAGTCAGTGCCGATAATTGCCACTTAACAACCAATTATTAACACTAACTGGCATTACTTAGAATTTGCTTGCGGAACTGTCTAAGCGTATTATATAATATGATACGTGTAAATTCTAAGTCACATAGTTGAAAAGGAGGTGTGGCCATGGGTGTAAAATGAGTGGGCCGTGGGTGTTTCTAAAATCTATCTACGTGGTTAAAGAATACACCTGGTCTGCGCTTAATTTAGGCATCGTGATTTACACCAAATTTTACTAAATTTAGTCGTGAGGATGGGCGCTCGGCGCATTCTTTTTAATAATTTTTCAAAATAACGTACAATATCCGAATAGAATCACAACATCAGGATACAACAGAAACTCAGAAAAATTACAGGAACTCAATAATAATTCAAGAATAAATTCTATTTTCTTGTCCACAATAAGAAGTAACCGGATCCAAAATAAAAGAAAAAGAATAATTAAATACTTATAGGAGATACGTCCCCGGCAGTAATTGGCAGAGCAGCCACATTAATGCGCACTGTTTGATTGCCGCAGGATTAGTGCGTGAGCCCTTGTCACCAAGTAAATAGATGGAGTTAAAGGCTCAGGCAGTAAATTGCCCTGCACTACTTTTATTCGTGAACGGCCATTTACCACCCCGCCACGATAAAAAATGGCCCAGTGCATGTTAATTTCACGTATCCAAACTAACGCAGGCCACTTTAGCTCAGCTTAGTAAAACGGCCCCAAGTGCATTCTTACCACTTAAACCTAGGCAGCTCTTATTTATTTATTTATTTATTTGCTGCATTTGTATCCCACATTGTCCCACCTATTTGCAGGCTCAATGTGGCTTACATTATGCTGCAATGGTGGTCAGCATTAACTGAGTAATAATACAGATAGGTACTACAATGACAATAAATGAAAATATCACAAAAATTAGATGCAAAAATTAAGTAACGAATGAACAGGAGGGATAGAATGAATACTTTGTAACAGGTGCATAAGAATAGAACAAGATAAAACATTCAATAACAATGATGTGAAATAAACTAACCAGATTGATGAAAACATTTTGGTTATTCTAATGCATTATAGAATTATCCCCTAAGAGGCCGGATTCAGTAAATGGCACCCAAAGTTAAGTGCCGGGGAGATCCATGCTAAGCTGGTATGGCGTTCTGCGCACAGCATCCTTTATAGAATAATAGCTCAGCACGGATTTCACGCCTAACTTTGGTCGCTAGCACTTACATCTTCCAAAACCAGGTGAAAATGCTGGTGCCCAATTTACGGCAGTTGGCCGTGCGTTTTACAGTATTCTATGATATCGCGTCTAACTTCTGGGAACACCCCCTGATCCACCCATGCTCCTCCCATAGCCACACCCCTTTGGAGTTGTGCGCTATAGAATTTAGGTGCAAATATTATAGAATAGCACCTAGGGCAGATGCCCAAGTAACTTTAAATTGTTGCCAATTAACATCAATTACTGATTATGAGTGCCTCATTAACCAGTTACATTGTGCACGCATCTGTCCTAGGTGCTCAATTTGGGCACCCAACGTTGAGCGATCTATATAGAATCTGGGGGGGGGGGGGGGGAACTGCTTAAAAATGTTCTTGAATCAGTGGTGTAGCCACGGGTGGGCCCGGGCCTGCCCACTTCAGCCTCAAGCCCACCCAAAATTTCTTCTCCCTTAATATGGTTGGCGGGGATCCCCAAGCCTCGCCAGCCAAAGACCTCCTCCCCACTGAACAAACTTATAATTTAGGTGACCGTCAGCACTGTCCCCAAGAGCTACTGCAAACCGCAGGCCCCCTCCCCCCCCCCCCCCCCACATTCATGCTCAGCTTTTGCACATGTGCAAAACTGAGCAAATGCAGAGGTTGGTGCTCGAGGATAGTGCCGGCGCTGGCAGCCACCAGATATGTTTATTCAGCAGGAAGGAGGACTTCAGCTGGCAGGGCTTGGGGATCCCCCCAGCACAGGTACTTCATTTACTTTAGCAGGAGGTGGAAATTAAGCTAGCGTTTTGTTTTAGTTGGGGGTGGAGGGATTCCGGGAGGGGGTGGAAACTAAATTAGGGTTTTGTTTTAGTTGGGGGGGGGGGGGGAAGGATGCCGGGAGGGGGTGGAAACTAAATTAGGGTTTTGTTTTAGTTGGGGGAGGGGCGGTGATGAAATTTTTGGCCCACCCACTTTGATCTCGGGCCTGCCCTATATTGTCTGTCTGGCTACGCCACTGCCTTGAATCAAAAACTTTACAAATGAAATCTGAACTTGGGGAGCGGACATGACCTGCTCGTGGACCCAGAGAACAGGAGACAACGGATCTAATCCAGAGTCTCCTTGTCTGCAGCCCTAACCACCAGATGCTCTTAACAGCTGCCACTAAATCCAGTCTAAAATACTATCCCTCTGCCACATGACAGATAGGTGCCTTTACTGTTTACAACGGATCCTTTTAAAATCATGAAGAACTGTATAACCATAGAAGGTGAAATACCGTGCAAATAAAATCCATCTCCATGAAATAACCATGCATATAGTTGTAAATACACATATCATTTTCCTAGACATATAATTAAGTATAATGGATACACGTATTTAAAGACATCAGAGAAAGGATTAGAAAGGTACAAATAATAATCGCTGCAGCCCTGCTGCTGGGAGTTCAGTATAACAGATATCCCTGTGCTAGGGGGAATCACGGCTCTGTTGTGCATAATCATTCCTGATGGCTCATTCTTCCCATTAGGAGCTTGTTTGGAGAAGGAAAAGAGAGAGAAATGGCTCCAACAGCTCATCTTCCTGACAGCATCCAGCCACTGATGGCAGAAATGAGCTGTGATTTTTCAATGAGTGCATTACGTTGTTATGGCAACGGAAGTTTTCGCCATGATGAAAAGAAATGGATACTGCATAAGGAGGCAGGTAATTAGGGCTTGCTGTGGGTATATTTTTCTGTGGGTAGGGCAAACAGCTCTACCAGCAACAAAATACACACATACAGGAGAAAGAAAGAAACAAGCCGAGAGAAACCAGGCCCGATACTTTTGTTTTCAATTTCACGGTTACCTTACGTCTGGATTACCTCGGACATGTCCTCTTTTTCAGGGGACTGTCGGGGGGTCTGGGCGGTTTTTACCAGTCTGCCTGTTTGTCCAGGTTTCTGAGCAGACGGACAGGCTGGCTGGCGGGCCTCAGGGTGCCTTCCTCTTACATACCTTAATGCTCCCTGGTGGTCTAGTGTACAGAATGACACAGTTACCGTTACCATGGTAAATCTGCGGTAACCGCAACACTGTAAAAAAATTCCCACGAATGTGGAAACAAATCTTTTTACCGCCCTGCGGGTATGGTATAAAGCCTTGTTCCCGCGGTAAAAAAAAAAATCTTCTCCCTGCGGGTGTCACCACTTACTTACACTTTCCTGCAATCAGCTGGCAGCGTCAGAGAGAGATTCATACAGGCCAGCTCCATGGCCTTCCTCCTTTCAAGTCCCGCCCTCTCTACTACAACTTCCTGCTTAGCGTCAAACAGGAAGTTGCAGTAGAGAGGGTGGCACTTGGCAGGAGGAAGGCCACGGAGTTGGCCTTGGTGAATTGCTGCCAGCTGGCTGCAGGAAAGGCAGTGTGCTTACTGATGCTACCTGCAGCCCAAAAATTGAATAAGGACAGTGGTGTTGGTAGCATTTTTATTTGATCTCACTTATATTTTCAAGCATGCTGTTTTGTGCAGCAAACGGATGTACGAAGAGGAAACAGTGGTTTTCATCCATTAGAGTAGTAATTAGTAATTGTAAATCACTGTGTCATTTGGAGGGGCTGGTTATAGGGACTCCCTGTATTCGTGCAGAAATGTTTTCACCTAGCAAAGGGCCACCAAAACAGACATGTTATTGAGTATCAGGTGCTTAACAATCAAACTTACTATTTATAAGTACAATTTTTAAAAAAATCATTTAATTAGGTTGAGACCTATGAGCTTTTAACGTCCTTTTTTTCCTGTGCCTGCATCAAAAGAAGAAGATGGTTGGGAACTTGCTCCTTTTGTTTTGTGGAATGCAGTGAGGTATTAAATAATGAGAAAAGGACTTTCTTCATGCAGAAATTCTACCCATAGTCATTCTAAATGTGGCAACAGTGTCCAGTTTGAGGCTTGTGCAGATGGAAATCAAAGCTCATGGGGCAAGGAACAAAGCATGCAGGGACGGGGACAAAGCTCACGGGGGTGGGGTGGGGTCAGGGACAAACTTTGTCCCTATGTCATTCTCGAGTCTAGTCGCCTCTTTGGGGCAGGAAAGAATACCACTCTTCCTGCCTGGCGCTGCCGCTGACCTGCAGGTGCCGCTTGGCTGCCGAGACTTCAAGTGGTGGCCTCAAGTCTCACGAGGCCACTGCTTGGAAGTCTTGGCAGCCATTTTGAAGCAGCGCTGGCAGTGAGCAGGTCAGCGGCAGCACCGAGCAGGAAAGAGGGGGTTATTTTCTGCCCAGAGGAGGCCACTAGACCAACAGGACATGATAAGCTATGTGATGGGAGGGGAGGACAGGTGGATTGAGGTGTTTGGGTAGAAGGAGGAGGTTGTTAAAAAAGGTAGGTGGAGAGAGGCTGGAAAAAGATTGGCGAGGGGGACATATATGGAGAGGAGGGAAAAGTGGGAAATACAGCATATGGATAGAAGGGGTTGGAGAGGAGAGGGAGATATCTGCTCATGGATGGGAGGGAAAGGGGGACATGCTCATGGATGTATGCTTTTTTGGAAATGTATATCTTTCAATTTTGTATTTAGCAGAATACAAAGAAAATAGCATGCTGTCAGTCCTGTCCCTAGTATAAGGTCAAAAACATTTGTAGAATACTGTGTAGCTGGAAACTGCTCATTTACACACATGGTTATTCACATACATTCATAAATGACTAGAATATTAGCATTTATATGCCAACAAGAATCCGTCAGCTTCTTAGAAAGTGATTAGGATCTGTATTGTACTGTCAGAAAATGCAAATCTATGAGGGCCCAGTATTCAGAATGATTAAAATAGCCAGGAGAGGCTCCTGGCCATTTTAATCACCTGTCCGGGGCTAACCGGGCATTTTTGGTGGCAAGTAGTTTAGGAGATTGTAATTAAGCCGTATGCCCCAAACTTGTCTCACCTCTGCCTCTGGAGCAATCCTGGACCCTCTCACATTGGGAGAATCCTACCAGTTACCCACAACAGAATCTCACTTGAAAAATTTCAGTGCCAATCAAATTTGTTTTTAAATATATTTTTATATATGTCTTACAATATCCAATAGTCGTTACATTAAATGGAGGAAAATGGCGTGAAAGTCCCTGTCAAAATGATCACATGTAGATCAATGAGTTACATAAGAATAAGCATTGCCATACTGGGACAGACCAAAGGTCCAGCAAGCCCAGTATCCTGTTTCCAACAGTAGCCAATCCAGGTCACAAGTACCTTACAATATCCCAAAACAGTAAAACAGATTTTATGCTGCTTATCCTAGAAATAAGCAGTGGAATTTTCAAACTCCATCTTAGTAATGGCTTATGGACTTTTCTTTTAGGAAATTATCTAAACCTTTTTTAAACCCTGCTGAGCTAACTGCTTTAGGCTGAACACTCTCTATGCCAACATTTCAGATCAGCTGTGCTGCTGACCTAGCATAAACTCGGATTTTCGAGAAGACATTAGAGAAAGGTCTTTGCAAAGGTACAGTTCATACTCCATTCATACGTATTTATATTTTTGCCTCTAGTTACTCGGTCCTATTACAGTGATGTACAAGCACTCTTTCAAGATCGATCTACATTTTTGTTAAAGAATGGCAAGTTCTTACATATTAATTTGTAATGCTCGTTCACATGTTATCCAAACACTTGATGATAAAACCAGTTTCACTGGTATAAAACTAGAAAACGCAAACCAAAAACCAGGAAACAAGACTAGTTATAAATGGGAGAAATTCCCTCAGATAACTAACTCACCCATGAGGTGGTCATCATGAACAACCACTAATAGGGTGATGCAGTGCACTTCATTCATCAAGCAAAGCTCCTAGTAAGAATAGTGCACCCATAAATAATTAAATGTGTACATTCTGTGCCTAACTTAGGGCCCTTTTAAAGAGCGGCGGTAAGCCCAATGCGGGCTTACCGCTTGCTCTTCCTGGACTACCACTGGCCCAACGCAGCCACCAGCGGTAGTCCCGCACCCAGCATGTGCCATTTCCAGGGGAAAAAGAAAGAGGAGGAGTGGCCTAGTGGTTAGGGTGGTTTGATTCCCACTTCAGGCACAGGCAGCTCCTTGTGACTCGGGGCAAGTCACTTAACCCTCCATTGCCCCATGTAAGCCGCATTGAGCCTGCCATGAGTGGTAAAGCGCAGGGTACAAATGTAACAAAAATAAAATAGATACTATTGGAGATTCTACATGGAATGTTGCTACTATTGGAGATTCTACATGGAATGTTGCTACTATTTGAAGTTCTGTTGCTACTATTTGAGATTCTACATGGAATGTTGCTATTCCACTAGCAACATTCCATGTAGAAGGCTGCGCAGGCTTCTGTTTCTGTGAGTCTGACGTCCTGCACGTCAGACTCACAGAAGCAGAAGCTTGCGCGGCCACATTGGTGATCTGCAAGGGCCGACTTCTACATGGAATGTTGCTATTCCACTAGCAACATTCCATGTAGAATCTCAAATAGTAGCAACAGTGGAGGAGTGGCCTAGTGGTTAGGGTGGTGGACTTTGGTCCTGAGGAACTGAGTTCGATTCCCACTTCAGGCACAGGCAGCTCCTTGTGACTCTGGGCAAGTCACTTAACCCCCCATTGCCCCATGTAAGCCACATTGAGCCTGCCATGAGTGGGAAAGCACGGGATACAAATGTAACCAAAAAAAAAAAAACCCCCAGAAATGGCTTGCGCAGCAGTAACCCAGTGATAACTAGCAGCACGTGGTTAGCACAGGAGCCCATATCAGCCAGGTTAAACAGTTCTATATGTGCACTTAGCCTTTTACCGATTGGTTCAGGGCAGAGGAAGTACTGAATGACGTCAGTGGGAGAAAGAGTCTCCCTCTGGGCGTCCTATAAAAACATTCGCCATTTTGTGTCGTTATGGATATGAAGAGAAATGTATTGTGCTTTCTTATTTTTTCTCCTGATGAAGTGAGCGAAACAGTGGGAGTCCTAATTCTGTCGAGGAATAAGAAAGAGTGGGAGTAAAACGTGGACTTTAAGAAGTTACAGCCATGGATGTATTTAAAGAGAATATAAACAGTGATTGAGCTTTTTGGAACAAGGCAAAGCTAAGTGCACATATAGAACTGTTTAACCTGGCTGATGTTTTTGTATTTTTCAATGTTGAATTACATTTTTTCTTCTTTTTTAGACCTATTATAGAGTTTTATGGGTCAAATTTAGGATTTGATGAGCATTTGAACTGTGGATTTATAAAATTGGTTTTTCCCATAAGCCTAAACATTGCAGATTTTTCTCTCATGATTAGATATAGATAGGAGAGTTTTTCTCTGCGGTGTTGGGTAGGTGGTGGTAGCCGATGATGAATGTCAGTCAGTGGTGTCCTAATGTGAAAAAAGGTACCCTTGGCTTATGAGGCTACACATAATTAAATGATAATATAACAGTTCAAAGACTCATTTAAATCCTGTTGATTTGGAGCAATTAGATAGAATACCTTACTCTAAATCATGTAATGATACTTTGTATAGTATATTCACTATTCATTCATTTTTGTATTCATTTACCCTTATGGTTTCATGTAGCTGTCCTGGTACTCTATTTATCCAGTTTTTGAATTATCATTTTTTATTTGTTCTTTTTTAGAGATTGATTGTTTTACCATTTTATTATTTATAACAGACTTATACGGTCTGTGCCCTGAAAAAGACAGATACAAATCAAGGGGCTGGTGGTTGGGAGGCGGGGCTAGTGGTGGGCAGACTTATACGGTCTGTGCCCTGAAAATGACAGATACAAATCAAGGGGCTGGTGGTTGGGAGGCGGGGCTAGTGCTGGGCAGACTTATACGGTCTGTCCAGCAAAGGGACAAATACAAATCAAGGTAAGGTATACACAAAAAGTAGCACATATGAGTTATCTTGTTGGGCAGACTGGATGGACCGTGCAGGTCTTTTTCTGCCGTCATCTACTATAATATGTTCAGAGCATCTTTGAATTATTATTATTATTTCTATTGTTACCAGTGTATCTTAATGTATTTTAATTGTGTATGTATTTTTTATTTCTAGTCTCCTGAGGTAGGCCCATTTAACTGAAACATGGTGCAATGTCAAGTCTTTAGTTACCATCAATAAAGAAGTATTGTTCTAACTTTTTAGTGTTCCATGGTTTGGTCATGAAGAGCCATCAATCTGTTTCTCTGATTTTCTGCAGGATTCAGGCATTCTCCACTTTTGTGGAGTTTGTGTTTGAGCTAATAGCTTTTACCATACTCTCTGGCAACAAATTCCAGAGTTTAATTACATGTTGAGTTGACTTAGAAAGGACAGAAACTTCAAGGGCCATAAAAACCTCCTAAAGTGTAACCAATAACTCTCTGAAAATGAAAATGTCACGTATTTTATGACATGCTAAAATGCACCATTTCCCTCCATTTAATATACCAACTATTGCATATTTTAAAATATATGTAAAAATATATTTAAAAACAAATTTGACTGACACTAAAACTTTCCAAGTGGAATTCTGCAGTGGATTGTTGTTATTCCACTTTTCCTTTTTTGATTATCAGAATCCTACTAGTTCTCAATCCAGCTATCAGATCATTGCTTGGACAGCCCTGGAATTTAACACTCAGTCCAACAGTCTGGAGAGAGAAGAATTAACACCTCCAATGTGCTGTTATATGAAGTAACATTATTAGTTGAAGAATCACCCTTCTTTTAGAAATGTGCATTCCTCAAAGAGACGAGGAGAGTAACGTGTTGTAAGGACATGAACCTATTGCTTTAGGAAGAAATTGTTTTGAAAGAAGACTGGAGGCTGTCTACCCGATGAGGGTTATGGCTGCACAATTAGGATGATTAAGTGGATGAACATTTCAGATTACAGGTTACGGTGCAATTAATGTTTACATTGACTCCTATTGATTGAACAAGTTTCTAAAGACTATGAAAAGTATAATGTGAATCTATAGGAGAAATAACTGTGAAGTGACCTGCAATTAGAGATGAAAGTAAAGTCATAGATATATGCAAATTGTCTGAACCAATTAAGTGTTTAGAATTGTGGGGGTTATAACTCTTTGGAGGTGATGCACTATAGGTGCACCCTACGCCTGGAATAAGCTTCCTGAGCCCCTACGTCTTGCCCCATCCTTGGCCACCTTTAAATCTAGACTGAAAGCCCACCTCTTTAACATTGCTTTTGACTCGTAACCACTTGTAACCACTCGCCTCCACCTACCCTCCTCTCTTCCTTCCCGTTCACATTAATTGATTTGATTTGCTTACTTTATTTATTTTTTGTCTATTAGATTGTAAGCTCTTTGAGCAGGGACTGTCTTTCTTCTATGTTTGTGCAGCGCTGCGTATGCCTTGTAGCGCTATAGAAATGCTAAATAGTAGTAGTAGTAGTAGTAGGTGAATGTATTTATGTGATTTTATAATTGTGTGTGAAAGAAATGAATGAGTGAGTGTGTTTGATAGTGTTTTGAGGAATTTTCAAACAATAGTGAATATATAATAATGAGATAATATGTTTAAATAAAGATTGTTTATAAATTGGTAACGGTTGTTAATGATTAGTACTTAGATGTATGCAACCATTTAATGAGTGAACTCAAATAAGTATTGTCGTTACAATGCATTGAATTCACTTCAGCGTTTAAAAATGTTTAGTATGCACACAATCGAATGTATGTGCATAGATGTATGATGGTTTGCACATGTAAGTTCTAATGTTCATACAAAAAAGGTTATTACAATGAATGTGTGAAACAAATTGAAAAACATCACAGGAAATTCTAGAAAAAATGTCAGAAAATCTGAAAACAAACTCAGAACAATTTTTTTGGCTGTGTACATCCCTATCTTCTTTATCATCAATCACATTTCTCATTGACTCGTTACAACTTACATTCCTCCCTGCCTAAGAGGAAAGTCCATTACTAGATGTGCCATTTCAACTCCACAAACCTGAAAATTCATTTCCACTTCTGACTTAAGCATTATTGGAGCAGATGCTATGCAACACAACAGATAAACTCTTTTCATGTTTGCATCCTATGTATAGCTGTTATCTGCAGCTGCCACTATGTGGCGCTCTTACCCAGATGACAAGAGCCCTCCCATTCCATTCAAAGAAGTGAACAAGGAAAGATTTTTAAAATTAATACCAAGATGTATAATCACAGCTTACTCTCTCAGTTCACTGGATATACTGCCATGAGTATCCGGTTACTGAGGGAAGGAAGGTACAGAATCTTTCAAACAAACAAAAAACAGTACAGTGTTACCTCTCCTGTCCTACAGATTTAAAAAAAAACATAGGCCTGAAGACTCCCTGGGAGCACTGCAGAGAAGGGAAATATGAGGGTCCAGATGCCAATTCTGAACACCTGAGAGCATGGAAAAAGTCTTATGGCATGTTGGGCTTCTACTACAAAAAGCGAGCAAAGACGTTGAATGTGATTAACACCACCCAATCAAAAAAAAGACAAAAAATGGTGGGAAAAAACCTCAGAAACTAATGACCTGCTACTGCAAACCTATAGCAATTAAGCTCTAATAGACGGAGCACTTGTTAAGTGCCACTGCTGAGCCTGAACTGGTATCCACGAATTGGGAATCCTGTGTCCCCTGAAGAAGCCTTTTGGTGAAACGGGTCCGTTGGGTCTCGGTTGCCATTCGGGGTAACTACATACAGTCAAGCTCAGCCAGTTAAGTTAAGCTGAACTTTTATTTATTTTTATATGTTTGGCAGTGGGATGCACTGGTTACACAGTTATATATTCCTTTTTTTCTTTTTTCAAATTGATGCATGATGCAATTTTTAAAAAAAAATTTTCAAGAAAAAAATAAAAAGAGATACAAATAATTTTGCACAACCGTTGTGGTTGGCTGGGGGGGTTTTTGACCGATGATTATAGAGAGCAGACACATGACCAGGATGGTCTAATTGCTATAGGCTTGCAGTAGCAGATTGGTCTTTTCCCCCATTTTTTGTCTTTTTTTGATTGGGTGCTGTTAATCACATTCAAAGTCTTTGCTCGCTTTTTGCAGTGCCATTGAGGTTGACTCTGACCGAGCTTTCCCCTTCTTGTTGTGTATTATGTTGGGCTTATACTACATATGAGCCAAGGATTTTTCCAAACAGGCCTTGTCATCAATTGGCACTGCTGTAGCCAGATGTCTGGATTCGAAGATACAGGAAGTACACTGGAAAATCAAGAATGATGTTATGATACCTCAGCCTTGTTCTTCCCTAAACCCTTAAAAGCCAGGAGCACAACGTTTTAAGTAGAAAGAAGCACAGGTCATGTGTAGAGTCCAAGAGCAACAGCCCCAAATCCTTTATCATTAATAGCCGCATGTGTTCATAGTGGAGGCTGAACTTACTGAACAAGGAATAATGATCAATGCTCAAAGTAAATGGCACATGTGCAGAACGCTCATGGTAAGTGTCGATGTTCTGCGAATGCCCAGGCCAGAGGAACAGGAGGAGGAGGGGGGAGGCAGGCAAACAAGTGCAGTAGATGTGTTCCATTATACAGGAAAAGAGTCGAAATAAAATAAAAAGACAAAATAAAAACAGAACCTGATTTGAAAATGGCAATTGCTCTTTGGATTCTGCTGTAAAAGTGTACATTATATGCACATGTTCATGGACGATTCTTTTGGTTACTTTTTTTTTTGTTTGTCTTTTTATTGTCTTTACTAGTAAAAAAGGCCCGTTTCCAAAACCAATGAAACGGGCGCTAGCATGTGGGGTTTTTTGTGTGTGTGTGTGTGTGTGTGTGTATGTGTCACAGAGTTATTTTGTGTGTGTGTGTGAGGGTACGGTGTGTGTGCAGGTTGTTGATGTGTGTCTTTTTTTGTTTTGTTTTTTGCTTGGGGGTTGGGGGATGTGCTGTGCTGTGCTGGCAAAGTGGGTTGGATTGGTGTGTGGCTTTGAGGGTGTGTTTCTGTTGTATTGTGTGTGTGTGGTTTTGTCTGTCAAGGAGGTTTGTGGAGGGGGGTCTTTCTGTTGGTGAAATGTAAATGTGGTTGTAGGGGGGTCAGCCTTTGTTGAGTGTTGTTGTTTTTTTTTTCCATGTTTTTTTTTTTGTGTTGTGCTGAGGCAGCAGTGTTGTTTTAGATGGGCGGAAGGTAGAGGAGCACGTTCTTTGTCTGTCGGTATTTTTTGGCCGTTTCAGGGCTGCTGTAGGGGAATGCTGGAAGAGAAATGTGCTGTTGGAAGCAGCGCCATCTTTTTCCATTGGGCTGGGGTTTCTGGGCATTCTGGAGGTGGGTGACGGCTTGCCTGAGGACGGGGATGGTTGTTTTAAGTTGGTGGAAGGGAGAAGAGCACGGTCTCGGGCCGTCGGGGTGATCCGGTATGTTTGGTCCATTTCAGGCCGGCTGCAGGGGAATGCTGGAACATTTATGCGCTGCAGGAATTAGCGCCGTCTTTTTCCGGGTGCTCGGGGAATCCCCGAGGTGGGAGAGAGCTTGCCTGAGGCTGGGGATGGTTGGGCACGTCCTTGGCCGCTTCGGCAAAAGGGGAAGAGGAAGGGGGTGTGGAGTTTCCTGCAGCCGCCTGAGAAATCATGTATTCTTTGTTTGTTTTGTATTATTAGTTTGCATTTCTGTTGAAGAAAGAGTGGATGCCTTTCGAATGATGGAGGTGGTGCGTCGGTGTGCGGTTGTTTCGTTAGTTTGGCAGCCAGTCTCCAGCGATTCCTAGGCAGGGAAGGAGTACTCCTCCCCCTTCCTTGGTCACTGTTTGCTGCTGGCTGGGTCGCGGGTAATCCTTCCAGCTGGGCCGCAGCTTGTCCTGTTCGCCCACGTCCCAGATGGTGACGGGCATGTTGTTTTCCGGCTCCTCTGACTCCATGTCAAGCGATCCCAAATATAGTCTGTGCTATAGGCCCTCTGGCACTCTTCAGTACTGGCATTAGGCATTTAAAAATTTCTCCCCCCCCTCCCCCCCGGTCTATTTTTGCACATACCCACAGCAGGAATATTCTTCTTTCGTTCCAGCGGTGGTTCTGTGCTCTCCGTGCTGCACAGATAATGAGCCATTCTGCTGGGGAATGCTCCTCCCTTATTGTCACGTAGTTTCCTCTGATTGGTCCGTCTTACGGTGCCTAGTGTTGCCTGGGAACGGTGTTGTGATGGTCCTTTGTGTTTCAGAATGTTGAGGGTGTTTTTTCTGATTGGTCCGTCATGCGAGGGCGGGGCAGAGAGACATGGTCAGTGTTCTGGCTTCACCACCATGAATCCATGAACCCTTCAGTGAGTGACTGAATGACTTCAGAACGTTGTCTTCAGAATGTTGAGGGTGAGTTTTATTATAGTAGATTTTTTTATTGTTATATTTTGTGTATGGCAGCCAGAATACGTTCTTTTTTAAGGATACACTACTGTTCCAGGCGGAACAGCACGCATATGATACACACACATGCAAATGCTATTAAAATATGCAGACCACCGAGAACCTGCCCTTTCACATGTAACACCACTTCGGACCTGCCAGAAAATTTTGAACGTTACAGGTAGGCGCTCCCTTCTATGCACTGCATGGAAACGTCTGTGCATCTCACAAGGGATGCTCGTTTTAATACTAATGAACTCATTTTAATACATTTGCATCTACTTTTCAGCCACTGCTTTTGCAAACGGTAGAAGCAGTGCCAAAACCCTTTGACCATTAGGCGAACGATAACGTATGCGCAAAACCGGCTAAAACTGGTCAAAAGGGAACATTACAAGCCTGGTAAGCTTTGAACATTGGCCCTAAGATATTGGCCCCTAAGACAGGGTCACATTTAAGATTTTAGGTGCCCGGAGGCAAGAGCTGATAGGAGATCCCAGCAAGCAGAGGAGTGTCAGAAATTACAGCCCGTGGGGCTGTAATCTTACCCTTTGAAAATCCCGCTGGCATGCACAAACAATGGGCTATATTCAGTAAATGGCACTCAAAATTTTGCGCTGAAAATAGTGGCTCTAAATCATATTATATAACAGGTGTTCTGTGATTGGTGCCCTTTACAGAATAGCGCATAGTGCCAGGATTCGCGCTCAACTTTGGGCACAAGGAATTACACCAACTGAAACCAGGTGTAAATCCCGACATACAAGTTGGGCGCCGATCCGCACCATTCCATCTCTGGGATAATTCTTACTCCCATTCCCAAATCTGCTAGTGCAGGTTTGACTACAGTGATAATTATAGGCCCGTGGCTGGCACTCCCTGGGTTGTCGGGAATTTGTTCTTGTTAATAATTGTTTGCATTTTTCTCAACATGGCTTCCGCCTCTTTTTCTTGGCATACACAAGTTGTTCAGTACGTGTGTATGTCATGTTTGGAGGCAGCGCATGTTTCCAGTGATATGTCTTTGGTACCAGTTCGTTACTTGGGCTGGTTCTATCCTCAATCACTGGCATAAGATAACTCTGGGTACCTCCCAGGGGTACCTAGCGGGACGATGTAAAAGCCGGATCTGCGGGATCCCTGGGATCTCCCGAATCTGTTAAGTACTACTTTAAGACTGGAGTTAATCTCTTTGCTGGCTGCAGGTGCTTATAGTATTCGAGAAGATCCCGAAGTATCCTTCGTTTATCTTTTGCCCTGCCCAGCGGGATCAACTCACGTCATTTATTTAGATTTTGTTTAAATCCTTTTTTACTGGTCTATGGAGGGAGGAGTGGCCTAGTGGTTAGAGCACTGATCTTGCAGTCCAGAAGTGGCCAGTTCAAATCCCACTGCTGCTCCTTGTGGTCTTGGGCAGGTCACTTAGCTCTCCATTGCCTCAGGTACAAACTTAGACTGTGAGCCCTCCTGGAACAAAGAAATATCCAGAGTACCTGAATGTAACTCACCTTGAGCTACTATTGAAAAAGGTGTGAGCAAAATATAAATAAATAAATAGTACAGAAACTTTGCTCCTTAGCTGAAGTAAAGCATATTCTAAGTAGGGCTGGTCAGGTTGCTCTTTTGCAATCTTAATATCTCTGCAGCCTTTCATGCCACTGATCATTCATTGATGCTTCATTGGCTTGTAGAATAGGTGGAAAAGTGTTTAAATGGTTTGGTGAGTTTCTGGGGAAGAGAACATACGTGGTTCACAAGAATAGAATGTTCCAGACTCTTGGCTACCTGGGTGTGGAGTCCCCCAGGGATCACCTCTATCCCCATTGCTTTTTAATGTCTACATGAAGCCACTTACTTCTTCTGGCTTTCAAATATTGTCCTATGCAGATGATATTTTTTTTATTATGTTCTGCTTTAGGTGCTATGAGATTTGCTTATTTCCGATCTGACGAAGAAGGGCAACCTTCGAAAGCTAATCAAGAAATGTATTAAGTTATGTCCAATAAAAAAGGTATCATCTTATTTTCTTTTCCATGTTTTATTTTGTTTGATTTCTATTGATAACCTTAAGAGTGGACTAACACGGCTACCACACTCCTCTACTGAGGATATTATGGAAATGCTAATTAAACATATCTCTGTGATTGATTTGTGGGCCAGTATGAATTTTCTAAAGTTGAACAGGCAAAAGACTAATATTGTTTGGTTCGGGAATTTTGATTCCTTACGTCAGAAGATTTTACAACTTGCTACTGGTGAAATTGTAAAAATTACAATTAATTAGTCCTGGGCATAATACTGGATTTAAGACTAACCTTTGAAGAACAAATTACTGTTCTGGTGAAAAAATTAAATTTTCGTTTCTGTCAACTTAGAGCGATCCAGTCCAGTCTTAGTGTTGAAAGCTTTAGAAGTATAGCTCAAGCTGTTCTTTTGCCGTACCTTGACTACTGTAACTCCTTATATTGGGGACTTACTGGGCAATTATTAGGGAGGTTACAGCTTCTTCAAAATATGGAGGCTAGATTGATTTTTAGAGTTAAAACATTTGAAAGAGTTTCTCCTCTTCTTGTCATGTTGCACTGGCTTACGTTTTGTTTTTTTGCGTATAAAGTTTATATATGGATGCCCTTGTCAACTTACCACCAAGAAATTCACTTAGAACTGCTCATTCTTACTTAAACCTCCATTACCCTGCGTGTTCTGGACTCAAGTACAAAACCGCATAAGCTTCCACCTTTTCCTATGTCAGTATTCATTGGTGGAATGCGTTACCTAAATCGGTAAAAACGGTTCAAGATCATCTGACTTTCAGGAAGTCTCTCAAGACCTACTTATTTGGGCAAGCTTACCCTAAAGATCCTTTCTTGCCTCAATGATTCCTGGACTCCGACCCCTCTAGTGATCTTGCGGACTTACCTACTTTTTTCCTATCCCTTTACCTTTCTGTCCCACTTATCCCTTTCCATTTATTGTACTCGCCTGTTTGCTACTTAAATGTTGAGCCTGCCAGCGGTGGGAAATTGTGGGGTATAAGTGCTGTTATCCAGTTCATGAGTCTTTTATTGTCTACAAGAAAGGTGTTCCGATCTGTACACACATACATTCTAATGTTTCCAAGTCCTCGAGATGTTAAACTTAAGAGTTATTTAAATAACTCTCTTAAATACCTAGCAGTAAAAATACGGAATGGCATTCCTCATCAGATAAGGTCTATTTTTTCTTACCTTTTATTTAGAAAACAATTGAAAGCTTTTTTGTAATCAGAAATTGATTGAGTTTGGAATATTTGTTTTAGATTGCTCTTTTAGTTTACATTATTTAATATTTCCATCTGACTGAGATGTCTATTGTAATCTGCATTGAATTCTTGTGGAGAAATAATGGAATATAAGCTAGGATTGGATTGGATAACACTGTGCGCATTTTAAGGGTATGCCGCTGATCCACCCATGCCCCTCCCATGGTCACGCCCCCTTTGAGGCTGCACGGAAACACTTAGGCCCCATTCTATAAATGGGCACATAAGTGTGCTTTTGTATGGCTCTGCCGTTTCTGTCCTATTTCGTTGCCTTGCAACTGTTAGAATGCTTTTCCGTGCTGATAATTTGGCAAGGAAGTAGGGCTTAACATTCAGCGCCACATATAGAATTCCCCCAAATATAGGTACTTAATACCTGCACTGAAGTGCAAATATTTGAAAGGTATTAATTGACAAACAAATTTTTTCCAGAGACGGGAAGGTGATAGAACTAGAGGACATGAATTGAGGTTGCGGAGGGGGCAACTCAGGAATAATGTCAGGAAGTACTTTTTCATGGAGAAGGTGGTAGATATATGGAATGCCCTCTCACGGGAGGTGGTGTTGAAAACAGTAACGGTATTCAAAAATATGTGGGATAAACACAAAGTTATCCTGTATAGAAAGCATGGAACCAAACAAGTTTAGCGGTGATTGGATGGCAACACCAGTAATTGGGAAGCAAAGCTAGTGCTGGGCAGACTTCATCAGTCATGCCCTGATCGAGCTGGACAGATAGACCAGTGCCAACAGACTTCTACGGTCTGTGCCCTGATCGTGGCTGAACAGATAAGGCCAATGCTGGCCAGACTTCTATAGCCTGTGCCCAGATACTGGGCAGACTTCTACGGTCTGTGCCCTGATCGTGGCTGAACAGATAGGCCAGTGCTGGCAGATTTGTACGGTCTGTGCCCTGATCGTGGCTGAACAGATAAGCCAATGCTGGTCAGACTTCTATAGCCTGTGCCCAGATACTGGGCAGACTTCTACGGTCTGTGCCCTGATCGTGGCTGAACAGATAGGCCAGTGCTGGGCAGATTTGTACGGTCTGTGCCCTGATCGTGGCTGAACAGATAAGCCAATGCTGGTCAGACTTCTATAGCCTGTGCCCAGATACTGGGCAGACTTCTACGGTCTGTGCCCTGATCGTGGCTGAACAGATAGGCCAGTGCTGGGCAGACTTCTACGGTCTGTGCCCTGATCGTGGCTGGACAGATAGGCCCTGTTGGTCTAGTAGCTTCTTTGGGGCAGGAGCATCCTGCGTTGTTCCTGCCCCTGGTAGCTCCGTGTTCAAAATGAAGGCAACGACTTCCCGTGACACCCTCAGGAGGTCACGGCTGCCATTTTGGAACTGGGAATGACATGAGCAGAAGACCTGAATATTGGTGCTACCCGGGTAGTGTTTGTTTTTTAAATTCTTTGTTTATCAAATTATCCAAATAAATTATCACAGACAGTGATAGTGGTAAATTAAGGAAATCACAAGATTAACACAAAAATACATTGCGGATTAATTAACATCTTATTTCTTCCACAAATCAAGCACGGGTAGTGTTTAAAGAACCTTTGACCATCGCTGATTGAATATTGCCTGGATAGGTTTTAATAAATAAATAAATGCACTGGCACATGCTTGTAAATCTAGCCCATGAGTTCAGAATTGGAAAGGTGAACAATTTAATCCAAATCACTCATTATTCCTGAATGGCAGGACCTCCAGTTGTGTTATTCACAATGGAGGTGTGTTTCCTTTTCACTTCTTGTTTGGTACATGAAGTGTGAAAAAGACAGGAAGGACAAATTATGCACATATGTGTTAGCCCCTATTCTATAAGTTTGGCACGGTAGTCGCATGCTCCCAGATTCTAAATAGTGCGCCTAGAGATCCGCACTGAAATCCAAGCATATTCTATAACAACGCACGTAACTTAATTGGCTTAACGAGCTAATCAGCACTGATAGCAGCTCTTAATGAGCAATAATGAGCGCTAATTGGCAATAATCAGAATTTACGCGCACAGCTGCGTAAGTACATGAGGGACCCATGCAGAAAGCCTCACGGCAGATCCTGCACACTACGGCTAAATTACTGCAGGGGGGTAGGTAGCCAGACAACAGATTTTGGGTGGGCATAGGCAAGAAGTGGGTGGGCACCAAGTGTTCTCCCCCCCCCCTCCCAAAACCATCACTAAAAAATATCTCAGCTGGCAGGAAAATGCTTCTTTCCACCTTGGCAGTCTGCAGCAGGCATGCGCTGCAAACTGAGCATGCGCAGGTGCCAGTACCGTGGAGAGTAGAGTCTCCGTTACCATCAGGGGGAAGTCTTCAGCTGGCAGAGCTTGGGATCTCCACCAGCTACTGCTAAACGTGTGCTACTGTTGGGTGGGCCTGATTCCTAAGTGGGTGGGCTCTGATTCACCCAGGCCCACCTGTGGCTACGCCACTGAATTACTGCTAAACAAAAAAATACTGCAGCACGCTATAATCACTGAGCATGCACATTACTGCTGCATTAAAAACATGGCAGTAATCTACAGGCTCATTACTTAAATACCTCAACTCTGCAATGCATCAATACCTTACATCGCATTGGACACTATATATTCCTTTATTTCCTTGTCCCTTTTTGTACCTGTTTACTCTAACCTTACCTGACCCTTATTTTAAACTGTATTTGTTTAACATCTACCGGACTTGGCGATCGCCTTTACAGTATAATGTAAGCCACATTGAGCCTGCTAATGGTTGGGAAAATGTGGGATACAAATGTTACAAATAAATAAATGTCAGCTTTCCTGTCAGTGCCTGAGCGCTGATTGGTTCAGTCACTGACAGGAAGAGCGACATTGAAGAAAAGAAAAAACTGCTTGCACCTCAACCCATTTTTCTGCTGGGGCCCTATCCGGGTCGGTCTAGCGGCTTCCCTCCTTCTCTCTCCCTGACACCCCCCCCCCCCAAGGCCCACAACTGTAAAACATAAAATATCCTACTCGACTAGTTGGTCCTCCCATCATCCCTCCCTCTGATCCAACAGCATTGGAGGCACGAAGGAGTAGGCATCGCTCCTGATTTCAGATATGGGGGTCAGGTCCTGGGGTCAGGGAGTTAAGTAGGTGCCACTAAAAACCAGGGAGATTTCTTTTACAGTTGGGGGCAGGCAGGTCAGAGTTGGGGAAGGGGGACCATTAGACCACCAGGTATTTTTGTGTTGATTTTGAGGTAGGGGAGACCCCCTAGGCTACCAGGGTATGTTTACTGATGGGGCGGAGGGATTCAGGTCTGGTGCAGAAAGCAATCTAGGGCAGGGTGGCCAGGTTGGAGTGACAGAGGTAATGCCACTAGGTACTCACTCCTCTCAACCAATCCTTCTACATTGCCACAGACCTGGTGCAAGGTTTCCTGCCCACAACGTATAGGAAAAACATTTTTTTTTTTTACTTAATGGCTGTGGGATACTTAACGATTGTGTCCGCATGCTTTTTAATATGGTCTGTGTTAAGGGTTTCCGCACGAGTTAACACCCACGCTGAAACCCTTCCTGCATTGCTTGGCCAGTAAAACCTGCAGTTTAACCACGTTAAACCTGCATGAACACTTTCTTCATGGACCCCATGGTGAATGCCATACATGAAGACACCGAACATGTATGAGACTATCAAGCCTCATTTCTCACTGCTCACCTTGGAGGTGGATGTTTCTGTTCTTCCTCCTCATCCGTATCGCTGCTGATGGTGATCACACTCACTGCTGGGCTGGGGGTGTCAGGAATGATTATTGTCTGCCGCTGACGGCTGTTGCTGCTGGAAGCCCCGTCACCCCAGCCGCAGGTGACAGAAGTGCTGCAGGCAGGAACATTATGCGGTACAGCACAGCGCGGGGGGGTATTTTCCTTCACACGTTTTGAGCGCTGAGGGGAGCCAAGAGTCTGCGAGGAGGAAACTTCATAGGCTGACACATTCCTGAGGGGGAGAAAACAGTCACTGTTAAAGGTATCTTGGTACATTATTTGGCCTCCTAAGATCTATCTAAATATGTCACCAACCTTAAAGGCAACTACTATTGCGGCTATGAAATTTGTTCATTCAAATTTCGTGGCTTAACCGTGAAATCTGCCTTTGGCACATCTCTGATCCAGACTCCTTTTTGTCCATTTTAAATCTGTGTGGGGTAATTGTTTTACCCACTTACATTTACTTGGATAAAGGAGTGACATTTTGAACAGATAAGATTTACCTGGCTAAAACCCAGATATAACCAGGTAAATCTTTGGAATACAGACTCCTGCCTCCCCCCCCCCCCCCCCCCCGAGCAACCACACTACCAGCCTGAAGCTCAAGTCAAAGGCCCAGTTTTTCAAGGGACGTGTATTCAGCAGCAGCATTTGGTTCATTAGCGTGACTTTTCTTTGTAACAGATATACAACTTGTGTATTACTTAACTGTGAAAAAACGAATAAGAATATACTTCAAAAACATTAGTGCACGCAAAATCAATTTAAGCACATTAAAAAATAAATATTAACCAAAACATTTTAAATAAATTGAAAAAAAATGTCTGAGAATTTTGAGAGAAATTCTATACATAGCGCTGAAAGTTAGGAGTCAAAAACATCCGCACATAGGGCCCCTTTCACAAAGCTGCGGCAAAAGGGGGCCCGTGTTCTCGTTGGTGCGTGTTTTTGATGCGCACTGAGGCCCCCTTTTACCGCAGCGGGTAAAAGGCAGGTCTTTCTTTTTTTCAGGAAATGACCGGGCACTTGCTGCATGGCCATTTTGGGGGGGAGGGGGTGTGAGCCCTTACCGCACCCATTGAGGTGGCAGTAAGGGCTCCCGCACTAATCCAGCGGTAACAGGGCAACACGCGGTACTGCCCAATTACCGCCAGGTACACACCGGTGCTAGAAAGATATAAATATTTTTGCAGTGCCGGAAATGGTGTCCGCTGGGGGAGGGAACTACCGCTAGGCTGCTGCAGTAGCCCGGCGATACTTCCCTTTTAGCAAGTGGTAAGCCCGCGTTAGGCTTACCGCTGCTTTGAAAAAGGGCCCCTGAGCCCCAATTCTAGCACACAGGTTGCACCTAACTTTGGGCACCAGACTTACACCTGATAGAAACAGATGTAAGTCGAGCGTTCAAGATTAGGTGCGGGATCAGCAATATTCCATAACTTGGTGCCCAAGACCTACTCGTGCCCTTCCCATGGCCACATCCCCTTTTGGGATGTAAGTGGGAAAATTAAGCTGAAATTGTACTGGTTTCAGCAGACTGGCTTCATCTCTCATTTAAAGAGTCAGGCTTAGCTGAAGCATGTTTCACTTTGAACCTGAAAACATCCTTAATATACCCTTGTGTAAGGGTAAATAATTTTGGGTAAAGGGCTGCAAATGGGTCTGGTTTTGTGAGATACTTATGTATGCATGCATAAAAAAAAATACATGGAAAGGTTAGCGCGTATAGCTTTGTAACTCTGAACTCTCCGTGCACTTTTTAAAGTGATCTGGCTTGAGAAGAGCTTACTGCAATAGATACAGATTGAGGACACTTGGGGGAAGCCGGAAGGTCTGGGCCTGTACCAAGGCCAGTGCTAGTTATTAGAAATACCAGGGAGGACATTTTCGAAAGGGACGTCCAAGTTGCGATTTGAACATCCATGCAAAATGGCGAAATCTAGGGGAAGGGAAACCCGTATTTTCGAAACAAGGTGGACATCCATCTTTCGTTTCGAAAATACCGTCAGGGACATCCAAATCCTTAAATTTCACCGTCCCTAGACATGGACATTTCTGACTTTCGCTGATTTTCGAAACCAAAGACGCCCATGTCAAAAACGACCAAATGCAAGCCATTCGGTCATGGGAGGAGCCAGCATTTGTAGTGCACTGGTCCCCATGACATGCCAGGACACCAACCGGGCAGCCTAGGGGGCACTGCAGTGGACTTCATAAATTGCTCCCAGGTACATAGCTCCCTTACCTTGTGTGCTGAGCCCCCCAAAACCCACTATCCACAAATGTACACCACTACCATAGCCCTTATGGGGATTTGTGGTGGGTTGGGGGATGGGGCTGGGTCCGCCTGTCTGAAGTGCCTTCAGTACCCACTAAAACTGCTCCAGGGACCTGAATGCGCTGTCATGGATCTGAGTATGACATCTGAGGCTGGCATAGAGGCTGGAACGACATATTTTTAAAGATGTTTTCTGAGGGTGGGAGGGGGTTAGTGACCACTGGAGGTGTAAGGGAAGGTCATCCCGATTCCCTCCGGTGGTCATCTGGTCATTTCGGGCAACTTTTTGTGCCATAGTTGTAAGAAAAACAGGTCCAGGTGAAAACGTCCAAATGTTCGTCAGGGACGTCCTTGCTTTTTTCGATTATGGGTCAAGGATGTCCAAGTGATAGGCAAGCCCAAGTCCCACCTTTGCTACGCCTCTGACACGCCCCCTTGAACTTTGGCCATCCTTGCGACGGAGTGCAGTTGGAGATGTCCTAAATCGGGTTTCAATTATACCAATTTGGACATCCCTGGGAGAAGGATGTCCATCTTCCGATTTATGTCGAAAGATGGACATCCTTCTCTTTCGAAAATGAGCCCAAAGGTGAACCTGCAGTGTTTTACTCCCTTCAGCTCCCTACAGCCAACCCTAAGAATTTGATAATTAAGCTAAACAAGCATGATCAGCCCAATGCTATCCCTCCCAGAGTGAACTTGTAAGAATGCATAATTAAACGCCAACTTTTTAAAATATTAAACTTAAATTATGTTTCATACATACTGTATATACATGTGTGGGGCAGTTCTATAACCTAGGTCAGCGTTCTTCAATGCAAGGCTCGAGGGCCAATGACAGCCCCTAGAGACCTCCAAGGTGGCCCCCATCATCAATTCTCCCTAAACAGCACAGCACGGTTAGCCCAAAGGGAAGCTCTAATGGGGAATAATACCAAACTTTCCCCCTATTAGACAAATAGATTTAAAACTGCAGTGCTGCAGTTCCTCCTCAGAGTGGCAGCATTTCCACCACGCATCCGGTTTGACTTTTACCCTGTCTGCTTCTCTGTGTTACTGTTTGAAGTTTGCAGATCACTTGCTCTGCAGTTTCTTGGAACCAAAAGATAGGGCTGCTATTTATACGGCCTGATTTAAGTGGTTATCTTATACAGTTAGGGGCTGTATATCAATGCTTAACCATGTAAGTGCCAACTCCGTCCCTGGAACGCCCACAAGTTAGTCGGTTTAGGCTCAGGCACTAACCGCGAATATTCAGCGGCATTAACCAGTTAAGTGCCGCTGAATATTCGCGGTTAGCCATGGACAAGCAACTTAAATGGCCAGGAGTCTCTCTGGGCTGTTTAAATTGCTCTGAATACCGTGCAGATTTTTTTTTCATATTCTGCTGGCATTTATCATATTTCCGTAATATGATTATTTTATACTGTTGTTAAATTTTTATGGGGCACTTTTACTAAGCTGCTTAGGCGCCTATGGGTGCCAATTTGGAACTACCGTCTGGCTACCGAGTGGCCCGGGCGGTAATTTCATTTTTTACGCGCATCGGAAAATTTCCGGCATGCAGCGCTAACCGGGCGGTAATCAGCATTGTACATGCGCTGACGATTACTGCCCAGTTAATACATGAAACTTTACTGCTAAGTCAATGGGTGTCGGTAAAGTCTCAGGCCCAAAATGGACGCACGCCAATTTTCATTTTGCCGTATGTCCATTTTTGGCCAAAAAAAAGGCCTTTTTGCAGGTGCGCTGGAAAATGAACCTGCATGCATCCAATACACGCATCTACACCAGTGAAGGCCACTTTTCAGCGGACCTTAGTAAAAGGACCCCTATATTTCTGATAGTGTATCATGTTAGTCCTATTACTAGGCTTCAATCTGCCATCTCCAAGTTTACCTCATGGATTGTATTTATGCTTCTATTTGGTCATTTTACTATTGTTATGCTGTTAACAAAATTGTAAGCTTTAGGGGTCCTTTTACTAAGGTGTGCTGAAAAAGGCCTGCGCTAGTGAAGGCGTGTGTTTTGGATGCGCACAGATCCATTTTTTCAGCGCACCTGTAAAATATGCCTTTTTTGGGGGGGCTGACAATGGATGTGCATCAAAATAAAAATTGGCGCATGTCCATTTTGGGTCTGAGACCTTACCGCCAACCATTCACTTAGCGGTAAGGTCTCACGCGTTAACTGGGTGGTAATGCATTGAAATGCCAATTACCACCCGCACGCTTGAAAATAAAATTATTTTCCAGCGCCCATAGTGGACGAGCGTAAAAAATGAAATTACTGCCCGGGACATGTGGTAGCTGGGCGGTAATTCCAAATTGATGTGCATTGGGCACGCACAGATGCCAGTGCAGCTTAGTAAAAGGGCCTCTGAGTTTGTAATCCACTTAATATCTCTCTTGAACTTAGCGGAATATAAGAATTATATAGCATAGCATCCACCGCCATGGGTGAATCTCTTCATCAAGGTAGTTAATGTATCCCATTAATTAAATAAATAAAAACAATCTGCCCAATATTTTAAACCATTTAACCGGCCAAGAATGGTTCCTGGCTGGTTAAATGGCACTTAACCATCTCTTTGGCATATTCAGCGGGAGATCGCCAGTTATCTCCTGCTGAATATTGCTGGTTAGGGCTTAGCAGCTAAGGGGCCCTTTTACTAAAGTGTGTAGCAGGGGCACAGCCAGACTTCAGCGGGAGGGGGGTCCAGGGCCAAATCTACGGGGGCCCAGGCCCCCCAGAGCTATGCCACTGGTGTGTAAGCGCCTACGCTTGCACAACGTGCGTTAAATTAGAACTACTGCCAGCTACCGTGTACCCCAAGCGATAATTCTAATTTTTACACTCGTCCGCTACCTGTGCCAGAAAATATTTTTTATTTTCTGCCATGAGGCGCTAACCCAGCAGTAATTGGCAGTGTATGCACTGGCGATTACCGCCTGGTTAATGCGCAAGACCTTACCGCTAAGAGAACGTGTGTCGGTAAGGTCTCAGGCCCAAAATGGACACGCACCAATTTTTATTTTGCCACACGTCCATTTTTGGCCAAAAAGAAAATGCTTTTGTAGGCACTCTGAAAAATGGATCTGCGTGCATCGAAAAGATGCGCCTACACTAGCGCAGGCCATTTTTCAGGGCACCTTAGTAAACGGACCCCCAAGTTTGGCGCCCAAATTCAGCTGCCGAAACAACAGGCCTATCTTTGGCCGGTTTCAACTTAATTGGACAGCGCTGAATATCAGCTTGGCCAGTTAAGCAGAAACCAGCCAAAAAAACACCCAGATATTCAATGCCGGTCACCAGAAACGATCCGGAATTGAAAATCCGGGCTCAGCACCGACTGCGGGAGCCAGCCTGGCTAACTCCTGCGGTCTGAATCGCCCATTGTTGAATGACTTCATAAAATACCCTAATGAGGGCAAGTTCCAAATGTCATTTACCCAGATAAATTAGCTAGTTGAATCCATCCTCTCAGTAGGTAAAAGTATGTGTTGGCAGTTCTTTGTGGTGTCAGGACCTGTTGCATTGCTCTGATTGCAGCTGCTCTTTGCCAGCCCCCTAGAAGCTGCCGCCCTAGGTGACTGCCTAGTTTGACTAATGATTAAGTTGGCCCTGCCTGGTGCATAGAAGCTCATGTACTGTGCGCTTTTTGGCTCATACTGTAGCTCACTTCTAGCTGGCTAATCACATTGCTGCAGATTCTTGAGTCATTTCTATTACTACTACTACTACTACTACTATTTAGCATTTCTATAGCGCTACAAGGCATACGCAGCGCTGTACAAACATAGAAGAAAGACAGTCCCTGCTCAAAGAGCTTACAATCTAATAGACAAAAAAATAAATAAAGTAAGCAAATCAAATCAATTAATGTGAACGGGAAGGAAGAGAGGAGGGTAGGTGGAGGCGAGTGGTTACAAGTGGTTACGAGTCAAAAGCAATGTTAAAGAGGTGGGTTTTCAGTCTAGATTTAAAGGTGGCCAAGGATGGGGCAAGACGTAGGGGCTCAGGAAGTTTATTCCAGGCGTAGGGTGCAGCGAGACAGAAGGCGCGAAGTCTGGAGTTGGCAGTAGTGGAGAAGGGAACAGATAAGAAGGATTTATCCATGGAGCGGAGTGCACGGGAAGGGGTGTAGGGAAGGACGAGTGTGGAGAGATACTGGGGAGCAGCAGAGTGAGTACATTTATAGGTTAGTAGGAGAAGTTTGAACAGGATGCGAAAACGGATAGGGAGCCAGTGAAGGGTCTTGAGGAGAGGGGTAGTATGAGTAAAGCGACCCTGGCGGAAGATGAGACGGGCAGCAGAGTTTTGAACTGACTGGAGAGGGGAGAGGTGACTAAGTGGGAGGCCAGCAAGAAGCAGATTGCAGTAGTCTAAACGAGAGGTGACAAGGGTGTGGATGAGGGTTTTGGTAGAGTGCTCGGAAAGAAAGGGGCGGATTTTACGGATGTTGTAAAGAAAGAAACGACAGGTCTTGGCGGTCTGCTGGATATGAGCAGAGAAGGAGAGAGAAGAGTCAAAGATGACCCCAAGGTTTCGAGCTGAGGAGACAGGGAGAATGAGAGAGCCATCAACAGAAATAGAAAACGGGGGGAGCGGGGAGGTGGGTTTGGGGGGGAAAATGAGAAGCTCGGTTTTGGTCATATTTAATTTCAGGTGGCGTTGAGACATCCAGGCAGCAATGTCAGACAAGCACGCTGAAACTTTGGTTTGGATGCAAGGTGAGATATCAGGGGTAGAAAGGTAGATTTGGGAGTCATCAGCATAGAGGTGGTAGGAAAAGCCATGGGATGAGATTAATGAACCAAGGGAAGAAGTGTAGATAGAAAAGAGGAGGGGACCAAGAACAGAACCCTGGGGTACGCCGACAGGCAGAGGGATAGAAGTAGAAGAGGATCCACCAGAGTGAACACTAAAGGTGCGGAGGGAGAGGTAGGAAGAGAACCAGGAAAGGACAGAGCCCTGGAATCCAAGTGAGGACAGGGTATCGAGAAGTATGCTGTGATCGACAGTGTCAAAAGCAGCGGAAAGATCAAGAAGAATGAGGATGGAATATTGACCTCTGGATTTAGCCAGTAATAGGTCATTGGAGACTTTAGTAAGCGCAGTTTCGGTTGAGTGGAGAGGGCGAAAACCAGATTGTAATGGGTCAAGAATAGCATGTGAGGAGAGAAAATCAAGGCAGCGGCGGTGAACAGCACGCTCAAGTAATTTGGAGAGAAAAGGAAGGAGGGAGATGGGTCGGTAATTAGAGGGACAAGTAGGGTCAAGTGAAGGCTTCTTAAGGAGAGGTGTGACCACAGCATGTTTAAAGGCAGCAGGGACAGTCGCAGTGGAAAGTGAGAGGTTGAGAATGTGACAGATAAAAGGAATAAGAGTAGGAGAGATGGCATTAAGAAGGTGGGTGGGAATGGGATCAGAGGAACAGGTGGTACATTTTGAGGAAGAAAGGAGAAGTGTAGTTTCCTCAATAGTAACTTCAGGAAAGGAGGAAAGGGAATGAGGGGAAGGAGAGAGAGGGGAACGGACTAGTGGAGGGAGAGCTGGTGAGGTAGAGAAAGCAAGGTTTATCTTTGAACCTTGTTGTGAAAGAATTCAGCAAGGGTCTGAGGAGATAGTGAAGGGGGAGTTGGGGGAGGGGGCACCTTGAGGAGAGAGTTCAATGTGGTGAAGAGAAGTCGAGGATTAGAGCCAAGAGAGTTGGTCAGTTGGATATAATAATCCTGTTTGGCACGTAAAAGAGCAGATTGGAAGGAGGTCAGCATGAACTTAAAGTGTAAGAAATCGGCAAGGGCCCGAGATTTCCGCCAGAGGCGTTCGGCGGAGCGGGTACAGGAACGTAGGTAGCGGATATTAGAAGTCAGCCAAGGTTGGGGTTTTGTACGCCTTACAGGGCGGGTCACCAAAGGTGCAAGAGTGTCTAAGGCAGAGGATAGAGTATTGTTGTAAGAAGAAACAGCCTCGTTGACAGACGTGGATGGTGCCACAGTAGAGAGGAGGTTTGAAACATGGGAGGATAGAGATGAAGGGTCAATGTCGTGAAGATTCCTAGATAAATTAGATAGGATAGGACGGGACTGGGAGGGAGGAGATTTAAGTGTGAAAGTTATAAGATGGTGATCAGAGAGGGGAAGATCGGAGGCAAGGAAACTAGAGGGTGAACAGTTGGAGGAGAAGATGAGATCTAGACAGTGACCATTTTGATGAGTGGGGGAGGTGGAGCATAGTTGGAGATTAAAGGACGACGTTAAAGCGAGTAACTTGGAAATATAAGAGTTGGAAGGATCATTAGCAGGAATATTAAAGTCACCAAGGATGAGAGAGGGGGAGGAAGGATCATGGAAGAAGGCAAGCCAGGCATCAAAGTCACTGAGAAAGGATGAAAGGGACTTATCAGGGGGACGATAAATGACCGCTATTCGAAGAGGCAGAGGAGAGAAAAGGCGGATAGAGTGGACTTCAAAGGAGGAAAAACAGTGAGATTGAGGTGGAAGAAGGGGTTGAAATCTGGAGGAGGGAGAGAGAAGTAGTCCAACACCGCCCCCACGGCCAGCAGGGCGAGGAGTATGTGAAAATAGATGACCGCCATGGCACAGGGCTGCGACTGAAGCAGAGTCATCAGGGCAGAGCCAGGTTTCTGTTATGGCGAGCAGATGGAGGTGACGCGAGATAAAGAGGTCCTGGATATAGGGGAGTTTGTTACAGATAGAGCGGGCATTCCATAGGGCGCAAGAGAAGGGCAGAGAAGAGGAGGGGAGTAGAGGAATAGAGATGAGGTTAGAGAGGTCGCGGTGAGATCTGTAGAGTTTGGATAATAGTTGGTGAGGAGGGCCAGGATTGGGATTGATGTCACCAGCTGAGAGTAAGAGAAGGAGTAAAAGAGAGCGGAGGAGAGTAGGAGAGGTGTGGCCACGAAGGCGTCGAAGGCGAGAGGTATTTAGGTGGAATGGGGAAGGCAAAATGGAGGGAAGAAAGAGACGGAGATTAAAAGCCAAAAATGAGGAAGAGGGTAGGAGAGAAGGTGAGGTGATGAAGTCAATGGATGGGAAGTGAGTTCCTGTAGCGGAGAGAGGTAGGGGGTGAGGGAAAAGATTAGGAAGGGACAGAGCTAGGAAGAGAATGTGAATAGGGGCCATAAACGATTAAGGTACTTTAGCAACTGGAAAAAGATTAGATACAAAGAGAAAAAATGCCCCGCGCGCCGTTAGGCGCGCGGCACCTAGAGCGGAGGCCCTGAGTGGATCGGGGTGGACCTGGGTGTCACCCCGGAGAAGGCTGTAAGGATATGCAGATGAGCTGCAAGTCCTCCACAGCACCTGAAAGGCAGCCGGTGGTAGAGGTGGGTACCTCTCAGCTGAGGAAAGGCTTACCAGGGGTTAGGCCGAAGCCAGCATTCCTCCCCCTGAGGGTCGCCTGATCCTAGCCAAAAAGCACCTGGGAACTCTGGGCACTTGGAGAGAAGGCCCTGGGAAGGTCGGGGTGGAACTGGAGTCACCCCGGATACAGCTGTGAGGAAATGCAGAAGGGCTGCAAGTCCTCCACAGCACCTGGTGGGAGCGCTGGGCACCTAGAGCGGAGGCCCTGAGTGGATCGGGGTGGACCTGGGTGTCACCCCGGAGAAGGCTGTAAGGATATGCAGATGAGCTGCAAGTCCTCCACAGCACCTGAAAGGCAGCCGGTGGTAGAGGTGGGTACCTCTCAGCTGAGGAAAGGCTTACCAGGGGTTAGGCCGAAGCCAGCATTCCTCCCCCTGAGGGTCGCCTGATCCTAGCCAAAAAGCACCTGGGAACTCTGGGCACTTGGAGAGAAGGCCCTGGGAAGGTCGGGGTGGAACTGGAGTCACCCCGGATACAGCTGTGAGGAAATGCAGAAGGGCTGCAAGTCCTCCACAGCACCTGGTGGGAGCGCTGGGCACCTAGAGCGGAGGCCCTGAGTGGATCGGGGTGGACCTGGGTGTCACCCCGGAGAAGGCTGTAAGGATATGCAGATGAGCTGCAAGTCCTCCACAGCACCTGAAAGGCAGCCGGTGGTAGAGGTGGGTACCTCTCAGCTGAGGAAAGGCTTACCAGGGGTTAGGCCGAAGCCAGCATTCCTCCCCCTGAGGGTCGCCTGATCCTAGCCAAAAAGCACCTGGGAACTCTGGGCACTTGGAGAGAAGGCCCTGGGAAGGTCGGGGTGGAACTGGAGTCACCCCGGATACAGCTGTGAGGAAATGCAGAAGGGCTGCAAGTCCTCCACAGCACCTGGTGGGAGCGCTGGGCACCTAGAGCGGAGGCCCTGAGTGGATCGGGGTGGACCTGGGTGTCACCCCGGAGAAGGCTGTAAGGATATGCAGATGAGCTGCAAGTCCTCCACAGCACCTGAAAGGCAGCCGGTGGTAGAGGTGGGTACCTCTCAGCTGAGGAAAGGCTTACCAGGGGTTAGGCCGAAGCCAGCATTCCTCCCCCTGAGGGTCGCCTGATCCTATTAGAATTAGGGCTTATGTTTACGCATTTTGGTATTCAGTTTTCTAGCTGTTTTAGATTTTTATGTGGGGTAATAACTAAAAAAAAGTGTAAGGTTGAGTAGACTAGCTTTTAGGTGCTATATGCAGTATTTTCCATCTGAAGATAGCCACACTCTATAGTTAAGTTATCCCAATGAAAACATTATCTTCTTCTGTACTGTGGGACCTATCCATCCCTTGCCACTGAGTGTAGAAGCAGCAGCACTGACAGAAACACTGGTTGAAGGATTCCCATGCAACATAATGATGCTTAGAGGGAACCTTGCTTACCACTCACTCTCGCTCTGCCAATCTGTCCCTGCCACTTTCCCTTAACTCAGTACCATGCCCATCCTTTTCTCTTACACCAGTTTTGACATACCCCAGCTTGTAGGACAGCAAAGGAGGAAGAAGAGGCAACAGAGGCCCATCGGCTGATAAGAAGTTGTCATGTTGAGGTCAAGGGAGAAAGGTGGGAAGAGATGAGAGTACCTGGGCTCCAATAAATACAAGGTCGAAACTCAAAGCAATTTAACTGACCAGAAGCGGCTCCTGACCGGTTAAATTGCCTGGTCGGGGGTAACCACTAATTTTCAGTGACATTTAACTGGTTAGCGACAAACTGAAAACCAGCTATTTTGAGTGCATTCTGGGGGCAGAGTCACTACTTAGCCGGTTAAGTAACAGATTAACTACATAAATAGTACTGGGACAGACTGAAGGTCCATCAAGCCCAGCATCCTGTTTCCAACAGTGGCCAATCCAGTACCTGGCAAGATCCCAAAACAGTACAATACAATTTATGCTGCTTATCCTAGAAATAAGAGTGGATTTTCCCTGAGGCCATCTTAATAATGGCTTATTGACTTTTCTGTTAGGAAGTTAGCCAAACCTTTTTTAAACCCTGCTAAGCTAACTGCTTTTACCACATTCTCTGGCAACGAATTACATGTTGGGTGAAGAAATATTTTCTCCATTTGTTTTACATTTACTACTTTGTAGCTTCATTGCATACCCCCTAGTCCTAGTATTTTTGGAAAGAGTAAAAAAGCGATTCATGTCTACCCATTCCACTCCACTCATTATTTTATATACATGTATCGTATCTCCCCTCAGCCGTCTTTTCTCCAAGCTGAAGAGCTCTAGCCACTTTAGGCTTTCCTCATAGAGATGTCGTCCCATCCTCTTTATCATTTTTGTTGCCCTTCTCTGTACCTTTTCTAATTCCACTATATCTTTTTTGAGATGTGGTGACCAGAATAGCACACAGTATTCAAGGTGTGGTCTGCATGAAGCGATACAAAGGCATTACAACATCCTCATGTTTGTTTTCCATTCCTTTCCTAATAATACCTAACATTTGCTTTCTTAGCCGGCGCCACACACTGAGCAAAGGGTTTCAATGTGTCATCAATGATGACACCTAGATCCTTTTCCTGGTCGGTGACTCCTAACGTGGAACCTTGCATCATGTAGCTATAGTTTGGGTCCCCTTTGCACTTGCTCAAATTAAACAGCATCTGCCATTTGGATGCCCAGTTTCACAGTTTTGTAAGGACCTCTTGTAATTTTTTTTACAATCCTGTTGTGTCATCAGCAGTAATAATTACTTCACTAGTTATTCCCATTTCTAGATCATGTAAGCCCCAGCGTACATGTCTGATTTAATAGACCTACCACCCAGAAACGCTAAAAGATCATCCCGAACACACCTCAACCTCCACTTCCCTACTTTCAAGGGCCTGAAATACAAGACGCTACACGCGTCAACCTTTTCCCACATGAGCACGCAGTCTTGGAATACACTACCGCGCAACCTAAGAGTGATTAACGAACAAGCTTCCTTCCGTAAACTACTGAAGACTCACCTGTTTGAAAAAACTTACGGAAAGAGCCAAAACACATAGAGTCCATACTCACTGTTCATCAATGCAACATACATCCACTTCTGATCCCTCATCCCGTAATCCAGTCAATCATACACTTATTCACGGAACTATGTACACCAAATGTCTTTGTGTCTAACACTGCCCTTTAGCTTCCCATTGTCTCCTTCCAATGTTTCTATGTTGATGTCCCATTGTTATATTCCTAATGATATTCGAATGTCTCGCATAACTCTGTACAATGTAATCCATAACCAAGTTGTAACAAATGTTTTTCCATTATTCATATCTTATTGTAAGCCACACTGAGCCCGCAAAAAGGTGGGAAAATGTGGGATACAAATGCAATAAATAAATAAATAAATATGTTAAAAAGCAGCGGTCCTAGTACAGACCCCTGCGGAACCCCACTATATACCTTTCTCCATTGAGAACACTGACAATTTAACCATACTCTCTGTTTTCCACCTTTTTACCAGTATTGAATCCACAATAGAATACCACCTCCTATCCCATTACTTTCCAATTTCCTCTGGAGTCTTTCATGAGGTACTTTGTCAAATGTCTTTTGAAAATCCAGATACACAATATCGACCGCTCACCTTTATCCACATGTTTGTTCACCCTTCCAAACAAATATAGTAGATTGGTGACGCAAGATTTCCCTTCACTAAATCCATATTGGCATTGTCTCATTAATCCATGCTTATGTATATGCTCTGTAAGTTTGTTCTTTATATTAGTCTCTACCATTTTGCCCGGCACCGGGCAACATCAGGCTCACCGGTCTATAATTTCGCCACCCTCCAATCTTCCGGTACCATGCTTGATTTTAAAGATAAATTACGTATTACTAATAATAGTTCTGCAAGTTCATTTTTCAATTCTATCAGAACTCTGGGATGTAGACCATCCGTACCGGGCGATTTGCTACTCTTCAATTTGTCAAATTGCCCCATTACATCTTTCAGGTTTACAGAGATTTGAATCACTTTCTCTGACTCATCAGCATTGAATACCATTTCTGGCACCAGTATCTCTTCCACATCTTCCTTGGTGAAGACCAAAGCAAAGAATTCATTTAATCTCTCCGCTATGGCTTGCCTTCCCTAGGTGCCCTTTTTACCCTTGGTCATCTAACAGTTTCACCGATTCTTTTGTGACTTCTTGCTTCTAATATACCTAAAAAAGCTTTTACTACATGTTTTTGCCTCCAACGCAGTCTTCTTTTCAAAGTTTCTCTTTGCCTTCCTTATCAGTGCTTTGCATTTGACTTGCCATTCCTTAAGCCGTTTCTTATTATTTTCAGTCGGATCCTTCTTCCATTTTCTGAAGGATTTTCTTTTAGCTCTAATAGGTTCCTTCACCTCACTTTTTAACCATGCCAGCCTTCCTTCCTCCTTTATTAATACATAGAATATATCTGGCCTGGGTTTCCAGGATAGTAAATGTTTGACCTTTGCAGCTGCTTCTTCAAGATTTTTTTCAACGTTCTTCTCATTTTATCATAGTCTCCTTTTTGAAAGTTAAATGCTAAAGTATTGGAATTCCTATGTGTACTTACTCCAGAGCTAATATCAAATCTGGTCATGTTATGATCACTGTTAGCAATCAGCCCCCAGCACCATTACCTCCTGCACCAGATCATGCGCTCCACTAAGGACTAGGTCTAGAATTGTTCCTCCTCTTGTCGGCTCCTGAACCAGCCGCTCCATAAAGTCAGTCCTATCTTTATGCGGTAACCAATAGCCAGCTCTGGAAACTAAGAAATTCAGTGCCAGGGCCCAAACCTGGCTGACCACTGAATTTCCAGGTTTAATGACAGCGGCAGTTAGCAAAACATTGATCTCAGCTGACTGAATATTGGGCCCTACCTTTTTTTTTTTGCTCTGGGGGTGTTTTATCTGTTAAAACCTAAATCCACATGCCAAATTGATGAGTGAGAAGATGGTATTTATTCTGCAACTGCTTTTCATTCTTCATAACTTCAGGGCAGAACTCCATTATGGACAGAAACAACAGAGCTTCAGAGAATGTCAGAGCAGACTAGATTTTAAAAATTGCCAGTGAAGGCCGGGAAGCTCAGGAGCTTGGAAGAGCCGGACTGAGTTAGTCCAGTCAAAAAACTATCACTTACAACTTGTTTGTTGACCCTTCTTTCTATTCCTTTATCAATGAAGCTACAAAGGAATCCGGCAGGTAGAAGGTTTCCCAGAGACTGAGAGGGCAATTGGATCAGATCAAATCACAGGAGCCCCAGAGGCAGATTTTTGCATTTGCTTGGAGCGCCGCTGGGTCCGTCGAATCGCCGCTGGAAAGGAGCTGCTCGTGTGCACCTGGAGCCCAGTGCCCAACAGCGGTGCTCCCTTCTACAATTTCGCCGCTCCGACGTTCTGGCCTGTAACACTCCCTGGACTAACGCGGCGTGTAGGAAGGTGAGGTGAGGTGCACCTGGAGCCCGGACGCGAAAGAGGGCGTCCGGGCTCCTCCCCGGGGCTTTTATCCCCCGTTTTCTCTCCGCCCTCTTCCAGCGGGGTGCCCCTTTCGCGTTGGGCACGCGGCCACCTTGTACCTGGCCTGGGCACCCCGCTGGGCCGGAACGCGCATGCCCCCTCGGTGCACGGCGCCACGTTATCTTCGGCTCCGTGCACCCAAGGGGGCACTGCGCCTCTCTGTTTGCTTTGTTTTTCAATGAGCAGCATGGGGGACACCTCCTTTCAGAAAGGAATGCTTCACTGGTTCAGGCTTGAGATATAACACTGCCTGCACTAGAAAGCAGGGAGCTGCTGGAGCAGCCAGAAGTCAGGGGAAAGTGGGGATGGGTCAGAAAGGTCTCCCTCCCCATTTACCTCCCGCTGCATGTCTCCCAGTGGGTCCACTGTGGCCACACTCCTAGCATTTAATGGCTGGGCATGTCTCCACCACCTACAATTCACTGCAGGACTGCTTGCTATAGGGGAGGCAGCCTGGCCACCATTAGAACACAGACAGCTGAGACATCCTACACCACCAACCTTTTGCAATGAATTATTTAAACACATTGATAATAATTATTCCTTGTGACCACAGGAGCTTCAAAAATGTATAATTCCAGAGAAAGCAAAGCAGGGCGTCCCTTTTGTGGCATCAAGCACTCAAGAAGATATAGAGGATATCTGTCAGAGAACAGAAGTGGTCCCTGCAGAAATCCACACTCCATAAGCGTCATAAACATACAGTACATGACCGTGTTTTTACAGGAGATTTTTAAATTCCTCCTTCTTTATGTAAGCCTGCCCGCATGCCTGTCCTGCTATCAAATCTCTTCATCTTGCAGTTTATACACACGCTGATTCAGACTGGATCTGTAGACAAAATCTAATTGTGCTGGCCACTATAAATTGTTTTGTTCATAAAGGATTCACAAACAGCAAAACCTGATTTTATGCTTAGGTGTAGGAGGGAGAGTAGAGAATTTCATACTAGTTTAACCCATTTGGCGCCTGACAAAAGTCTTTCCAAAATGGAAGATGGTCATCAATACAGATCAATCATCTACGAATGCAAGGTAGGACCCGCCTTCTGGGTAGAAAATGTTTTTTAAAAGATGGTTCAGCCCATAAAGCAGGATTATCCCTTGGTTGGGCCTTAGGGCAACAAAATGTTGGGCCCCCTCATCATAGTATTTTAGCACTCCCTCAAACACACCCTCCTATGATTCTGACTGCAGAGGAAAACTAGCAGAGGAGAAAATGGCAGGTAGGAAAAACTGCTTGCCAATTCCTCCTGCTGACTGGAAGGCAATGCGCAGGGAGTGGGGGAGAATAGAGAGACCTCTGTGGGCAACGATGGCTCTGGTTCCTAACTCCACCACCACACACATATATATATATACTTCCAACACTCTTCTTTATCCCAGGGCAAAACTCCACCACAGCAGCCATCGACTTGCACATCTGAGAGGTTGCCTCATAAATACTTGGGCCCTAGGCATGTGCCTAATTTGCCTATGCCTTAATCCTGCCAGCCCATCAGGAGAAGGGGTAGGACCATACCAACTCTGTACTCCAAAAAAAGCTGCTTTACAATCTCAGTAGCAGCTCGCCCTGGCCCCTATTTAGATTACTGAAAACTAAAGACTCTCCTGTCTCCTCTTTACAATTTGCTCCCTTCCCCATCCCCCCCCTTCTGATTTCTACATTCTTTAAGTGCTGGCAACTTATGCCTCTTCAGAGCTCCCATGAATGCTACATTTCTCTCATGCATGGCTGCCTCTGTATAAATGAACTCTCTAGCAGGGGATGAAAGGGCTGTTTATTTTAAATAAATAAAAAGGGGGATGGGGGTCACTCTCGTCTTCCCCTCCGCCCCCCCCCCCCCCAAGAAAATGGTTCACGAAAAGACAGCGAGAAAGCAAACTAAAAAAAAACATGAGCCTAATATTCGAAGGATTAATGCTTCTAACTTTGAGAGTTATGCTCATGAACTGGCCTCCTTGAAAATCTATCAAGCTGAGTGCATACATTTTTACTCAAAATGTCACTAAGGGTCCGATATTCAAAACGATTTAAAGGCCAGGACAGACTCTAGGCTATTTAAATTGCTAATGGGGCATTTTCAGTGACTTTCAACTGCATACTGCTGCTGAAAATGCCCAGTTAGCGTCAGGCCAAAACAGGCTATTTTGTGGTCTTTCCAGGGGCGGAGTCGGTACCTAAACGGTTAAGTGCCGATTTTCAGCATTTAACTGGTTAAGATAACTGATAAATAGGACTACATAAAATGCAGTCTATCTTTATGCAGTTCATCATAGCCAGTTAAGTGCTCAATATTACACTTAGGGCTCCTTTTACAAAGCTGCGGTAGTGATTCCCGTGCGACAAATGTGACGAAGCCCATAGGAACTGAATGGGCTTCGTCTAATTTGCCATGCCAAGAATCAATACTGCAGCTTTGTAAAAGGGGCATTTAACCCCTGGATTCTATACTGGGCACTTAAGAGTTCTGCGCCAAAATCGGCACAGATTCTATAACAACGTGCGTAACTTAACAAGCAAGCGCTGATAAAAGCACTGAACAAGCAATAATGAGCATTAATTGGAACTGATTAGAATTTAGGCGCATAACTCGCTAAGCGCATTCTGTAATGCAGTGTGCCTAACTTCTAACGTGCGCAGGCAAAAAGGGGCGTGGATATGGGCAGTGAAACGTGCATTTTGTAGCCGTTCCAAAATGTATGCGCTCAGTTACAGAATATGGCCCAGTGCACCTAAATCTACGTGCAGGGATTTACACCAAGTTTTTGTTTACTGTAAATGGACGCTGAAATATGAACTAAGCGTATTCTATAATAATCTGCGCCTAAATCTAGGCACCAATTATAGAATACACTTAGTCGGAACTGATTTCTTTGCCAATTTTTTAGGCTCCATATATAGAATCTCCTCCTAAACAGCTATGTTTTCACCACCTCCATATATCCAGAAATTCAATGCTGGAGCCCGGACATGCACAGCACTGAATTTCCAGGGATAATGCCGGTGGTGGTCAGGAAAACACTGGCTGCCGCCAGCTGAATACCAGGCCCTAAAGTCTTAAATTTAGGAGCATAAAAAAAATAGGTGGTAATAGAAATGGATTTAAGGTGGGGAAGATAAGTTAGGAGCTTAACACTGATTTTTAATACTAGGCTCATAAATTAGGCAAACATATGGCAGGCCTAAATCTATGAGCATAACTTTTAAGCTCCGAAGTTTTCAGCTGAAAAGTTATGCTCCTATGTTTGCAGGGCCGGCGTTAGGGGTGGGCAATTGCCCTGGGCCCCTGTGTTAGTGGGGGGGGGGGGGGGGGGGGGGGGGGGGTCCCAAAACTGCCTGAAGTTGAAAAAGGGACAGCCTGCAAGCAAGCTTTGAGGCCTTCTAACTAGCGTCTGCCCTGGGCCCCGTCATGTCTAGCACTGGCCCTGTAGGTTCGGCAAGAAATAGGGCACACATTTAGGAAGCTATCTTAGGAGAATACATTTAGGAGTTCAGCATTTTCTAAATATTGGGCTTCATCTCTATTTTTGAAGTACATTCTTTTGGGAAGATGTGAAACACCGCTGTACCCTCTGAGCTACTGGGTCACATCTGTCATAGCTCCTGTTAAAATACAGGTTCAGAAAAGACCTGTTGCATAAATTACTCAGTTAGGACAGAGTTTCTCTTCAAGGTATTTATTGCAGAAAAGAGGAATGACCTATAGGTACAAGAGGCAAGGAACTCTGAAACTGCAGGTTCTAGTCCTGGGGTCTGCCTTTGACTTGAGTATCCTTAGGTAAGCCATCCTTAGCCCCCTAGACTTCAATTCTTCAGTTCGGTTGATCTTCCACTGTGCTCACAGGACTTTCTACTACAGATAGAAGTGTATTGTCAGTTCTTGAGGTCTATTAGTAACCTAGAGGGGAATAATCGAACAGCGCCGGCGAAATACATGGCCGGCGATGTATTTTGGCGGCACCACAAACAGCTGGCCAGACCCGTATTTTCAAAAAAGATGGCCGGCCACCTTTTGTTTCGATAATACGGTTCCTGCCAGCCAAATGCATTGGATTTGGCCGGGGTTTGAGATGGCCGGCTTCGTTTTTTTGCGATAATGGAAAGTTATGTCGCCCATCTCAAACCCCGACCAAATTCAAGGCATTTTGCCGTGGGAGGAGCCAGCATTTTTAGTGCACTGTTCCCCCTGACATGCCAGGACACCAACCGGGCTCCCTAGAGGTCAGTGCGGTGGACTTCAGAAAAGCTCCCACGTGTATAGCTCCCTTACTTTGGGAGCTGAGCCCTCCAACCCCCCCAAAACCCACTACCCACAAATGTACTGCACCCACTAAAACTGCTCCAGTGACCTGCATACAGCCTCTAGGACTTATTGCTGCTGTATAACTTTGGCACACCAGTTCACACCTGAAGACTAATCTCTCTGAAAAAGTCCTTTCTTGAAATAACCACGTTTACTCACAGTTAACTGCAGATCAGAGGTTGTGCCCCACTGGCAAAGAGTCCCCTGGTACTAAGATTAGCAGTAGGTTAGAGCTGGCACAATCAATGCCCTCTTTCAGCACCATTCAAGGTAAGAACTACGTTCTCTGACGTGGGTAACACAGGAAAGGGATCTAAAACTGTCTTACAAAAATGGCCACTACCGCATGGACTACAACAGGAAACAAAACGGGGCACACTCTGACCCAGTAAGCAGGGGGAAAGCACCAAGGGAGTACAGCCTACCAACTACCAATACCTATACCCACCACAATGCATTGCTGATCTGACTCTGCAGTGCAAATAACAGAAAAGGTGCCACACTCACCCCAGAGCCACATCACAAGCAGGCAAAGGCTGTCGGAGGACAGAACACATCCTGCTGTCATGGAGGTGGGTACGGCATTTGAGGCTGGCATAGAGGCTGGCAAAAAAGTATTTGTAACCTGTTTTTTATGCTGGGAGGGGGTTGGTGACCACTGGGGGAGTACGGGGAGGTCATCCCCGATTCCTTCCTGTGGTCAGTTCGGCCACCTTTTTGTAGCTTGGACATGAAAAAAAAGGGACCAAGTAAAAGCAGCCAAATGCTCTTCATCGCCAGGTTTTTTTTCCCATTATGGGCTAAAGCCGGCCATTTCGTAACCCCACCCATGCCCCGCCTTCGCGTCGCTGCCAACACGCCCCCTTGAACTTTCGCCGGCTCTGCGACGGGAAAGCGGCGATGGTGTCAAAATAGCGGCTTTCGATTATACCGATTTGGCCACTTTTGCGAGATCGCCGGCCACCTCCCGATTTGTGTCGGAAGATGGCCGGCGATCACTTTCGAAAATGAGCTGACTAGTTACATAACCAACACTGCCCAAAAGCAGAGATCTTCCAACTTACTCTAATCATAAAAACCAAGTCAATTGCTTTCTTTAAGAACTTAATCCCCTTCAAAGATTTTAACAGCAACACTTTTTATTAACACCAGAGTCACTCTTCTGAACTGAAACCTGAATGGCACATTTTGAAATGTTTCCAAAATTAGGTCATCACGCTCATTTGTGAGTCTGCAAGTTGGAGAGTTTAAATGCTTTACCTCATTGACGATTGATGCTGTTTATTCTTACGGGAAGAGGAGGTGCTGGTTGGCTGTTGCCTCATGACATGTGCTACACCCACATTCAAGGGCTGGGCAGAAGGGAGAGTCACATGACCTGCTAAGAGGGCAGGCTGCTGCATGATGGGATTGTAATGATTGCCATGACCATGTGTGCTCCTAGAAGAAAAATGGCAATGATGAAGTCATTATTCATTCACTTTCTGGAGACTTCCATTCCTCTCTAAGGGGCCTTTTTACTAAGCATCTACACACGCCCAACGTGTGCAAAAATGGAGTTACTGCCTGACTACCGCATGGCTCTTGCAGTAATTTCATTTTTGGCGCGTGTCCGATACGCACGTCTTAAAAAATATTTTTTATTATCGGGCGTGCATAACGGACGCGCGCCAAGTGGCAATTGACACACATAGGTCATTACGGCCTGGATTCTTTATTGCTAGGTCAATGACTGGCGGTAAGGTCTCAGACCCAAAATGGACACGCGACAATTTTGATTTTGCCGCACATACATTTTCATTTTTAAAAAAGGCCCTTTTTCACAAGCACGCTGAAAAATGGATTTGTGCGCACCCAAAACCTGCGCCTACACTACCGCAAGCCATTTTTCAACGTACCTTTGTAAAAGGACCCCTTAATTTAGTATCGGAAGGTGCATTAAGTGTTTCGGTTTGGGCTGATCGACGGATTTCACAAAACTCATGATAACAGATGCCACGTTACCCAGTTCCAGGTTGGAGCTTTGGGACAGACCTGGTTTTGAACTTACATCCCAATGCGGTGCAGGCTTTGAAGTGCCTGATCCTGCCCATTGAAACCAGTGCTGCAAGCCCATAATGCACTAGAATGGGGTAGTCTCAGTTTGGCCTTGCAGCAAGGTAGGCTACTGAAAACTGACCCCCCCCCTAATGCAAGTATGTCCCCCCCCCATAATGCAACTATGTCTCATCATAGCTCAAGGATGTGTTGTGTAGTAAGAGCCAGAAGTGTAAGTACACCCTGGGTTCATGAGAGGCAGGGCTTTTTTTGAGGGGCTACTTAGGTACTGAGTACCGGCATCTTTTCCATTGTCTGCTAAAATTGACCCATGGTCCCTAAGTTTTAATGAAAGAGCTCAGGCTCAAGACAACAATTCTGCCTTGCCATAGATTCTGTGACTGGTTGCAGGGGGCCTGGCTATTGTGCGGTGGGTTCCTCAGTGATTACCCTACCTCTGAAGGATGGCCTAGCATTTGAGTACCGGCACCTTTTTTGCTAGCAAAAACGCACTGATGAGAGGGCTCATTTTTATACACAAACCAGAAATCAAAATGATGGTCCAAGGTTTCCAAAGAACAGTGTTGACAGGTGCCTGATATTACTGTGGGTTACAATGTACATGTCCATAACCACATCATTGCTAAAGTTACCAGGAACGTCTGCTAGGCAGGTGGTATTCCATTATAATCTAGATACATCAACATGACACTACGATGGCTAATGTTGCCACTTGTTAACATTCTCAATTTAATAAAGGACGTCCACTTCAAGAACATGCCACCCTATATATGTTCTACAAAAGAAAATATGTCCCACCTCCAGTCTGCTAGTTGTTGAGTACCCGCCATGGTCTCTGGAATTACAGTTGCATGCTGAACAGAGGTGTGGGCTGCTACTCCAGTCAGCTGCTGCCAGGCTGGGGGCAGTAATATTTGCTGGGTGCCACTGGGCCAGGCCTGCTATGAAAGAGGGAACGATGATTTACATTTTGAGTAAAACACTGGAAAGAATCTCCCATCTCAGCTACAGCACACCTTAAAAACCCTGGCAAAAGACCACTTGTCCATCCAATCTGCCTATTCTTACCCGTCTACTGTGCTGTCACAGATCCCACTCAAGCTGAGCTCTTCTCCCTTCTCTGCCTTGCCACTAAGGTCCCCTTGTGTCTGTCCACAGCCCGCCTGAAATCAGTATTTCTATAACTAAAGCCCACAAGGTCAAATTCCTCAAAAACATCTTTTACATATACCTTTGTTTCATCATGTAAAATTGGATATGTACAGAGCCTCTATATTTTACATAACTGGACTAAGTTATAGAATGAACTTCCTGAACAGTTAAGAGCTATGAAGGGCATTAATAATTTTCAAAAGTGTTTGAAGACTTTTCGTTTTAAGAAGGCTTTTATTGAATTTTTGAAATGATTTTTATTCTGGTGTATTTTACAGGAATATGCAGGGCTTTTTTGAGGGGGTACTTGGGGGTACTGAGTACCGGCACCTTTTCCATTGTCTGCTAAAATTGACCCAAGGACCCCAAGTTTTAATGAAGGAACTCAGGCTCTACACACCAATTCTGCCTTGTCATAGATTCTATGACTTGTTGTAGGGGGCCTGGCTCTTGTGGGGTGGGTCCCTCAGTGATCAACCCATCCCTGAAGGGTGGCCTGGCATTTGAGTACTGGCACCTTTTTCGCTAGAAAAATTGCACTGGGAATATGTATTATGATGCAGTGTCATTATAGCCTGTCTTTATTTCTAGTATGAAACAAAAAGACAAATAGCAAACCCTGCTGAAGAAAATGCAGTTTTTATTAATGCTCATTCTCAAATGCTGGAAAAGAAATGGCCGTGCAGTAAGTGAATCACTTGCTGCGCGGCCATTTTGGGGGGAGCATTTACGAGTTCCTGCGCTAACCCAGCAGGTAACCGGGCAGGGGACACTCAATGAAATTGCTTGGAAATATTTTTAGAACAAAAAAGAAGAAATATTTTTTTCACTCCAAGAATAGTTAAGCTCTGGAACTCTTTGCCGGAGGATGTGGTAACAGCGGTTAGTGTATCTGGGTTTAAAAAAGGTTTGGACAAATTCCTGGAGGCAAAGTCCACAGTCTTTTATTCAGGTGGACAAGGGGAAGCCACTGCCTGCCCAGGGATTGGTAGCATGGAATGTTGCTACAAACTGGGTTTCTGTCAAGTACTTGGAAGCAGGATACTGGGATAGGTGGACCATTGGTCTGACTCACTATGGCTATTCTATTAACCCCTACATTTTTATTGACTGAGTGGAGGAGTAGCCTAGTGGTTAACGGAGCAGCCTCAGAGCCTGGGGAACTGGGTTCAATTCAGTGCAAGTTTGAGATGAACCTGGATCAATTAAATCAATCAACTCAAATGGAGATGCAAGTTACCAATAATGACTCAATCATTCACTTTGCTTGTGAGCGGTACAAATATATTTATTTTGCTTATATATCATTTATTCTTCTTATATACTCAGTCTTTAACATCTTATTCAGAATATTATAAATTCTTCTTGTGTTCTCAAACTTTGAAATATTGATAAAATTGTGGGAAAAGGACCTCAGCAACCTTTCTTAGGGCCCTGTTTACTAAGACGCGTTAGCATTTTTAACGCGCCTACAATTACCGTGCACGTTAACCGTGTACGCGCCTATAGGGATATTGTAGGTGCGTACGCAGTTAACATGCATACATGGTTAACGCGCATTAAAAATGTTAACACGCCTATACCGCGGCTTAGTAAACAGGGCCCTTAGTGCAGACATTAGAGATTTCATCTGCTTGGACCATAGCTTCCTTTTGTCTTTCACTGGTACTCAAGTCCCACCCCCACAAAAAATGTTTTTTAACTGCAATTTCCAAAATTTTAGTACAGGCAATTTTTTTTGCATAACCTTTTAATTGGCTGCAATAAAAATTTTGGAAATTGCAATTAAAAACATATTTGGGGGGGGGGGGGGAGGAGGGTTTGAGGATCGATGAAAGACAAAAGATTGAGACCATGAGAAGAATTTATGATATTCTGGATAAGATTTTAAAGACTGAGTATATAAGAAGAATAAAAGATATATAAGTAAAATAAAGATATTTGTATAGCTCACAAGCAAAGTGAATGGATGAGTAGTAAATTTAAAATGAATCAGAGAAAATATTTCTTCATTCAACGTGTAATTAAACTCTGGAATTAGTTGGCAGAGAATGTAGTAAAAGCAGTTAGCTTAGCGGGGTTTAAAAAAGGTTTAGATCATTTCCTAAAAGAAAAGTCCATAAGCCATTATTGAAATGACTTGGGGAAAATCCACTGCTTATTTCTCGGATAAGCAGCATAAAATGTATTGTACTGTTTTGGGATCTTGCCAGGTACTTGTGACCTGGATTGGCCACCGTTGGAAACAGGATGCCAGGCTTGATGGACCTTCGGTCTGTCCCAGTATGGCAATACTTATGTTCTTAGGTTTATCTAAGGATTAAAGGACAAGGTATCATTAGAAAGAATCCCCAAAATCCTTATGTATCTTGGAACTCCTTTTGAGTTGAACTGGGTTGAATTCCCACTGCGGCTCCTTGTGACTCTGGTCAAGTCACTTAGGGGCTGTTTTACAAAGGGCTTGCCGCACACCAATTCAGAACTACCGCTGGGCTACCACAGAAGCTTTGCGGTAGTTCCCACCCCCAGCATGCACCATTTCTGGCACACCGGGTTAGCACAGGAGCCCTTACCATCACCTAAGTAGGTGGCAGTAAGGGCTCCCCCAGAAACAGCTGCGTGCCAATCCCTGTGATCAGCGCAGGGCTATTTCCTTTAAAAGAAAAAAAAGCCTGTTACCCACTGCGGTAAAAAGGGGCCTCGGCGAAGGTCAAAAACACACGTCGATACTACCGCAGGCCCCCTTTTATCAGAGCTTGGTAAAAGGGCCCTTAACCTTCCATTGCCCCAGCTACAAAATAAGAACCCCTTTTATCAAACTGTGGTAAAAGGGGGCCTGTGGTAGCATCAGCACATTTTAACATTTTTGTCAGCGCGTGTTTTTGACGTGCGCCGAGGCCCCCTTTTTTTCCGCAGTGGGAAAAAGGCCGGCTTTTCTTTGTAGCGCCAGAAATGGTGCATGCTGGGAGTAGGAACTACCATCGGGATCCTGCGGTAGCCCAGCGGTAGTTCCGAATTGGCACATGGCAAGTCCTTTGTAAAAGGGTCCCTAAGTACCTGTATATAACATGTAAACTGTTTTGATTCTAGCCACATAAAGTCCCATCCCCTTTCCCTACCTGCCTAGCATTCCTGACAGTGTGGGCTATATATATATACTAGCCGTTGAGCCCGTAAAAACGGGCTGGTATTGGGGTTTTCCTTCCTTCCTTCCCCCTCCCCCCCTCCCCGTGAGGTCGCCACTGCTACCGTTCCCCCCCCCCCCCCCCCCGGAGTCGCCGCCATCCCTCCACCAGGCCCGGGCCCTCTCTCTCTCTGCTACTAAACTTACACATCCATTCGCCAGAACGCAGCACGCACATCAGCTGAGCTGCCGTCGGCCCTTCCTTCTCTGCCTGTGTCCCGCCCTCCTGTGATGTAACGCCAGCGAGGGCGGGACACAGGCAGGGAAGGAAGGCCGACGGCAGCTCAGCTGACGTGCGTGCTGCGTTCCGGAGAATGGATGTGTAAGTTTAGTAGCGGAGAGAGGGCCCGGGCCGGGTGGGGGGGGGGGGGGGTAACGGTAGCGGCGACCTCGGGTGGGGGGGGGGGGGCGGTATCAACCTCGGCGGCGCAGTTTCCCTCTCTGTCCCGCCCTCGTCATCACGTATTGACACGGGGGCGGGACAGAGAGGGAAGTCTCTACTGCGCATTTGCGAGTGAGTCGGTCACTCGCCGTTTATATGTTTGATATATTTTATTTGTTACATTTGTATCCCACATTTTCCCATATATTGTAGGCTCAATGTGGCTTACATAGTACCGGAGAGGCGTTTGCCGGCTCCGGTGAGAACAAATACAAAGTGATGTTGTGGTAGGATAAAGATCATGTGGCACAGCCACAATTAGGGAATCGTACAATGGAAGAGTTGAGTTCTGTCCATTACGTACTTTAGTTTTGTTGTGTCGCAGAGATCAGGCATTTAGGCTGGATCGGCAGGGTATGCCTTTTTGAACAGGTTAGTTTTTAGTGATTTCCGGAAGTTTAGGTGGTCGTGCGTCATTTTCAAGGCTTTTGGTAGTGTGTTCCACAGTTGTGTGCTTATGTAGGAAAAGCTGGATGCGTAACTTGATTTGTATTTGAGGCCTTTGCAGCTTGGGTAGTGCAGATTTAGATATGTTCGTGTTGATGCTGATGTGTTTCTAGTTGTTAAGTCGATCAAGTCTGTAATGTATCCAGGGGCTATATATCCTATATAATAATTCTCACCTCCAACGTTCTATGCTTGGCACCGTGGCTCCCTGGCTGCAAGTGGTCTGCGAGGCAGACATGCACGGACGTCACTGACGTCAACACAGCTGTGTTTCCCTACTCCTCCTACTGCCTCGGAATCAGCTGTCACCCCCCCCCCCCCGCGCTATGGCCCCCTCAAAACCCACCCCCTCCCGCAAACCTGCCGATCCCCCCCCCCCGGAACGCCGAAAACTGCCGCCACCGTTGTTGTGCTACCTTCCCTTCCCTTCCCGTAGGTTGTTCAATCATCTTCTTAGAAAGTTTAACTCTGTGTGTCACGAAGTTAAACTTTCTAAGAAGATGATTGAACAACCTACGGGAAGGGAAGGTAGCACAACAACGGCGGCGGCGGCAGTTTTCGGCGTTCCGGGGGGGGGGGGGATCGATAGGTTCGCGGGAGGGGGGGGGTTCGAGGGGGCCGTAGCCCGGGGGGGGGGGGGGGGAATTGCCTGCCTAAGGCCCGTTTCCTTGCCTATAGAAACGGGCCTTTTTTACTAGTATATATATATAAAGCTGTCAATTTTTAAGTAAAATAAAAAGCTTTCATTTCATAGATCTCCATAGAGGTCATGTAGATGATAAGCATTCTAACCTTCACCCACATTCTAGTGCAGCCATCAACTGAAAGAGCATTTCATGGGCAAGGCATCTATAAAGCTGTTTATTACTGAAATGTGATCTGAAAGGTGAGACTGAGTGAGCAAGCTGTCCATTCCCAACGTTTTAAACAAGAGGTGAAAACTAATCCTGGCCTACCCGGGCAGTACATTAAATTTTCATACACATGGGCCAATCCACAAAAGTTCCATTGAAGGGAGACAGATATAGCCAGGGTCAGGTGCCACATCTCAATGATACACAGGCTTTGCTCTTAAAGGGACACTGGCTCTTTTCATTGTAGAAAATGGACAATGAGTTCAGTGTGTTACAAGTAGTGGTGGTTCCATCTTGCTGGAGCTTATTAGAACTTGCACAAGGAAAACAAAACAAAACATAGATGAACGGCAAAAATTAAACCACAGGATTCACAGTGAATTCCATAGACAAAAGCATAGAGAAAAGCAAACATGGGCCCTCAGTCTGACCACTAGGTGTCACCATTGTGCAGTGATCAACCCCCCCCCCCCCCCCCCCCCCCATCCCCTAGGACTAAATGTTGGCTCCACAGCATCCCCAGCCAACCTTGGGTGTAGAAGACCCAACTCCAGAATCAAACTAGGGTCTCTGTGTGGCAGCGCCGAGTCATTAGGCCATCACATGTTTTTTTTTAGTTTAATTAATAATGAATAGTAAAAATAATAGAGTATTAAGATTCGCCGCCAGGGAGGAATATGAAAACATACTGCACACAGTGGCATACCGGGAGGGGGGGGGGGGGGGCGCGGTGGGGGCAGTCCGCCCTGGGTGCACGCCGCTGGGGGGTGCCTGGCTCCGAATTCGCTATCTTCACTCGTTCGCTGCAGCTCCCTCTGCCCCGGAACAGGTTACTTCCTGTTCCGGGGCAGAGGGAGCTGCAGCGAACGAGCGAAGTTAGCGAACTTTTCGGAGCCGACGGGCGCACGCCGCGGCACCCCCCCCCCCCAGCGGCGTGCACCCGGGGGGGGGTCATTTCACCGGGGGGGGGGGACCTGCACCCGGGGGGGGGGGTGCACATCAGCGATCCGACCCGGGTGCCATCCAGGCTAGGAACGCCACTGACTGCACACTAGGAGAACTGATGGCAATGTGTTTGGGCCAGTACAGCATGGGAAGCTCCAGCCTCAGACACCAGTCTTTTTCCTTCTAAGTGAGAAAGAACCAGTAACATTAATTATTTCTGCCAATTGCACAGTGTGAAGAGGTTCTGCACACACTTTACTGCCAGAATACCATTTTGTACTGAATTACAAGACAGGCCCAAACTCATTTGGCTTGGTCCAGATTTTCTCTGACAGAGCAGTAACAACTCTCTTGAGTCGGCGGCTCACATCTAGAGATAAACTAAAAGACCCAAATCCCCAAAAGAACAGTATCATCCTATCAATAACTCTTTCTTTGACTCAAGTATGATAGCACTAATGCAATATGAATGGCCACCTGAGGATCGTAGGGCATTCTTTCCTGCCTCACAATAGCTCTCCACATGCTATTTTCTCTTCATGCACTCTCAAGCAATGCGGAACATTCCAGAACACTCCTATTGTTCAACTAGAGCTAAGGCTTAAAAAAAAAAAAAAAGAACTCTAATACTTTATACAGTGGGGGAAATAAGTATTTGATCCCTTGCTGATTTTGTAAGTTTGCCCACTGACAAAGACATGAGCAGCCCATAATTGAAGGGTAGGTTATTGGTAACAGTGAGAGATAGCACATCACAAATTAAATCCGGAAAATCACATTGTGGAAAGTATATGAATTTATTTGCATTCTGCAGAGGGAAATAAGTATTTAATCCCTCTGGCAAACAAGACCTAATACTTGGTGGCAAAACCCTTGTTGGCAAGCACAGCGGTCAGACGTCTTCTGTAGTTGATGATGAGGTTTGCACACATGTCAGGAGGAATTTTGGTCCACTCCTCTTTGCAGATCATCTCTAAATCATTAAGAGTTCTGGGCTGTCGCTTGGCAACTCGCAGCTTCAGCTCCCTCCATAAGTTTTCAATGGGATTAAGGTCTGGTGACTGGCTAGGCCACTCCATGACCCTAATGTGCTTCTTCCTGAGCCACTCCTTTGTTGCCTTGGCTGTATGTTTTGGGTCATTGTCGTGCTGGAAGACCCAGCCACGACCCATTTTTAAGGCCCTGGCGGAGGGAAGGAGGTTGTCACTCAGAATTGTACGGTACATGGCCCCATCCATTCTCCCATTGATGCGGTGAAGTAGTCCTGTGCCCTTAGCAGAGAAACACCCCCAAAACATAACATTTCCACCTCCATGCTTGACAGTGGGGACGGTGTTCTTTGGGTCATAGGCAGCATTTCTCTTCCTCCAAACACGGCGAGTTGAGTTCATGCCAAAGAGCTCAATTTTTGTCTCATCTGACCACAGCACCTTCTCCCAATCACTCTCGGCATCATCCAGGTGTTCACTGGCAAACTTCAGACGGGCCGTCACATGTGCCTTCCGGAGCAGGGGGACCTTGCGGGCACTGCAGGATTGCAATCCGTTATGTCGTAATGTGTTACCAATGGTTTTCGTGGTGACAGTGGTCCCAGCTGCCTTGAGATCATTGACAAGTTCCCCCCTTGTAGTTGTAGGCTGATTTCTAACCTTCCTCATGATCAAGGATACCCCACGAGGTGAGATTTTGCGTGGAGCCCCAGATCTTTGTCGATTGACAGTCATTTTGTACTTCTTCCATTTTCTTACTATGGCACCAACAGTTGTCTCCTTCTCGCCCAGCGTCTTACTGATGGTTTTGTAGCCCATTCCAGCCTTGTGCAGGTGTATGATCTTGTCCCTGACATCCTTAGACAGCTCCTTGCTCTTGGCCATTTTGTAGAGGTTAGAGTCTGACTGATTCACTGAGTCTGTGGACAGGTGTCTTTCATACAGGTGACCATTGCCGACAGCTGTCTGTCATGCAGGTAACGAGTTGATTTGGAGCATCTACCTGGTCTGTAGGGGCCAGATCTCTTACTGGTTGGTGGGGGATCAAATACTTATTTCCCTCTGCAGAATGTAAATAAATTCATATACTTTCCACAATGTGATTTTACGGATTTAATTTGTGATGTGCTATCTCTCACTGTTACCAATAACCTACCCTTCAATTATGGGCTGCTCATGTCTTTGTCAGTGGGCAAACTTACAAAATCAGCAAGGGATCAAATACTTATTTCCCCCACTGTAACTGGGGATGTTTGAATCAGTATTTATTGAGTTACCTCACATTTCTGGGAAATCCTTTAAGTTAAAACACACACACATTTAAAAACTTTCCTTCCCTTTTTCATGTTAATATAAAAAAAAAGTTGTTAGGAAAAAAAAGCATTTTTGGTGGGGGGACTAATTTGTAGATAATGAGGAGTGGCCTAGTGGTTAGGGTGGTGGACTTTGGTACTGAGGAACTGAGTTCAATTCCCACTTCAGGAACAGGCAGCTCCTTGTGACTCTGGGCAAGTCACTTAACCCTCCATTGCCCCATGTAAGCCGCATTGAACCTGCCATGAGTGGGAAAGCACGGGGTACAAATGTAATAAAAATAAATAATGCAAGAGACAAGGAGAATTCAGCCTCTCAAAAACCTCGGGGGCAGGGAGGGGAGGAATTAAACACATATGAAACAAAAATATATTTTCACAAATCAGTCATTTGGCATGGTCCAGATTTTTTTTTTTACAAAATCGGTAAGTCTCAGAACTTCTTAGCTTTTGGGGTATACCTTCTGCCTGCCTTAGAACAACCGGTCAATCATCAGTGGATCCAGTATTTCAAAGTGCACAAATATCACAGGGAAAATGGCACCAAGTGGGAGTGATTTGCTGCAGGCCTCAGAGCCTTCCCCATGGGATCATTTAGGGGTCCTTTTACTAAGCTGTGGTAAAAAGTGGCCTGCAGTAGTGTGGGTGCATGTTTCTGGAACATGCTGGGCCATTTTTTAAAAAGAGGTTGAGTTAAAAAATGGGGGCAGTAAACAGCTGTGCGATAAAATTAAAAGTAGCACATAGCTATTTACTGCCTGAGCCCTTACTGCCACCCACTGACCTAGCGGGTAAGGGCTCACACGCTACATGTGCAATAATCATGTAGCACACGCTAATGTGGCCACGCTGCCGATTACCACCGGGAATGCTGCCCGCGGTAGAAAATAGAAAAAATATTTTCTACCACAAGAAACAGCGTGCACCAACTTTGAAACTACTGCCGGGTGGGCACGCTAACCAGGAAGTAGTGTCGATTTACGTGGTAGCCCTACCACCACTTAGTAAAAGGGCCCCAGGGAAAAGTCTGCAGAAAATACTGTTTGTTGATCCTCTAGTTTAAGGCTTTCGCCCATAATGGATTGGTGTGACACAGTTTGTTTATGACCGATGCTTGCTTACACTCACTCAGTAAGTCGTGTAGGTTATGCTAGCACTAACGTGGCAGCAAAATTTTTTTTGTTACATTTGTACCCCGCGCTTTCCCACTCATGGCAGGCTCAATGCGGCTTACATATTGTATACAGGTACTTATTTGTACCTGGGGCAATGGAGGGTTAAGTGACTTGCCCAGAGTCACAAGGAGCTGCCTGTTCCTGAAGTGGGAATCAAACTCAGTTCTTCAGTTCCCCAGGACCAAAGTCCACCACTAGGCCACTCCTCCACTGTTGCTACTAATTGAGATTCTACATGGAATGTTGCTATTCCGCTAGCAACATTCCATGTAGAGGTCGGCCCTTGCAGATCACCAATGTGGCTGCGCAGGCTTCTGCTTCTGCGAGTCTGACGTCCTGCACGTACGTGCAGGACGTCAGACTCACAGAAACAGAAGCCTGCCCAGCCTTCTACATGGAATGTTGCCAGTGGAATAGCAACATTCTATGTAGAATCTCCAATAGTAGCAACATTCCATGTAGAATCTCCAATAGTAACTATTTTATTTTTGTTACATTTGTACCCCGCGCTTTCCCACTCATGGCAGGCTCAATGCGGCTTACATGGGGCAATGGAGGGTTAAGTGACTTGCCCAGAGTCACAGGGAGCTGCCTGTGCCTGAAGTGGGAATCAAACTCAGTTCCTCAGTTCTCCAGGACCAAAGTCCACCACCCTAACCACTAGGCCACTAATTAATTCATGACAACTGGCCACAACCTATGATGGTTTCACGAAAATAACATGGAGTATAATTTTTTTTTCTGATAACTTTCTTCCAATTAAGAGGGCAAATTTCCAAGCCATTTATTTATCTATCTGTTAGAATTTATTTACCGCCTTTTTGAAAGAATTCACTCAAGGGTGTGTACAGTAAGAATAAATCAAACATAAGCAATAGATAATTACAGCAGTAAAAATATTCAACTAACAATACAAAGTATGGTACAGTATACTACTTATAATGTCAAAACAATGTGTAAAAGAACATTTTAATAGGCAGCGTAGGGCAGCAGATCCCAAACTCTGCACCACGGCACCCTGGTGCGTCGCAGCGAACGCTCAGGGGTGCTGCGGCAAATCGTTCCCTACTTTCCCTTCCCGCAGGTCCAGCATCCGCCGCCCCCTGCTTCTTCACTCAGGTAGAAAAGCTGTCTGAAAATGCCCCCACTTATTCCAGTTAAATTCACGGGCAGAGTTCCATATCACACATACTTCTAGTGGGATGGAAAGGAGGCATTCCCAGGGGTGTGTTGAGGGCAGAACCCAAAAAATGAAGGGGTCAATATCCAACGCCATTTAACCGGCCAGAAGTGGCTCCTGGCCTTAGTAAAAGGGGCCCTGAGTCAGCTAGTCACTGGGATAGATGCCCCAAAACAGGTCAGATCTTGAGAGAAGGAAGTTCACATTTTGTCCCCTGCCTAGCAAAGACCTCGTGGACCTGTGAGTTTGCTGCAAATAACATAGGGGCCCTTTTGTTAAAATTTAGCATGCGCTAACAGAATTTGCGCATGCTAAACGCTAAGAAGCATACAACATGGGTTTCTTAGCATTTAGTACACGCTAAGCTTTACAAAAGGACCCCATAGTGTTACTTGGCTGTACTAGAGAAAGACGAAAGAACAGCTGTACCTGAGTCAGGAGACCAGGCTGGATCTGTAAAGCCTGAGCCCCAGGGGCCTGCGTGACAATGGGAACCGCATTCTCCATCCGCACTGAGTACCCCGTGTGCTTCGAAGGGGAGGCTTGAATCCCTAGTTCAGACAGGGAGAAGAAACTTCATTAGCAGCATACAGAAAAATGTGAATACAGTAGCAGTAAAATTTACTGCACAGGTCTCCTCCGTGAATTACACCATTTTGAATTAGGATTATTAGATTCTTGATACACTGTTTTTCTGTGGTGCAACCAAAGTGGTTTACATATTATACACAGGTCCCAAGTGGGCTCACAATCTAAGGGGCCCTTTTGCGAAACTGTGGTAAGCATTCAACTCCCAGTTTGCCCCACGCTAACTGCTAGCGCAGAGCTGAGTTAAAGGACTTTGCCTTATTTTCACAGTGCGCAGTAAACCAGACATAAGTACGATCCCCCGGATTCTATAAATAATGTGCAAATGTAAACATGCAGACAATTGCACTATTCTGAGATGTGTACAACCAAACTGGCTAATGAGCCAATTAGTGCAAATAATTGGGTGCTACCAATCAATTATTGGTGTTAATTGGCAATAATTTAGATTTGCTCAGGCATTTTGTTATGCGCTATTCTATAAAGATCCATGTGCAGAATGAGTCCAGGTACGCTGTTGCATATGTTCTGGAGTTGTCCTGCATTGCAAAGATTTTGGACTCAGGTTCGAGGCTTTTGGGAAGGGCGACTGGGGATTCAGATTTTGGGAAATGTTGAACAATTAATCTTAGATCTTCCGGGGTCCTTTAGAGGTCAAAATCGCTTTACAGTACTGATGCTTCGTAAGATGTGTTTATTAGCTAGGAATTGCATTTTACAATATTGGACGGTTAAAGACCCTCCCGCATATTGGCACTGGAGAAATCAGTTGCATCAGCTGGTTTCTTGGGAGGCTAGCGAGATTAGACTCTTGCAGAGAAAGAGAGTGGCGTTTCTGGCCCTCTGGGGTCCCTATTTACGCATCCTTAGCCCTAGAGGTCGGAGTCTACTTCTTAATGCAGGGTGAGTTCTTAAATGTTGATTAGGTTAAGATCCTTCAGGTCTCAGGATGGGGGGGGGGAGGGGGGAGGGATTAGGATGGGGGGAGGGAGAGGTTGGGGGGTTGGGAAGGGAGGAAGGACTTTGTTATTGGGAAGGTTCATTTTGTATTCACTAGAAATTTGAATTTTCATTTTGGTACAATTGATAACTGGTGAAATTCTGTTACATCCTTCATAAAATGTTGGGAATTATAATTTGATGACATCATGTAATTACAAGAACACGCTAGATGTAATTGGTAGATGCACTTTTGATATTACCAGATGGTTGTATAATGAGACTATAATGTTTGTCATGAATAAAAACCGTTGAAATATATAAAGATCCATGTGCAAATCTTATAGGGGCCCTTTAACTAAAGGGTTGGCATGTGGCAATGGGCTTGCCGGGCATCCTTACAAAATCCTTAAGACGCATGCAGTTATGGCTGGTGTTACTAGGAGCACGTGTTAGATGCGCCAATGCCAGGTTAGCTAGTATTCTATAACAGACTCTTGTGCCGTTATAACATAGAGGGGCATAATCGAACGGTGCCGGCTAAATAGATGGGCGGCCATCTATATAGCCAGCGCCGGAAAAGCGGTGGCAGAACCGTATTATCGAAAAAGATAGCCGGCTATCTTTTGTTTCAATAATACGGTTGGAGCCGGCCAAGTGTCAGAATTTGAGCAGGCTTTAGAGATGGTCGGGTTTGGTTTCCGGCCATAATGGAAACCGGGTCCAGCGATCTCAAACCTGGCCAAATCCAAGGCATTTGGTCATGGGAGGAGCCAGCATTTGCAGTGCACTGGCCCCCCTGACATGCCAGGACATCAACCGGGCACCCTAGGGGGCACTGCAGTGGACTTCAAAAATTGCTCCCAGGTGCATACCTCCCTTACCTTGGGTGCTGAGCCCCCCACAACTGTACACCACTACCATAGCCCATAGGGATGAAGGGGGGCACCTACATGTGGGTACAGTGGGTTTTGGGTTTTTTTGGAGGGCTCAACATTTATCACCACAAGTGTAACAAGTAGGGGGGGATGGGCCTGGGCTGCACCCACTAAATACTGCTCCAGGGACCTGCATACTGCTGTCAGGGAGCTGGGTATGACATTTCAGGCTGGCATACAGGCTGGCAAAAAACGTTTGTTTGTTTTTTGGAGGGAGGGCGTTGGTGACCACTGGGGGAGTAAGGGGAGGTGATCCCAGATTCCCTCCGGTGGTCATCTGGTCAATTGGGGCACTTTTTTGAGACTTGGTCCTAAAAATAAATGGACCAAGTGCAGCCGGCGAAATGCTCGTCAGAGCCAGCCATCTTTTTACCATTATCAGGCAAAGCTGGCCATCTCGTAACCACGCCCCGCCCTGCCCCTGTCCCGCCTTCTGTACCCTAACTTGAAGTTTGGCCGGCTCCACGACGGAAAGCAGTTGGCGCCGGCCAAAATCGGCTTTCGATTATACTGAATTGGCCAGGTTCAGGAGATGGCCGGCCATCTCCCAGTTTGTGTCGGAAGATGGCCGGCAATCTCTTTTGAAAATATGCTGGATAAGCACCTACTGGGCATCCTCAGGGCACCTAAATGGATCGTCCAGTTGGGAGTTTGCTCTCGGTGTGTCTAGTTTTCACTATACAAAACTATGTACAGTGCACCATCTTCTGTCTTTTCTCCTCCATGGGAATGCCTCTTAAGAATGTGGGCAAAATAACCCATAATGCAGTGGCGTAGCCACAGGTGGGCTTGGGTGGGCCAGGGCCCACCCATTTATGGCTCTGGCCCACCCAACAGTAGCACATGTTTAGTGGTAACTGGTAGGAATCCCAAGCTCCACCAGCTGAAGATTGCCCCCTGATGGTAATGAAAATGCTACTCTCCACATCACCGGCACCTGCGCATGCTCAGTTTTCAGTGCATTCCTGCTGCCAAGGTGGAAAGAAGCGTTTTCCCACCAGCTGAGTTTTTTTTTTTGGGGGGGGGAGGGGAGAACACTTGGTGCCCACCCAATTCTTGCCTAGGCCCACCCAAAATCTGTTGTCTGGCTACGCCCCTGCCATAATGTAGACCAGTGGCAGTAATTTTGCCCGGATTGAGGGTGGGCAATATTCAAAGTCCCCATTTCAGCAGGTCATGCTCTGTCTTATGCACCAAAATGCTTTTGATTGTTGTCCTCTAAAGTCAACTTATTGAGAAGGCCTCATGTCTTGGACATGGGGGTTCAATTCTGCAGCCTACTGGGTCTAACAGGAACTGAGCACATCAAAAGCTAAACTTTGGAAGCTGGCACTAGGACTCCTAAGGTTAAAACTTGGGCTAGTCCAACCCCGTTGTACGCACAGCAAAGAAATGATGCTCTCTGACTCCTTGCTGAAGAACAGACCCACCTTCAAGGTAAATTGGTCTCCAGTCAGCAGGGGAACTTTGGAGCCATTACTGAGGGTTGGAGACAGAACAGAGAAGAACCAGCCTGGTTATATTATGGCAATGCACTGATAAAGAAGTGGTATAAAGGCATCCATGACATTTTGTGCAAAAGACTTTAAAAACTAGAAATTCAGGGCAACAAAGTGGCAACACTTATCTCTACAATGTGCTGCAAAAAAAAAACAAAACTATACAAAACTGTTTGCTGCATAACTGTCAAAATATGGCCAGTTTCAATAAAATTTAGGATATATCATCCTGAATAAATTTGCAAAAAGTCTAGACTCACACCGGCCACCTCACCTAAACGACTTTCCCCATCACTGATTATTGTCAGGATATGTGCAGACACCATTTTGCTTTACACATCAACTGTCACTATGGTTTTCAGTCAGGAGGATCCGATCCTTACAACAAATTTGTATCTGGAGAAAGGCTATGGTTCTGGTGCAAGAGTTTCCAGAAAACAGGTGGAATATGTTTTGAAGACATTGAGAGAAATGGGCTCAACTGATCTCCAGTCAGGAAGTGGCAGGGCCCAATCACTCCAATGTCATTTAGGTGAGGTGGCCAGCATGAGTGAAGGCTTGTTGCAAATTTATTCAGGATGATAAATCCCAAATTTTATTGAAATTGACATAGTTATGAAGAAATCAAGCTTTATATAAATTTTTTTTTTTTTAGAAACAGTGCAGAAATCAAAAGCAGTTCAGGACTCTGTAAGAATGGGAGTCAGGAGCTTGTGTTTTAATCATGGCTCTGGCGCCAGCTCACTGTGCCAGTCGGAGTCAGCCTCTTCCTCCCCCTTGACCTAGGGTCCTGTTTACTCAGCATTTTTTCTCAGAATGCTTTACTAAATAGATCCATTAGTTTGCCTGCTGTCACTGAGTACACACTGTCCATGCACAGAAGGGACTCACTGGCAATCCACCCCAGAAATGGTTTCAAACAGAGAGGAAATTTATCAGAGCGATTTGGAGTGCCCTGGCTGCAAATGGACCCGTTTCACAGCAGCTAAAAGTGTGCATAGACTTTCACAGTGCAAGGACTTCCAGCCATATTGAAAACAGGGCAGACAGAAGGTGTCCACATCAAAGGGTGAGGCAAATCACATGCACATATTTGTAAATGCACATCTCCTATTTTATCCCCAATCAGATTTTTCCAGAAGCAGCAGGTGCAAATGAGTGTGAGCGCCTTTGTAAATGTAGAATTCACAAGCTATTTTCAAAGGAAAAAGATCAACAAGGTCTATATATAGAAAGTGAAAAGACACACCTACTATACCCGGGGCTATTAACACTGTCCCCTTAGAGATTCTGAGCTGCTCTGACTGAAGTGTCTGCCATCACACAGAACAGTGTTCATTAAGCCACTCCTGGCTTACCTCTAGTTACCTCTACAACATGAAAATTAACTCATGCAAATTCATTGTGGATATCCTGAAAAACAAAGTGGCTAAGGGGTACTTCAGGACAGGCTGAGAAACACTGACCCAGAGGACCCATGTGAGACTCAGGGTTTACAAACAGGAATATTCAGGTTTTATCTCCTCTCTACACACAACCCTGTCCTTTCGTACTCAGTCTTCAGAAACTGGTTACAGTTCAGCTTTTGACTGAAAAATCAATTCTCATTAACTATGGCTGATTATATTTTAAATTAGCTTAAACCAGTTCTGCCAGAAAGTTAAACAAGGACTATAATTCAAGTGACAGAAAAGATACATAAACATTCCTGAAGCATAAAATAACCCAAGGGAAAAAAAAAATTTTTCTCATGTTTTCTAGGCATTAACGTCCAGCGATTTCTTCCTCCTCCCCTCCCCCAGATCCTGCAGCGTCACACTTTTACTTTTTTGGCTCCTTCACTCTGGCTGCTGCTTACATATCGTGCTGTTTTCTACTCTTCACCGCCTCTCCGCCTTTTGCTTGCTGGAGTCTCTTCAGAACATATGGATACTATTAAACAATACCACACTGGAAGCCCAGACCAGATATATTCCATATATTAAAAAAGGAAGAAGGAAGGTGAAGTGACAGCCGACATGATTAAAAAGTGAGGTGAAGGAAGCTATTAGAGCTAAAAGAAATACCTTCAGAAAATGGAAGGAAGATCCGATTGAAAATAATGGGAAAGAGCATAAGGAATGGCAAGTCAAATGCAAAGCGCTGATAAGGAAGGCAAAGACAGACATGGAAAAGAAGATTGCACTGGAGGCAAAAATCACATACCCTCCCTATTTACTAAGCCACGCGGAAATGTCTATGTGTTGGCATTAGCGAACCGCTAGCGCTAGCGGGGCTTAGTAAACAGAAGGGGAGATAGTAAAAACCTTTTTAGGTATATTAGAAGCAAGACGCCAGTAAAAGCATCAGTTGGACCGCTAGATGACACAGGGGTAAAAGGGGCACTCAGGGAAGACAAGGCCATAGCAGACAGATTAAATTAATTCTTTGCTTTGGTCTTCACCAAGGAACGTGGGAGAGATACCAGTGCCAGAAATGGTATTCAATGCTGATGAGTCAGAGAAATTAAAACAAATCTCTGTAAACCTGGAAGATGCAATGGGGTAATCGGACAAACTGAAGAGCAGGAAATCACCTGAACCAGATGGTATACATCCCAGAGAAAAGAATTGAAAAAGAAACCTGCAGAGCTATTTTTAGTAATACGTAATTTATCTTTAAAATTAAACATGGTACCAGAGGGTGTCCAATATAACGCCAATTTTTTTAAAGGGTTCCAGAGGTGATCTGGGTAATTATAGACCAGTGAGCCTGATGTCAGTGCTGGGCAAAATGGTAGAGACTATTATAAAGAACAAAATTGCAGGACAAAAATACTAGGACTAGGGGGCATGCGATGAAACTACAGTGTAGTAAATTTAAAACAAATTGGAGAAAATTTTTCTTCACCCAACGCGTAATTAAACTCTGGAATTCGTTGCCGGAGAACGTGGTGAAGGGAATAACATGTATTGAATGTTTGTACGTTTGACAGGATGCTGGGCTCGATGGACACCTTGGTCTTTTCCCAGTGTGGCATTACTTATGTACTTATAAGCATTGATTAATGAGACAAAACCAACATGGATTTACTGAAGGGAAATCTTGCCTCACCAATTTACTACATTTCTTTGAAGGGTTGAATAAACATGTGACTAAAGGTGAGCCAGTCGATATTGTGTATTTAGAATTTCAAAATGGCATTTGACAAAGTACCTCCTTAAAGACTCCTGAGAAAATCAGAAAGTCATGTGCTAGGAGGTAATGTCCTATTGTGGATCAAAAACTGGTTAAAAGAGAGAGTAAACAGAGAGTAGGGTTAAATGGTCAGTATTTTCAATGGAGAAGGGCAGATAGTGGTGTTTGTGCTGCAACAATGACACAAAGTTATTCAAAGTTGTTAAATCATAAGAGGAATGTGAAAAATTGCAAGAGGACCCAACGAGACTGGGCATCCAAACGGCAGATGACATTTAACGTTAGCAAGTGCAAAATGATGTATGTGGGAAAGAGGACCCCAAACTATAGCTATGTGCTGCAAGGTTCCACATTATGAGTCACCACCCAGGAAAAGGATCTAGGTGTCATCATTGATGATACATTGAAACCCTCTGCACAGTGTGCAGCGGTGGCCAAGAAAGAAAATAGAATGTTAGAAATTATTAGGAAAGGAATGGAATACAAAAACGAGAATGGTATAATGCCTTTGTATCATTCCATGGTGTGGCTGCACCTCAAATACTGTGTGCAGTTCAGGTCAATGCATCTCAAAAAAAAGATATAGCAGAATTAGAAAAGGTAAAGAGAAGGACGACAAAAATGATAAAGGGGATAGGACGACTTCTCTATGAAGAAAGGTTAAAGCAGCTAGGGCTCTTCAGCTTGGAAAACAGACATCTGAGGGGAGATATGATAGAGGTCTACAAAATCCTGAGTGGAGTGGAACAGGTTGACACGAATCACTTATTTACTCTTTCCAAAAATACTAGGACTAGGGGACACATATTGAAGCTACTAAGTAGTAAATTTAAAACGAACCAGAGAAAATATTGGTAGCATGGAATGTTACTACTAATTGGGTTTCTGCCAGGTACTTGTGACCTGGATTGGCCACTGTTGGGAAGCAGGATACTGGGCTAGATAGACCATTTGTCTGACCTAGTTTGGCTACTCTTATGTTCTTATTTCTTCACTCAATGTGTAATTAAACTCTGGAATTCGTTACCAGAGAATGTGGTAAAAGAGTTTTAAAAAGGTTTGGATAATTTCCTAAAAGAAAAGTCCATCAGCCATTATTAGGATGGACATGAGAAAATCCACTGCTTATTTCTAGGATAAGCAGCCTAAAATCTGTTTTACTGTTTTGGGATCTTGCCAGGTACTTGTAACCTGGATTGGCCACTGTTGGAAACAGGATACTGAGCTTGATGGACCTTTGGTCTGTCCCAGTATGGCAATGCTTATGTTCTTATAGTCTTATGTACTTCCTGACCTTTCTTCTTCCAGAATTTCTCAAGCTGGTCTTGAGAGTATCTCCTTGGCAGTCTGATCTTCAGAATATCCCAAATGAATGCACATGAAATAGATCTATGTGGACTCCCTCACTGCATGCAAATCTATTTCTAGCACATTCGTATTTCCTTAAGATCAGACTGGCTTAAAAATACCAAATTACACATCCCTCAATAAACTCGTATACCTTTTGAAATTAATGACCATGGTGTATCAGTGATTACACCTTGTCACATCTCTATTGCAAGAGCCTGAGAATCGCTCTATTTGTTTTCCATTGACGTTTCATTGTTGCCTTCTACTTACAGGTGAATATTTAAACCACATGGTCATCAATACTGAATACTCATGTACAGCAGTGACCACCACCGTTACATGGATAGGCAATAATATTCAGCCACTATCCGTATCGCTAAAATTAAACCTCTTGCTATAGAGATATAGCTGGCTATCTGTATAGTTAGGCAGAATGCCCCCATTTTGCCAAGTCACTGCCCTATTAGTACTGGAATTACTATTCTCTCAATCACCACACACTCTTGCACGTGTTAAGCTCCTCGTTGATGCTTGCTGTTCTTTCTCTTCCCACATCCAAGACTGATAATTTTACCTCCTTACTGCCAAGGTTTTCCCTTTTTCTTTCCATGTCATTGCCAAAATTCTGACTGATCCTTTCGTTATCCCCTTACCTTATCTACTCTAACTGCCTTTTCTCCAACCTTCAATCCCTCCATTTCAATCTACCTGTTTATCACCATGACAATCATCTTTAGACATCATTCCACCACTGTCTTCTCGTTAATAAGCATTCCACCAAAGACCTATCTTCTTCGGCATCAAATGAAGAGTAAAGGCTTTCCATGTCTTTTGCTACTTCCTCTCCAGCTCTTGTTGGATGCACATTTCCACTCACGTCGCCTCCACTTTGATAAATGCCGCTGGGATGTGTTGGAAGCCAACTTTTCAAAATTATTGGGGGTACTAAATCCAATGGAAATTATCTCTCCCTGAACACAGTCAAGGAGTTTGTTCAATATTGGGGATGCTAAAGCACCCCCAGAGCTGGCTCCTATGCGCTCCATCTTCCGTTCTTTGATGATACCAGTGGTGTCTGTTAGGCTCCTCTTGAAGGTATTCTCTTCTGCATCCTAATTATGGCATATCAAGCTCGCTCCAAAACCTTATTACAAACACAGCTTCAAGAGAGGATTTCCAATAATTTGCTTTTCTCTCCACTCTCCTGCTGGAATCCATTGTGTACCTCTGTGATATGCACTTCTGAGTGGTATAATAAGCTATTGCGATAAATAAATAAATAAATAAATAAGAAAGGTTTTGTGTAACTGGAGTATGTTCCTTTTCCTCCCCGTGCCATTTTTGTTTCTGTTTTAAATACAATTTCCTTCACCTTCCGAACTTGCATTTTTCACCTATTTACTGTAATGGGTCACCTGCACTCTGTTTTTTTTTAAAGATTTTGAGGACAATAGTCAAAGGCATCTCTATGGGTAGAACAACATTTGACCCAATGACATGGGCTTCCTGAATAATGCCAAACCCTCTATGTGGGTAACATTTGTGTATTTCATCAATGTACCCCTCCTTTATCCATATACTGAAGGCAGGGGGAATAGAGAATATAACCATGCAAGAAAGTCATTGTCAGGCTCTGCATGTAATTTTTCTTAATGCAAAACTCCTTTGGCCCGATATTCGGGCCGCAGTAGTTAGCCTAGCTGATATTCAGCACTGACTGGTTAAGTCTGAACCAGCCAAAGATAGGCCTGGTAGTCATGCAGCCAAATATGGCCGCCAAACTTAGCCGGTGATGTGCTGAAAATCTGCGGATAGCCGGTCATATCGGGCGATAGAACTGGTTATCCGCTAGCTGTTAACTACAAATATTCAGTGGGTCATGGCCGGCCATGTTCCGCTGAAAATTTGCGGATAGCCAGTTATGGGGCATTTAACTGGCCAGGTGCTGATCCTGGTCAGTGATATACTTTTGAATACTGGGGGGCTAGTGTAGCATTCTTGTCCCATTTGTACAGTACTAATACAGCCTGATGCTTTCTTGCGCTAAACAACTTCTAGAAAATTCAGTTCCAAATTCTTACCTTGAACAGTTATGTGCCATTGTGCACAGTATCAGATTAACGCTACTTGAACGTAAAACCACTTTGAGAGAAATTTTCAAATAGTCTGCTGGTACTTTCTATTTGGAAATGTACTACTTTGCAGCTGCTATCTTGTGCAGGCAGTTGGGCAGAGTAAAATAGCCTGCATACATGTGAAAAATGTCACGTATCCATGCTATTTTCAACTGCCAACCTAGACTTGTTTCTAGGAATGCGTCCTTGTAGTCTGGCTAAAGATGTGCATGCTTTAGAAGACAGCAAACAGCTACAGGAAAGTGGAGAAGGCAATTTTCAGCCAAGCTAACTTTATCCAGTTCAATGGCTTTGAAAATGTCTTCCCTGTCTGTAAAGGTATGCTGGAAAGGAACACAGAAAGGAAAGTGACTTACCTTGAAAACTTGGTGGGCACACAATGAGAGCTTGCTGGAAGGGGTCAGGCCGTGCACATATTTGTGCCGTCCCCGTCTGCAGGGGCATGGTCCGCTGGGCCACGGCAGCCATGGATGCCGCTGAGGGCTGGTAGAGTGCAGATTGGTAGTTTAGTATGGAGACTTCGGGATTGGTTAGGGAAAGTGTGGCACTGGTGGAAGTGGAAGCCAGGTTGGTGGCCTAAAGGAATGAGGGGAATTAAACAACAAAAATGAGGGGATGGTATGCCGAATCAAGCAAAACCTAAAATAAAACCAATGAGGCTGCATAAATAAAAACAAAGCAAAGCAAAAGCAGATTGCAGAGAAAGGATAAAGCTCAGTATTGAAGAGATGAAGATTGGGAAAGCCACGTGGAATAAGTACTTCATTCAGTCAGTCACTAGTAGAATTTGTTTTGCAAGTTTCACAAGTCCCTCAGAACATAAGAGATGGCAATTCTGTAGGGGGAAGCGGTCAAAAAACAATCTGGGTTTTCTTTTACCTGTTTAGTAGGACACAAAGAGGAAATGGGAGGCAAAGGAAGGGGGAAAATGATAAAGGACAAGAATAATGATGACGGTCATGCTAGAAGACAGTGCAGAAAAAGATCCAAAGGAAGCTCAGAAAAGGTGATGGAACCAAGGCAAGGAATTAAAACAAAAGGTAAAAAAGAGCAAAGAAGGAAGAAATGAAGAGAGGAAATCCTGGAGGGGAAGCTGATAGGAGGGAGGGAAAAAAAAGGACCAAATCAAATGTGTCTAAAAGGGTTAGACATGATCCTTTGGCACTTTTTTTGTCAAAGAGGTGACTTGGTTTCACTTTTTCTGTTAGATAATTTGAGAATGGAGGGCACAGTACAACAGGTATGCTTGTGCCAGCAACCAGGTACATATTATGCACCTTTTCTATGTCACAGCCTCCTGATGTGCCATAGATCATATTAGCTACCTTTACATAAAGAGAAAGAAACCATAGTTTTTTTCCCCCCCCATGAAGAAATGCAGACAGTAATAAAGGTCAAGAGCAATAAAATTCAGCATGCAAGATGCAAAAGAAGAAACCAGAAATTAACAAAACCAAGAACATGATGGAAAGGAGACATTACAAATGAAAGGCAAAACCAAAACTACAATGAATAGAAAATAAGGTTTTCTTTTGGGAATGAAGACAGTAGTAATAAAGGATTTCCGAAAACAGAGCTTACATGTTACACATTAAAGACCTAGAACATTCCTGATGTCTATTAATCAGGGCTTCCCAATGTAAGCATCTTCATTTCATGCATCCTTATTGTGAACATCCTGAAAAGCCAACTGGTTTCTTGGGTCAGACCTGGGTTAATGACGTACTGATTAAAGGGCATTTCACAGATCAATGAAATAGTAATAACTGAAACTTTTGCTATTTCCAAGGACACAGGAGGAGGCAGGAGAGACGGAAGGTGCTCGTCCTTCCATTGCCTCATACTACCGTTATCCCCATTCCTGGGTCAGCTGAGTTATCAGAATGCCCTGGTGGAAGGAATGAGGGCCAAGAGATGTATAGCCCCGCCAACCCAGAGCTTGCCAACATGTGGAACATTTTAAAGCATGAATAGGTGTAACAGGGTTATACACCACCTTCAAACAAATACTTAGTGCCTTCCTCTAGTGCTAATGGTACAGAGAGTCAGTTCCAATAGTGACTGGTAAACCCAATATTTCATCATATCAGTGATTTTATGTTGGGTTACACCACACTACCATGGTCCAGGTATTTTGTAACCTTTCTTAGACAATCACTTATTTTTATAAAGCACCTATTGCCAGTCTTCTGTGGAGCATCTGCAATGTATGGAGCACCTATACTAAGGATAACAACAGCAGACTGTTTGATATGGTGATTTTATAGTCTAGAATTGCACGGTGTGTCTTGAAGTTCCTACATGACCGAGGGGCTATGGCCTCCTATGACATCAATCACCCACCCACTTTCTCTCATATTCCACTACCTGTTTTTCTTCCCTCTCTTACTTACTCCTCCTTCCTCACCCCTACTCTCTCATCCCCCCCCCCAAGTTTCCACCTGCATTCTCTCTCCCTTCTCTCTGCTAACTTGCTCTGGCTTGCTCATCTTCCTTTCCATTCACTCTTTTCCCCCACCTCCATCCAGCTGTCTTCATCCTGTTTTCCCTCATACCTCAGGTTCTGCATCTGATACTGAAGTGGCTTAATCAGCGGAAAAGGAGAAGCCTTAAAGCCATGTGCTTCAACCATCTCTCCTCCAACTCTACAGACCTCAGCTGGTGGGGTCTGGACTCTGTCAAACATTTTTCTGTTGCCGCTGCTTCTCTGCAGGACTATCAATTATAGCCTAGCTTTGCCTGCCCATCACTACTGCCCTGCAATGGCAAAAGGATGCAAGTGGTTCAGTAAAAAAAGGCATTTTCTTCCTTCTGCTATTGCAGGGCGCGCTACTTTCCATCTTTGACTTCAGTGTCACAGACAGATGGAAGGATAAATAAAACGAAAATTCTAAGGGGATCGATATTCAAAGCGATTAAACCGATCAGAAACAGCTCCTGGCCAGTTAAATCACTTTTTCAGGGCTAACCAGTCATTTTCAGCGGCACTTAACCGGTTAGTGCTACTGAAAATGCTCAGTTAGCACCAAACTCAAAACCGGCTATTCTGAGGGTGTTTTGTGGGCGGAGTCAGCACATAACTGGCTTAGATCACCGCATAAATAGGACCACATAAAAATCCTATCATAGCCGGTTAAATGCTGAATATCACACTTAGCCGGCTATGCAAACCCGAAAATTCAATGCCAAAAGCCCAGACACGGCCCAGCATAGAACTTCTGGGCATAAGTTGAATATCGACCCCCTAAAACATGTTTAGCAGTCTGGAATATCATTTTATTCATTTTGTGTTATTTTAATGTAGGATGGATTTAAGTAGTGGTATACATCATTTCAAATATCTTTAGATAACTAACCTCCCCCTCCCTTTTAAAAAGACACACTAGTGACTGCCGGTGCAGTAATGCCGACCTAGTCCAACTGCCGCGTAACTTTGTAAAAAGAGGGGGGGGGGGGGGGTAAGAGCCTGATTGTCAGAAATCGCTGAATGCCAAACTTTAGGAATCCTAGTAAGATGTCTATTATTAGTTACATTTAGGAATCCTAAATCTGGGCTGAAACAGCTGCTCAATTTGAAATTTATGGCCTAAAATTTAGGGGTCTAAATTGACATCAGCATTTGAAATGCCTATGTTATGCCTACAAAGATAGGTGCTGATTCTAACTTCATTCCCCATCCCATTTTTAGAAGTCTAAATTTACGCACTCAGCTAGGCATCTAACTCTTCAGGTCCAACTGATTATATAATATCAAGGCAGGACTGGTCCAATTTCCATCTCTTCAGTCTATTTTCTATTTTTTCAAGAAGTGTGTGTGTGTGTCTCTAATAGCCTTTCTGTTTGGTGTCCTTTCCAAACCAAATTTGCATGACATGTCAGGAAACCTCAGAGGATTCTGACACAATATTTGTTTTTGACCCAGGTCTAATCACGGATGTGTGACCATCCCTAAAGGGCAGCATCATTATTTCTGCTTGGAAATTCTTATTTCATTCTGAGGATTGTTGTTCTCGTATCCTTACTGGGGGGGAAAAATACCAGAACCAGAAGCTCCAGAAAGCTCTGAGAGTGGGCTGGATCAGGCTGTCCCTAGTGACTAAGGCATTCAAACTCTTTCATCAGCAGACATAATCCTTAAAACCCCAACATCTAAAAATAACCTTCCTCCCCCACTGACAGAGCAAATGTCCCTATAGTTCCTTTCCAAAGAACACAGAAAAATTATTTCAACTGATTTGCAGTTTCTAGTTAATTCTTAAAATATTTACTTAAATGATTTGTTTAGAATCTTCTGTATATCAGGGTTAATTCATTTTATCTATGTTGTGAATATCTATAACAGTATCTCCAAATTTCATATGAATTGTTCCAATGCAATCAATTAGCAGAGATTAAACATGTTTTGCACAGAACTGCATAACAGGCTTATCTCTTGACAGTCCATCATCATCATCACCACCACCACCTTTTACTGACATCTTCACTCTCTCCCTTTCCTTTCCTCTTCCCCTCCCCCAGCTCAAGACAGTCATGCTAGGTTTCCAGAAGTCTTGTCTGGCCATTCTCACCTGGTTGTGGACAGTGTTGAGTTGGTTGTTAAAGCTCATGGTTAGGTTAGTGGATGTGCTTGGAGCCACATGTGTAATGAAGGGCGTCTTGCTCTGGTTCATTGTATCATACATGTTTACCCGGCGCTTGCAGATCTCCATGTTCTGAAAACAGGACTTGACACTGATGACACAAACAGATAAACAGAATGATGTCCACAGTGCATACAAATCCCACTGTATCTGGAATTTGTTGCCAGAGAATGTGGTAAAAGCAGTTAGCTTAGCAGGGTTTAAAAAAGGTTTGGATAATTTCCTAAAAGTCCATAAGTCATTATTAAGATGGGCTTGGGAAAATCCACTGCTTATTTCAGCATAAAATCTGTTTACTCTTTTGGGATCTTGCCAGGTAATTGTGACCTGGATTGACCACTGTTGGAAACAGGACACTGGGCTTGATGGACCTTCGGTCTGTCCCAGTATGGTAACGCTTATGTTCTTATGTTATGTTCACTTAGTATTCTCTTGACTGCCACATCAGGCAACACAGGTATTAGCAGTCTGCCTGAAGCCTGTTAATTTCTCCATCTGGCTACGCCCAGTCAGAAATACCCAGTTTCCTAAATGGAATCCACTGAGGCCCTTAAATCTCACCACCACCATTATTTCAGTCTGTTTTGCTCCATTCAACTTCAGTATAAGGGGGCTTATACTTCGTTCCTCTGAACAGATGTGCTGCTATTGCCTTCCCCTTGCTCACTAGGGAACCGCTATGGAGGTCTTCCAGAGACCTTTACCTAGGGTTGTTTCCTTTGGCCTTTTCTGAGAACAGTGCTCTTGAATAGTAACATAGTAGATGTTGGCAGAAAAAGACCTGCACGGTCCATCCAGTCTGCCCAACAAGATAAACTCATATGTGCTAGTTTTTTGTGCATACCTTACCTTAATTTGTACCTGTCTTTTTCAGGGCACAGACCGTATAAGTCCGCCCAGTACTATCCCCGCCTCCCAACCACCAGCCCCGCCTCCCACCACCGGCTCTGGCACAGACCGTATAAGTCTACCCAGCACTATCCCCGCCTCCCAACCACCAGCCCTGGCACAGACCGTATAAGTCTGCCCAGCACTAGCCCCGCCTCCCAACCGTCTCTGCCACCCATTGCCACCCATTGAATACCCCTTGCAGGTGACACACTGGTAGATACCTTAGCCCTCCAAGCTATCTTATGTCTTGTAACTGTGGTTAAATATTTCTTTCAACATATCCACATTAATTCATATATTTCTTTTGTTTCCTAAGGATAAAGTTATGGGTCAGCATTTAAACAAGTGACTGACATTTGTTTTAAACATCAGCTGCAGAATTTAAATTATTCACGAATGATCAGCACCAGAATATCACTGCTTTCTAGATATCTATCAGCTTCACTCTCGTTTGGATAGTGCTGTAATCTGTAGGGACATTCAGAGGCACTGTCTTCCTCATAATACTACATCTGAAGCTGTTTTCGAGGCAGTTTTCAAGAAAGAGTTGTGACAGCTTCTTTTGGACACACTATCCTCTCCCCTCTCCTCTACCTCCAAGCTCCCAAGGATAACCAGAAAGAACAAAGCAAAAGAAGAACAAGCCTTTGCATACACAGTATATAAATACAAACAGCATAGGTGACGAGTAAGTCCTGAATCAAACAAAGATATGGCGCAAGAAAATTTATTGTAGTAGTCAGTAACACATTCAAGGTATCAATGGCACAACACGAGCCGTGTTTCGGCCGTAAGGCCTGCCTCAGGAGTCAATACCAAATACCTCAGTTCAAAAAGGATGTGGCAAGATCATATAAAATGAACTAAAGTACACAAAGAGGGGCATAATCGAACGGCGCCAGCCATCTATTTGGCCGGCAGCAGTCCCGAACCGTATTATCGAAAAAGATGGCCGGCCATCTTTCGTTTCGTTAATACGGTTGGGGCCGGCCAAATGTCAGAGATGGCAGGGTTTGAGATGGCCTGCATCAGTTTTTGCCGATAATGGAAACCGAGGCCGGCCATCTCAAACCCGGCCAAATCCAAGGCATTTGGTCATGGAAGGGGCCAGCATTTGTAGTGCACTGGTCCACCTGACATGCCAGGACACCAACCGGGCACCCTAGGGGGCACTGCAGTGGACTTCAAAAATTGCTCCCACGTGAATACCTCCCTTACCTTGGGTGCTGAGCCCCCCCCAAATCCCTCCAAAAACCCACTCCCCACAATTGTACACCATTACCATAGCTCTTATGGGTGAAGGGGGGCACCTACATGAGGGTATAGTGGGTTTTGGAGGGCTTAACATTTACCACCACAAGTGTAACAGGTAGGGGGGAGATGGGCCTGGGTCCACCTGCCTGAAGTGCACTGCACCCACTAAATATTGCTCCAGGGACCTGCATACTGCTGTCAGGGAGCTGGGTATGACATTTGAGGCTGGCATAGAGGCTGGCAAAAAAATATTTTTTTAAACTTTTTTTGGGGTGGGAGGGGGTTGGTGACCACTGGGGGAGTAAGGGGAGGTCATCCCCGATTCTCTCCAGTGGTCATTTGGTCAGTTGGGGCACCTTTTTGAAGCTTGGTCATGAAAAAAAAGGGACCAAGTGAAGCCAGCGAAATGCTCGTCAAGGCCGGCTTTCTTTTTTCCATTATCGGGCGAAGCTGGCCATCTCAAAGCACACCCCATCCCACCCCCGTCCCGCCTTTGCTACCCTACCAAAACGCCCCCTTTAAGTTTGGCCGGCTCCGCAATGGAAAGCAGTTAGCGCCGGCCAAAATCGGCTTTCGATTATACCAATTTGGCCGGCTTTAGGAGATCGCCGGCCATCTCCCGATTTGTGTCGGGCGATCTCCTTAAGCTGGAAAGTCACTCATATAAATTGTTCTCAGACTGAGATAGAGAACTGTTGTTCAGAGCTTTCATGAGAAGAATTTATACGAGTGACCTTGTATACTTTGGTGCATTTTAAATGATCTTGCCACGTCCTTTTTGAACTGAGGTATCTGGTATCGACTCCTGAGGCAGGCCTTATGGCCGAAACACGGCTCATGTTGTGTCATTGATACCTTGAATGTGTTATTGACTACTACAATAAAGTTTTTTGCATCATATCTTTTTTTGATTCAGGACTTATTTGTCAACTTTCCTGTTTGTATTTTTATCCAGAAAGAACACATACTGTGTGCTATGTGGGAAGTCAAGCAGGTGCGTCATGGTGACAAAGGGGTGGCTCAGAGTTTCAATAGGGGTAATCCTCTTATCAGCATCTATCGTCAACATCTTCTTTAACAAGTCAATGAACTCCCGTCGGTCTGCCTTTTCCACCAACATATCACTTCCCTCTAAATCCGTCGTCATATTCACCTGCAGGCCAAAAAAAGGACACGGTTACAATGCCAATTTTGTACTTCAATGTTTCCTGTTACATCATGTAACCTATTTCAGCTTCTTCCAATGAAGGAAGCCAAGAAAATTCTCCAGGATACAACCCACTCTCCAACATGCATCATCTTAAGTTTCTAAAATGTAAATGCTCATAATATAACACAGATTCACTATGCCACTAACTCTATAACCCTTAGTCCAGAGGATAAAAGATTCAAGATTCTGTGCTGCCACCTGAGTTAATGGACTGAAGTGAAAAACACACTCTTTCTTTCATTGAGTTAATCAGATACTTCTGGAGAAATTTGCTATGCCCTGTTTGATCATAAAGTAATCAAGCAGATTTACATCTCCCATTCCTATCTAAACTTCCATAACAATGTCCAGTTTCCCTTCAAAATTCTATACGTCCAGCACAGCCTCACCTAAATGTATTACACATATACAATATGGTCAGTGAACAAACTTGCCTTCAACTTACCCCGTTAACCAAGGAAAGAATGTTTTTCCTATCCTGGAGCAGGCTGTGTGACAGGTACCTAAGTAACTGTACTAATTTATTTAGCTTTAAGTTTTTATATGTAAGTGCCTGGCTGGAATGCTAATAGACCTAACACTTACAGGTCCTCTTTAGCCAGAATGGAGAAATCAATGCTCAATTCCGATGGTATTTTAAGTAAAGTGGTGTGGTAGCTGTGTTAGTTCACTTTTAAAGGTAATAAATAGAAATAAATCAAAATAATAAGATGATAACTTTTTTATTGGACTAACTTAATACACATTTTGATTAGACTTCAAAGATATTTTAGAAAAGGATCTGCCGATTAGAGTGTTTTCCAAAATATGCGAAGGACATGTAAGTAGCAGCTACTTTTCAACTGTAAACATAAAAAATATCAGTGAAGGCAGCTTAAAAGTGTAAGTGCCAACGCACCTGTAAAAGGGTATTTATTTATTTTAGTTACATTTGTACCCCGCACTTTCCCACTCATGGCAGGCTCAATGCGGCTTACATGGAGCAATGGAGGGTTAAGTGACTTGCCCAGTCACAAGGAGCTGCCTGTGCCGGGAATCGAACTCACTTCCTCAGTTCCCCAGGACCAAAGTCCACCACCCTAACCACTAGGCCACTCCTCCACTCTATTCAGAATTTCAGAATCTACGTGTTTAACTGCAGACACTTACATGTATAGAGCTGCCATTTTTAAAATGTACGCATGTAAATGCTCCTAATTAAGGGCCCTGATTACTAAGACGCGTTAGCGTTTTTAACGCACCTACAATTATCACGCACGCTAACCGTGTAGGTGCCTATAGGGATATTGCAGGCGTGTACACGGTTAATGCGCATACATGGTAAACGAGTGCTGAAGATGCTAACGCACCTGTAATGCAGCTTAATAAACAGCGCCCTAAGTACAGAGTTGTAGTCTTTCAAAAACATTTTTTGGGGGGGGGAGGGAACAAAGGGGGATCAAGGAGATGACCTCCCTTAGTCCCGCCTATAAAAGGCTGCCCAAACAGAGCACTTAAAATTTTTTTTTTTTTTTAAAGATATATGCCCAGGAGCAGCTGTAAATTCCAATTTAGGCATATGTCACTTCCAGAAATGGGGAATACAGATTTTGAATCTACCTAAACCCCTCCCAAACTACATCCCCTCCTCATCTGACCACAGCGCAGGTTCGCATGTGTAAATACGAGCTTTTTAAAATCGGGTTTTACATGATGCCCACATTAACATGTGTAAATCGCGAACAGGGCTTCAAAAATAACCATTATAAGCAAGAACTTTTAATGACTACAAGATCTAATTAGATGTTGTTGATGTGAACACACCCATTAGCAGCCCACCCTGAACATTAACAAAACACGAAAGGCCCTGTTTACTAAGGTGCGCTAGCGTTTTTAGCACGTGCACAAAATTAGCGTGCGCTGTGTAGGTAGGGATATTGTGGGCACCTACACAGTTAGCACGCACTAAAAGCACTAATGCGCCTCTAGCGCGGCTTAATTAACGGGGCCCGAAGTAAGAAAAGAAACCCAAACCAAACTGAAAGCCAAATACAGTCAGCCACAAACAAAAAAAACTGTGTTTCTACTGTGGGTGAATGGCCACATTAAATGCTGCAAATTAACCAGATCTGGGTGTAATCCCTGCTCAGTATATGCATTTTATTTAAAAGTTTCTGGACTGCACTATCCCAAGTAGTAGATGGTTTGCAACTCAACATATGTAATAAAATCAAAATAAAACAACACATGCATAAAACCAATTAGACAAAAAAATGCATCACTTTTGGCTTCAGGAGCTCTTGCTAGCTTTTTATGCTCTGGCCAACTGAATAAAAGCAGAAAATGGTGCCCAAAGTTAGGAGCTGAGATGAACTGTGCTAAGATAGTATTCTGCAAAGGACGCTCTGCGTAGAACGACCTTTACAGAATACTAGTGCAATGTACACCTCATGCCTAACTTTGAGCAAAAGCATTTATGCCTGTCAAAATGGTAGGTAGGTACATAAATTACATCATTCTATAACATCACGCCTAATTTCTGGGAGCATCCCTGATCTGCTTATGCTTCTCCCATGGCCTGGCCACATCCCCTTTGGAGTTGCATTCCATATAATTTAGGCGTGCGTGTTCTAGAATAGTGCATAGGGCTGATCCACTCGTAACTTCAAATGACTGCCAGTAACAATTATTGATTGTTAGCTTCTGATTAGCTTATTAGTCTAACCCAACTTTGGGCAACCTATCCAGAATCAGGCGGATAGGGCCAAGGCAGTCAGACATGATATTCAGTGGCAGTATTCAGGTGTTCCGCATGGATAACTAGCTAAGCTTTAAATATCGACCCCAAAGTCTTTAAGCAAGATGGTACTATGCAGAACAGTGATATAGTCAATGATATGCCCTGACGGGAGACAGAACAAAATGACCCAGTCTGTGCAACTGAGATTCATCCACTTTGGGTAGATGTGCACGTATGTTCACATATACAATCTAACCCCTCCCCCATGCATGTCCCCTCCCCCATGCATTTTACCTGACTTCTAAACACTCCTCTCATCACCACCCTTCATATCTATCCCAAACAGACCCAAAATCGGTGACAGTGATGGCTTCTTTCACTGCCTCTTCAAGCCTTGCCATCTTCAGCTTGCTATTAACTTTTCCAAACCAATGAGCTCCATCTCCAGCTCATATTCAGACATGCATGAATTGTTGCTTTTCTTGAAATGTCTTAAGTAGGGATAGTTACTAACCTAGGCAGAGACTGCTATTTTCTAAGCATGATGGCAACATAGGTGCACTAGGTGGGGGAGGCTCTCTCATGCCCCGCCATGAGAAGAGTATGTGCTTACCTGTGCCATGTCATCCAAACAGTTGAATATGTACTTCCTTGCTTCCTTCGACTTAATCCCCGTCTCTGTCTCATGATCGTCTGGCGTCTGATTAAGGCAGGAAGAATCAAATTAGTTTGTCAGTGCTAAACATCAACGTTATTGCTTCACAATGAATGGCTAGTCAAGATGTTTCCACCCTTCACAACTCATTTCCAGAATCAATAAGGCAAAGCTCTTCCCTCTCTTATACCTTCTACTAATGGAATAAATCTAATTGAAAACTCCCACAATATCCGAGGTAGTACTATAACGTTGCCCAGATGACCCCATATTCACTAGGCTAAGGCAGTGGTTCCCAATCTTTCTCGGGTCACGGCGCCCCTAGGATACATATTTCCTCTCAAGTCTCCCCCCTGCCCCCACCGAGGCCCAGGCTGCCGCCCCCAACAGCACTGAGTCCTACCTTTGATGGCGGGGATGCCCAAGCCCGCCAGCTAAAGAGGTCCAATGCACGAGGCCCAAGCTCTATTCTGCTTTTGCAGTGAACAAATTGTAATGCCTACGTTTCCCACATATGCCCTCCTCTTCACTCTTTCCATCCAGCATCTGCCCTCCTCTCTCCCATCCAGCCTCTTCCCTCCCTCTTTCCCCACTTTTATCCAGCCTCTGCCTCTCTCTTGCTCCCCCTTCCATCCAGCCTAAGCCCCCCATTAACCCCATTCAGCATTATCCCTTTCTCTCTCTGTCTCTCTCTTCTCCCTTATCCAGCCTTTCCCATTCTCTCTGTTTCTTCTCCCTTATCTAGCCTTTTCTCTTCTCTGTCTTTCTTCTCCCCCATCCAGCATTACCCCCCTCTTTCTCTCCTCCCTCATCCTTCATTACCCCCATCTCTTTCTCTCTGGTTATGCTTCTCTGCCCCTTTACCCAAGCCAGCAACACTAGTGGCTTTCTCTCTGCCTCCTCCCCTTTCCCGCTCACCCTCTGCAGATTTCCGTGATCGGCAGCAGGTCAGAGCCATCAGCTAACCAGTTTCTGGTGCGCGTCATCACTAGCTCTGCCGGTCACACCCTTCCAACATAGAAAATTTGCATCAGTGGAGGTGTGACTGTAAGAGCTAGCGGAGGTTCGTGCAGGAAACTGGTCCTGTGGTCTTCACATTGCTTAGTGCTGCAGCCTGCTGCCGACCTTGGAGAACAACGGGTCTTTCCAAGGACGTTAAATTGAGGAGAGGGGATGGTCATAGTTGTGGCTCGGCAGGAAAATATGCCTCGGTGCACAGTTTGGGAACCGCTGGGCTAAGGACTTTTTTTTATTTTCCCATGGAACCTGCAAGCGCATGGATATGCAAGGTCATTTTCATAGAGAAACTTCTTCTAGGTTTTTCAAAATGTGCAGCAGGCAAGTGACACAGGAAATGTGCTACTCTTGTACTTTGCACCTACTCTGAAGCAGGTACAAATTATCCATGTGAAGAAACTATGTGTGGAGATCTGAAAATGAACCGGTCAATACTGTCTGCAATAGTATTGACCGGTTCATTTTCAGATCTCCACACATTTTTTCATGCTGACTACCACAGGCAGAATTAGCCATGTCCGGGCACTGGCACTGAATATCAAAGAAGAGAGACCAAAATGATAAAGGGGATGGAACTCCTCTCATATGAGGAAAGGCTAAAGAGGTTTGGGCTCTTCAGCTTGGAAAAGAGATGGACGAGGGGAGATACGATTGAGGTCTACAAAATCCTGAGCGGTGTAGAACAAGTAGAAGTAAATTCATTTTTTACTCATTCCAAACGTACAAAGACTAGGGGACACTTGAGAAAGTTATATGGAAATACTTCTAAAGCAAATAGGAGGAAATATTTTTTCACTCAACGAACAGTTAAACTCTGTAACTCTTTGCGGGATGATGTGGTTAGTGTATCTGGGTTTAAAAAAAGGTTTGGACAAATTCCTGGAGGAAAGGTCCATAGTCTGCTATTGAGACAGACATGGGAAACAACTGATTGGGGATTTGTAGTATGGAGTGTTGCCATGATTTGGGTTTCTGCCAGATACTTGTGACCTGGCTTGGCCACTGTTTGGAAAACAGGATACTGGGCTAGATGGACCATTGGTCTGACCCAGTATAGCTACTCTCATGTTGTTATGGGGCTAATGATTGTGCTGGCCACCTGAGCATGTTCCATCATGCTCTCCAATCCTTCCCCCCCCCCCCCCGAAGATAAATTGAGTCCTGGTCCGAGACCCCACTCCTACCCCTGTAGGCCCCACTCTGGCCTACCTCAAATCTCCCTGGTAGTCTAGGGTAGTGGTTTTCAATCCAGTCCTCAGGAACTGGTTGGTGAGTCGAGTTTTCAGGATACCCACAATGAATATGCAAGAGAGATATCTGCATGCAGTGGAGGAAATGCATGCTAATACGTTTTGTGCATATTCACTGTGGATACCCTGAAAACCTGATTGGCCAGGCTGTTCCTCAGGACTCTAGTTTGGCCAGCAGGTAGTGCATGCTTATTTTTTGAAGCTGCTGCAAAACCATGGCTGTTTTCTTTGTTTAAGCTTTTTGGAAAGGCAGTCTGCAGTATACATTCAAAGTTGTTATTCTGGGATCTGATTGGCCCAGGAGCTCAATTTCATTTGGATTTTACTGGCTTTTCCCCCAATCTTAGCCAGGATGAAAAGACAGTAGGATCTCTTTGCTAAGGCTCTGTGAACAGTTATATGTCCTGATCTTCCCAGGTATTAAACAAATGTTTAGACAATTTTAAATTGATCCATAATTTCAGTTACCTGTTATTGTTTGCTGATTGCACTTTTTCTGTTCATTTTTCAATATGTTGAAGACAATAAACAATTTTCAGTTTATTGATCTGCTGGTCTGGACTGATAAAGAATCCTGGCGGTTTGTGCGTTGGGTCTGTGAGTGCTTTCTGGGGACTGTTGGACCACTGGGAGTGTGGCCCCAGTAACCTAGACATCACTCGGGATAATTTGAGAGTGGGAGACTCACTCAGAGGCAGTTGTGACCCAGTAGGTGGGAGGAGGATGCTAGTGTAGAGCACAAGCAGCAGGTGCAGATGGACCTGAGCTGTGCTGGGGTAGACCCTCTAACTGGAAGTGGGGTAACCCCGGGCAGGTGGCTAGGCATTTCGTGACATACTGTATTTCTACAGATTTGTACAATTTATGTCTTTTTCTTTCCTTTTTTTTTTTTGTATTCTTTTAAATTGTAATCAGCTTTGGCCCCTTTTATAGGAGTTGGTAGAATATAATACACAGAGGAATTAATGCATCTATTTCTAGATTATAATATAGCTTCACCTAACAGAGAATAAGTTCCCATTTATACAATCCTAACCCTGTCAATCCAGATACTAATTGAAGACTATCTTTTTTCGTATTACTCTCTAAGACAGAGAGCTGGGAGCAATGTTGTACCTTTAACCTCCACAGTGGATACGGTGAGTCTGTGTCCCTGTTGAAAAACCTTGTGGTCTTTGTCCCTGCACTCAGTAGATATTCAGCAGGCAAGCCCTGTGTCTGTGAAATGTAACGGATCTGTAAGAGAAAATGGGAGCGTGGTTGGTTTCTATAGCCACAGAGTCACCGGAGAATCTCCTTTGAAAAGAAGCAGCAAATGTTCCCGAGATAAAATATCGGGGATGACATACATCTGTTCATAAGAAGGCAATTCTGTTAACTTTTGTAAACTGAGAAAGAAACTGAATCATCTAGATCTCTAAACTGTGATTCCCAACAAGATATCAAGCCACAAAATGGACATGGATATCACAGGGTCACTATGAGGGTCGAGATGAACTGGTGTATTTTAATCCACTGCCCCCAAAAAAGAAATCATTGTATAAAAGTACCAAGATACCTAAAAGTGTGCTACTGTTCCCATAAAACATATAGGAGGGGCCTATTTTCTAAGGAGTCCTTTTACTAATCGCATTAAAGACTAATGAATGCTTTATGTGGGGGAAAAAGGCTTACCACGGAACACACTAAAGCATTTCGCGGTAACTTGCCTGTCAGTGCATGCTAATCACATGCTATTTTTTCAAACCTTTTTTCAGGAGGGGATACTTCATGGGCAGGTAATGGGCATGGCAGCACTATCCAGCTAGCGTGTTCACATTAATGCGCACTAACCCCCAAATTCTATATATGGTACCTTAAATTGTGCACACCAATTTGGCCGTATGGCCAAATTGTGCGCACAGCTTAACTGATTAACAAGACAATCAGCGCTGATAATTGGTACTTAGCAAGCAACCCTGTTTCCCCGAAAGTAAGACATCCCCTGAAAATAAGACCTAGTAGAGGTTTTCCTGAATTGGTAGATATAAGGCCTCCCCCGAAAGTAAGACCTAGCAAATTTTTGTTTGAAAGCAGGGCCGCCGAGAGCCGGACAAGGCCGCCCCCGGGCCACCCCCCCCCCCCTCCACCCACCCTCCGTCGCTCCCGGAACTAACCTTAAACGCCTCCTTTCACCTTCGCAGCAAGCAGCAGCAGGGCAGACCTCTCCTTCCTTCTGTGCCCCGCCCTCACGGACGTTACGTCAAGCGAGGGCGGGACATGGAAGGAAGGAGTGGCATGCCCTGCTGCTGCTTGCTGCGAAGGTGAAAGGAGGCATTTAAGGTTAGTTCCAGGAGGGCGGGCGGGCCAACCCCGATGTTTCCCCGAAAAATAAGACAGCCTCTGAAAATAAGACCTAGCGCATTTTTGGGGGCAAAAATTAATATAAGACAGTGTCTTATTTTCGAGGAAACACGGTAGTGGAATAGCAACATTTTCATTCCATGTAGAATCTCAAATAGTAGCAACAGAATTTCAATAGTAGCAACATTCCATGTAGAATCTCAAATAGGGAAAGGGAAATGATATAGCACCTTTCTGAGGTTTTTGCAACTACATTCAAAGCAGTTTACATATATTCAGGTACTTATTTTGTACCAGGGGCAATGGAGGGTTAAGTGACTTGCCCAGAGTCACAAGGAGCTGCAGTGGGAATTGAACTCAGTTTCCCAGGACCAAAGTCCACTGCACTAACCACTAGGCTACTCCTCCACTCCATTATAGAATACACCCGATTTTAACCTAACTTAGTCACAGGTATTTAGGCCTGGTTTTAGGTGGCCTAAATGGGTGCGCCTAAATTTTAGTTGCAAGAACGGTGCATAGGCATATTCTATAAACTACGCCTAACTTTAGGCGTAGTTTATAGAATCATGCTAACCGCATGTTTTTTCTGCGCCGATTTTGAAGGTGCCACTTATAGAATTTGGCCCTAACTGGCTAATTCAGAATTAACGTCGGAGCAATTAGCGTAAGTGCTTCTGTGTTAATACATTTGCAAAAGATTGTTTAAAAACTCTATTTTAGGGGTACGCTAGAAATGGGCTGAGTGTGTGGGAAAGTGCCATGTTAAAACAAAGAAAGCCCATTTTTTTTAGCACATCTTCGTAAATAGGCCCCTGAGAGCGCTAGGTGTTTTGACACAGGTTTTAACGCACATTAAACACCTCACAAAGGAATTCATGCTAGGGGCATGTAATAGAAAAAGAACAGAGAGCACTTAGGGATCCTTTTATGACGCTGAGGCAAAAGGGGCCTGCGTTTTTTTTTGCGTGTGCCGAGGCCCCCTTTTGCCACAGCGGGTAAAAAGCAGGTCCTTGTATTTTTTCAAGAAATGGCTGTGTGACAAGTGAAGCATTTGCCACCCAGCCATTTCAAGAGGGAGCACTTACCGCCACTTACCCATTGAGGTGGCGGTAAGGGCTCCCGCGTTAACCCGGCAGTAACCAGGCAGTGATTACCACCGGGTACATACCGGCGCTACAAAAATTGAAAATATTTTTGCAGCATCGGAAATGGCACGCGCTGGGAGAGGGAACTACTGCTGGGAGGCTGCGGTAGCCCGGCAGGACTTCCCTTTTAGCGAGCGGTAAGCCCGCATTGGGCTTACTATCGCTTCGTAAAAGGGTCCCTTAGTTACACCTCCAGAGGTGTAGATAACTGCATTCTCTGTTAGTGGCCATTTATGCTCATATTAACTGGATGGCTGTTTTCCTCCAAAGTGCAGGGAACACTTCCGACAGTTAACGCAAAGGATCTGCACTTAAGCCACCTTCATTTTGTGAACACAAGATGCAAAACCTTAGCATACGTTAGTAAATAGGCCCCATATATAGAGTTACCATATGTCCGGATTTACCTGGACATGTACTCTTTTTGAGGACACGTCCAGGCAAACAGGCGGGTTTTGCCAATCTGCCCGTTTGTCCGGATTTCTGGATAAACGGGCAGATTGCTAGCCTTACCTCCCCTTACTTACTACTGCCCTGGTGGTCTAATGACCTCTTCTGCCTTCGGGACAGGAAAGAGCCCCCTCTTTGCTGCCCGGAGCGCTGCCCTGCATGCATCCTTCCTGTTCCTGATCTCAGCACCGGGTCAAAATGGCCGCCAAGAGTTGAAGTGACCTCGCGAGACTTCAACTCTCTGCGGCCATTTTGAATCGGCGCCGAGATCAGCAGCAGGAAGGATGCATGCACGGCAGCGCTACGGGCAGGAAAGAGGGGGCTCTTTCCTGCCTCGAAGAGGTCACTAGACCACCAGGGCAGTAGTAAGGTAAAGGGAGGGGGGTGACGGGGAGGGGGAGTGACGGGGTGTGTGTGACAGGGGGCAGGGGAAATGTGACAGGGAGCGGAGTGAGGGTGTGAAAGGGGGCATGGCGGGGTGTGGAAGGGGGCATGGCGGGGTGTGGAAGGGGCATGGCGGGGTGTGGAAGGGGCATGGCGGGGTGTGGAAGGGGCATGGCGGGGTGTGGAAGGGGCATGGCGGGGTGTGGAAGGGGGCATGGCGGGGGGTGAAAGGGGGCATGGCGGGGTGTGGAAGGGGCATGGCGGGGTGTGGAAGGGGCATGGCGGGGTGTGGAAGGGGCATGGCGGGGTGTGGAAGGGGCATGGCGGGGTGTGGAAGGGGGCATGGCGGGGTGTGGAAGGGGCATGGCGGGGTGTGGAAGGGGCATGGCGGGGTGTGGAAGGGGCATGGCGGGGGGTGGAAGGGGGCATGGCGGGGTGTGAAAGGGGGCATGGCGGGGTGTGGAAGGGGCATGGCGGGGTGTGGAAGGGGCATGGCGGGGTGTGGAAGGGGCATGGCGGGGTGTGGAAGGGGGCATGGCGGGGTGTGAAAGGGGGCATGGCGGGGTGTGGAAGGGGCATGGCGGGGTGTGTGGTGGGGCGGGGCATGTGTCCTCCTTTTTGGGGGACAAAATATGGTAACCCTACCCATATATATTCATATGGCAAGCAATTTTCAAACTGCCTACTTTGGTGCAAAGTCCAGAGTACTTTTTACCTGTGGATTTTCTGCCAAATTTTAAAAGACAAACCACACAGATATATTTTCCCTTTGAAACTTCTTGTTTCTTAAGCAGAAATGTTAAGGAAAAGAACATCTTTGAAAACACAACTTACATATGTTGTTTTCTGATCTGCCCTTCATATGCTCTCTGTGCCCCACCCTCCCTGGCAGGGACATAGCCAGAAGTCCATTTTTGGGGGGTCTCAAAAATAAACTAGAGGGTCCCAATATTCTTTAGCCCCCTCCTCCGGCTGCTCACCGCACAATATTACCTTTGCTGGCAGGGATACCAAGCCCTGCCAGACGAAGACATCTCCCGCCTGATTCGCGTCTGCAGTGGCACTTAATTCACTCAGGCGCGCTTCGGCTGCTAATGCCGGTTTCTCCCACGCATGCTCCATGCGAGTCGGCATTAGCGACTGAAGCACGCCTGAGTGGATTAAGTGCTACTTAGAGAATGACACGAGGATAAAATTTGTCTCCATCCATGTCCCGTCCCCGCGGGCCCTGTCTCTGTCCCCACAGGTTGTCCCTGTCCCCGCCCCATCCCCATGGGCTCTGGTCTCATCTGCAGAAGATTCAAACACTTACGAGTTTATATTTACATTTTTTATTAAAGTATAAAAAGGAACAATATGCTGTGCAACTGTTGTGTATAAATTACAAACAGAAAACAATAATAACAATGAGCAGCTATAATAAACCCTCCCACCACCACCAGCCTCTGTCCTTCCAACCCCAACAACAACTGACTTCTACTACCCCCAGGAATCCTAATCCACCCTGTTAAAATGTCCAGGGGTACAAAATACAACCTGTTCTGTATGCACTAGAGGGGAGTAATAAGCCCTATGAAGCACTGTTATGATTTTTTAAATCTGTGGATGAATACGAAGTCATCAACAATCAGTGGCGTAGGAAGGGGGGGGGGGGGTGCCGGCCCCGCTGGTTCCCTGCTCTCTCTGCCCCGGAACAGGTTACTTCCTGTTCCAGGGCAGAGAGAGCAGGGAACCAGCGGGGCCGACGCAGCTCTGAGTGACGTGCACTCGGGGCAGATCGGCCCTCCCGCAGGTAAGAATGCGGTCCCGGGGGGGGGGGGGGGGGGGGGGGGGGGTCGAGCCGAACTACACCCGGGGGGGGGGGGGTGCGCAGCAGCAACCCGCCCCGGGTGCCATTAGCCCTTGCTACGGCACTGTCAACAATCTCAGGATTCGGTATAGCACAGTCCCTCCTGCAACAGAAGATGTCTTTTTAGAAGATGTGCTGGTAGCAGGATGTACAGGATCCCCCAAGCAAATTTTCCTAGCTGTGGCCAGCATGTTTGCTTGTTTTTCCAAAAAATAAAAATATTGTCATCTGCATCAATCAAACATAAATAACAGTCCAGTTCACTAACAGGCTTCAAAGTAGAAAGTGACATGGGGACAAAGTTTGTCCCCGTCTTCACGAGCTCTGTCCCCACCCCCATTCCTATGGGATCTGTCCCTGTCCCCACCCCCCCCCGGGGGGGTGGGGGGGATCTGTCCCTGTCTCCATCCCCACGGTTAATGTGGGTCCCCGTCCCCGTGTTATTCTCTAGTGCTACTGCAGGCTCAACTCTGGTAAGCGATGTCTTCGTCAGGAGGGGCGTGGCATCCCCTCCAGCCATGAAGGCAGAGGGGTCCTGAGCCAAAAGTAAGGGGGCCCAGGCCCCCAAGGCCTCCCCGAGGCTACACCACTGCTCCCTGGGAATGCCTCCCCCAAAGAGGTCTAACACTTCATGGGTTGTGCGACCCCCACATGTACTTTTAGAAGGAAGGAGAGTGGATATTGTTAATGGCTTCATGAATGGCTTGAAAACTGCCCTTGACAATTACCAGCACATATAAAAAATTTGGGAGTGTCGAGTCCCTTAACACAGCACCAGCGCACCTTTGTCTGTATCTCACCTGATCATACTCGGAGGCTCCAGGATACAGAGGCCAACCCAAGAACAGCTCGGCAATGACGCAGCCCAGTGACCACATGTCAATCGCTTCGCAGAACGGCAAACCCAGGATGATCTCGGGAGCTCTGCAAAAGCAAACGGCCGTCACTGAGGATTACAAGCAAAACTTAAGACAGTGAATTACCCAGCTACTGGGCAGGAGTTTTCTCACACATCCCTGAACCGATTGACTTATTTCACACTGACTGATTTTAGTATTCTCCACTGCACCAGTATGAATGGTAATATTATTTTGGGATACCGAGAGAAACAGTGTACAGCAGTCACACAGGTTAGCTGTCAACGTTACATGCTATGCTGCACAGTAATTTCAGAAATACTGGGTTCTGTTTTAAGCAAAGCACATATTTGAGCAAGCGACAGATCTGTGAAAGTATCTCATCAATTTGTACAAATAACTTTTTCTAACTTTAAATTTTTATTAACAAACTCAAAGTTGTGCAACAAATATAAACTTTACAAAATCTTTTATACCCCCATCCCCCACTACCAAAATCCCCCCTCCCCTCCCCCCCCCCACATATTATTAAAACATTTGAGTAAAATCTCTAAGCTGAGTCTACAACTCAGAAGTTATGCTGTATCTGCCCACTCTTTTGTCCGTGAGTTTTTCCATTTCCCCAATAAGGGATAATTTCAAAATCCAGTCTTGCTCAGATGGCGCTTAACTTTTTTTTTTTAAACTTACACCAGGTGCATTCTACAAACCGCGCTAAATTTAGGCACGGGGTTTATAGAACATGCCTAGCGGGTTTATAGAATACGCTTTGCGGCCATGCCTGTGTCAAACTCTAGGCGCATACATTTATGCCAAGTAAAACTTGGTGTAAATACTGACGCCTAAGTTAGGCGCAGAGTAGGTGTATTCGCTTAGCAAGTTGTGCTCATAAATTCTAATTAATGCCAACTGGTGTCAATAATTGGCTAGTTAATTCAATTCTGCACGCAAATCCAGAATATGACCGTATCTACATGCACAATTTTGGTTGCGCTATATAGAATCTGGGGGCAAGTTTATAGAATACTAGCATCTATATGTGTCAGAGGCACCAATAATTGCTATTTATGTGCATAAGTGCTGGTGTTATTCTATAAAGTATGAGCCAAAATTGCTTAGGGGTGAATTCTATATATGGTGCCAAAAAACGCGCTACTCTATAAGCCTCACTTGAAGTTAGGCACGGTTTACAGAACAGATCTTACACCTGGGAATCACACCTAACTTTAGGCGTGGATATTTGCACCAACTGAAATGTGGTACAAATGTACATGCCTAAATTGGGTGTGTATCCCCCCCCCCCCTCTTATTCTATAACAACATGTGTAAATGCTAGGAACACCCCCCGTTCTGCCTATGATCTGCCACTTCCACGCCGCTTTTTTTTTTTTACTTGCGTGTAAATTCCAATTAAATCTAATTAGTACCAGTTTTTCGTGACTTTTATAGAATTGAGAGGTTAGTTCATATCTGCGAGGGGGCATACATATGGGTGGAGCATTGGCAGGCTGTGGCAATTAACGCAACTTATATAATATTATCAATTGTGTGTGCTGCATGGCGCACTTAGGCATGCCAACTTACACCAGCCATTCACTAGTTGTAAGTAGACGTTCCCATGTGGCTTTGCACTAGTATTCTATTATGGCTTTGGCGTGTTTAATTATAGAATTGGCATTAAGCGTGCTGGACAAAGAAGTTGGGTGTGAAGAAGGAAAGGGAAAATGAAGTGCTGACCAATTCATGGGGTAGGACAGATGTTGGCCACCTTGAAGAGAGCAGGGTAGAGTGGGGAAAGGAAGATGCTGGCCACCTGGGTGGGGGTAATGAGGGGAAGGGAGATGCTGTCCACCTGGGGGGGGAGGTAGATAGAATAAGGGAAGATGATGGCCACATCGGGAGGAGGGGTAGAGATGGGAAAGGGAGATGCTGACCACTTGGGGGCAAAGCAAGGGGAAAGGGAGAAGCAGAACTATAGGGAGAGGGGGGGAGGGCTTGGAGGTGCCCGGGGGGGGGGGGGGGGAGAGGGTGCACAGGTGAAGCTTCACCTAGGGCATCTGATACTTTTGAGCTGGTCCTGTTTCAGACAATCTTAGCAGACATCAAATATTTTCCAGTGAAATAATATACCCTGAACATTGGTTTTTCAATCTGTAGGCTGGAGATCACCAGTATGCAACAGTTTTCAAAGCTGAGAAAACGCTCCAGTTAAGAAGTAACTGGAACAATAGAAAGGAGATAAAATGCAGACATTTCGCAAACAGAAGGTTGTCATGTTGGTCCTAAGCTGTCTCACTTAGCCACAGCTCAAATGCAACACACAATCCAGTTAAAAAAAATCAGTAGGGAATCATTTGACAGTGGATTTAATGACTCTCATGATACTTATGAGTTGTTGTGGGCCTACATTCATGCTGCTTCCTCATCTGTATGCTGGTCAGTGCCAGCCTCTATTCCAGCCGGGCTGGGTCTAGTCAGGGGTACAATGAGATAAAGGGTTAACTTTCTCTCTCCTTCTCTCTCATTCTCCATCTCTTATACACACACAAAAAAGAGGAGAAATTAAAAAAAAAAAAACAGCACAGTGATCTCAGTCTTATTACTATGTAAATCTTAGCTCTTGCAGCCATCTGCCTGTCTGCCTGAAACATTATGAATGAAAGCTGTCTCCCATTAATGAGCTCTCATACACTGCTTGCAGGTTGGGTCCCTGACTAAGGGGGTCTGGCAGAGGATGCCCCTCCTCAAAGCAAACAGAAGAAAGGGAGGCACTTTCTTATGTTCCTTACTGACATCAGGATTTCACTATTTAAAGGGACAATTTTCAAACTCCTCTGTGTCTATGGTACTTTGTGCCTTTTTTTTGTTCAAAGCAAACTATGCTTGTTTTTTTGTGTGTGGGTAAAATTTCAGTGAAAATTTATATTTGTTTATTTATACTTTAATTTTTTTTTTTGGGGGGGGGGGGGATTTAGCTTATGCCTTCTCAATAACAGATCATGGTGAGTTACATTCAAGCATGCTAGATACATAGTAACATAGTAACATAGTAGATGACGGCAGAAAAAGACCTGCACGGTCCATCCAGTCTGCCCAACAAGACAACTCATGTGTGCTACTTTTGTGTATACCCTACTTTGATTTGTACCTGTGCTCTTCAGGGCACAGACCGTATAAGTCTGCCCAGCACTAGCCCCGCCTCCCAACCACCGGCTCTGGCATAGACCGTATAAGTCTGCCCAGCACTATCCCCGCCTCCCACCAGCGGCTCTGGCACAGACCGTATAAGTCTGCCCAGCGCTATCCCTGCCTCCCAACCTCCAGTCCTGCCTCCCACCACTGGCTCTGGCACAGACCGTATAAGTCTGCCTCGCACTATCCCCGCCTCCCAACCTCCAGCCCCGCCTCCCACTACCGGCTCTGCTATCCAATCTCGGTTAAGCTCCTTGATAAACATTTATATGCCATAAAATGGATCAAAAGAACACACCTCTACATTTGAAAATAAACCTGTGTGTACTTTCCTTTCTTACAGGGCCACTGTTAGATGTGCTGAGGCCCAGGGAACAAGCAGGTGAGCTTGTGGTCCCCCTGAGGCATGGGAGTCCAGGGTTATTGCCATGTTTGCAAACTCCCCGCCCCCCTAACACTGGCTCTGCTTTCAGGAGCTAAACATGCCGCTGGGAAGGCCTTCTCACAGTCTGGCTACAGGAACACAAGCTAAGGAAGAACTCAACTGCTTTCAGCCAGATTGGGAGTTTAGGGGAAATAATTTCCGAAGGGCTAGCACTGGTCATGGTCACCACCAAATACTACTACTACTACTTAAAATTTCTAAAGCGCTACTAGGATTACGCAGCGCTGTACAATTTCACAAAGAAGGACAGTCCCTGCTCAAAGGAGCTTACAATCTAAAGGACAAAAAATGTGCAATCAATCAATTTGGGGCAGTCTAGATTTCTTGAATAGGGGTATAATGGTTAGGTGCCGAAAGCAACATTGAAGAGGTGGGCTTTGAGTAAGGATTTGAAGATGGGCAGGGAGGGGGCTTGGCGTATGGGCTCAGGAAGTTTATTCCAAGCATAGGGTGAGGCGAGGCAGAAAGGGCGGAGCCTGGAGTCGGCAGTGGTGGAGAAGGGTACTGAGAGGAGGGATTTGTCCTGTGAGCGGAGGTTTCGGGTGGGGGCGTAAGGGGAGATGAGGGTAGAGAGGTAATGAGGGGCTGCAGATTGGGTGCATTTGTAGGTTAGTAAGAGAAGCTTGAACTGTATGCGGTACCTGATCGGAAGCCAGTGAAGTGACTTGAGGAGAGGGGTGATATGAGCATATCAGTCCAGGCGGAAGATAAGACGCACAGCAAAGTTCTGAACGGATTGAAGCTGCTTTTGAAGATACCAGTGCTGAATATAAGTGGACAATTTAAACATTGCAGCTGATGTTTAAAGCAAATACTGACCCATGCATCTTTATTGATTCTTTTTTGTTTTTTTGTATTGAATTCTTGAAGACTTTCAATCAGGGGCATATCTGGAATCCGGCGGTAGGGGGGGCCAGAGCCAGAGAGGGGGGGCACATTTTTGCCTCCCTTCCCCCCCCCCCGCCGCCGCCTCTCTCCACCCCCTCCCCGCCGTCAACCCTCCCCCGTTGCTTACTTTTGCTGGCGGGGGGCCCCAACCCCCGCCAGCCGAGGTCCGACCCGCAATCTCCATATTTCATCTTCCTCCGTGGCCATGTGCTTCAAGGAAGTAACGCTGCAGTGCTGATTGGTTGAATCCAGTTCGGCGTCTGACGTCGCAGCGACGTCAGACGCCGAACTGGATTCAACCAATCAGCACTGCAGCGTTACTTCCTTAAAGCACATGGCCACGGAGGAAGACGAAATATGGAGATTGTGGGTCGGACCTCGGCTGGCGGGGGTTGGGGCCCCCCGCCAGCAAAAGTAAGCAACGGGGGAGGGTTGACGGCGGGGAGGGGGGCCAGGGCGAAATCTGCGGGGGCCCAGGCCCCTGTGGCCCCACGCAGATACGCCCCTGCTTTCAATAAACTTTAATGATTCAGAACAAACCTCGGACAGTACTGTTGAGTATTGTGGAAGGAACTGGTAGTGTGAATGATCACAAGAGCGAACAGCCTCCCAGCATTTGCTGGTCCCGTCCCAGAACCCTGTAACTCAGGGGTGGTAGACCTGAGTAGAGCAGTGCTACCTCCCCATGAAGTAAGAACCTTTCGTATCCCTACCAAGAATCCATGCCCAGTGAGGGACCACCGACCACAGGGGTTATTCTGGTATAATCTGAAATGGCTACATTAAGAGGCTCATTTTCAAAAGAAAAAAAAATGTCTACATAAACAGCATAAAGTGGCATTTGGATGTTTTTCTCTGATAAACGTCCAAATCACAATTTTCAAAACTCGGATTTGAGAGTTTTTTTTTCTGCAGTACATCCAAGTCACAAGGGGGCGTATTGGAGGCATGCTGGGAGCAGGATTTGGGCATTCCCAAAACGTGGATGTTTTTCTGCCATAATTTATTTATTTAGATTTTGCTCACACCTTTTTCAGTAGTAGCTGAAGGTGAGTTACATTCAGGTACTCTGGATATTTCTCTGTCCCAGGAGGGCTCACAATCTAAGTTTGTACCTGAGGCAATGGAGGGTTAAGTGACTTGCCCAAGATCACAAGGAGCAGCAGTGGGATTTGAACCGGCCACCTCTGGATTGCAAGACCGGTGTTACACTTTTTTCAACTACCAGGGTCTGTGTGTGTACTTTGTGCACTACAGATGTGGTATTATCAAATGCTGGGGTTGATGTGAGCGGAGTCAGCAATCTAGGTGGCATGACAGGTGAACTGTGACAGAGAAACTTTGGTACATATGTGTCATAAGTGTGGCCATACAGAAGGCCACCTGTTCCTTCCAAACTGCATGACTGTATGGTAATGAGGAACAGAAATGCCCATCCAACCTCTCCCCCCCTTACTATAGAGCCCCACAGCACAGAGTTGTGTAACAAAGCAAAAATGTGCAGGGCTAAAATTTAGATGTTTTGGTCTAGACCAGTGGCATAACCAGGACTTGGGGGCCTGGGCCCCACAATTTGGGACTCCCTCCAAAGTCTGCTTGTTTTAGCTGGTGGGGATCCAAGCTCCGCCAGCAGAAGCTTTCCTGCGGTGATATTTGCCACCACACTGCCTGGTCTGCTTTCCCCTTACCATATGCACATGCTCATTTTTAGTACATACCAGCCTCTACGACAGCTTCAGATGATACGCCCAGTCCTATTAGAGCAACAAGCTGGCCCTTGGAGTAGCCTAGTGGTTGGTGCAATGCACAGTAAAGAAGGAGACCCAGGTCCATATCCCACAACTGCTGCACCTGTGGTGGAAAGTGTGAGCCCTCCAAAATCCACCAAAAACCTACTATACCTAGATGATACCTGCAGACATAAAGGGCTACTGACGTGGTGAACAGTTGGGGGTGGTAAGTTTTGAAGGGCTCAGCAGACAAGATAAGGGGGTAATAATGAGATGGGACCGTTTATGTGAAGTCCACTGCAGTGCCTCTAGGGTGCCCCACTGCTCTGCTGGGATGTCTGTATGGCCAGTCTACTAAGAATGCTGAGCCTCACACATTCCAGTGGCTTGTTTTTGTGCATTTTTCCCTTGGACATTATTTTTTTCAAAAATGGTCCCAAAAGCAAGATACACCGAGCACAAAAACATCTAGAAAACAGCAATTTTTGAAACAAAAAGTTGGACGTCTTTCTGATTTGAAAATGGCCATGTTTGCAACTGGATTTTTGCACATTTTTCGCAAAACATCCAAAACTGGATTTAGACGTCATATCAAAAATGCCTCTCCACGTGTTTCACTTTATTTCTTAGATCTCCTGCTGACAATTTACCCATTATTTTCAATTTGGGTATATTATGAAGAAATATTCTAAAATGTGATTGAAATTTTACTTTTGTCCTGATAATTTTGAAAGTACAATAAATGAAAAGCCAGCAAGACTGGCTTCATTTTCTTCACAACCTGAGGTTACCTGATAGATCTGGATAAACGTAACCATAAAATGATACCTGGATTTTTTTTGCGGGGGGAGGGGGGTGATTCTTTTGACAGAGAACAAGATATAAAGAACATGGACAATTTAAAAAGAGGTTTTCAAAAATTCCATTAACTCCCTTTTCTGTCTTCTGGATAATTTCTAACCTCCTCCTAATAAAATGCTTGAATTAAGTTATTTAAATGGGCAGTTACCCAAATAAATCTCAGGGGATAAAAATTTGCCTTCTTTCAGCAGGTAAACCTAACCTCCAAGTTTCACATGGCTTCTAGATTTAGGAACAGGAGAGAAGGGGTGCTCTTGGCCCTGACAGAGGAAGGGAAAATCTTCAGACAGTCTAAAATATGGCAGCCAGACTCTTTTTTGGTAAATCACGATTTGAGAGTGCATCACCCCTTCGTGAAAAGCTTCATTGGCTCTCTATTAGAGAACGAATAAACTTCAAGGTCCACACACTGATTCACAAGATCATCCATGGAGAATCTCCGAGCTACATGACCAACTTGATCGACCTACCCACCAGAGACACTTTGAAATCCTCTCGAAATTACCTCAACCTGCACTACCCCAACTGCAAAGGACTCAAGTATAAATCCTCGTATGATTCCAACTTCTCCTTCAAAGGCAGTCAACTCTGGAACGCCTTACCCAGACCCATTCATTCTATAAAAGACTACCTACCCTTCAGAAAATCACTGAAAATCCATCTATTCAAGGAAGCTTAGCCAAACGCTACGACCTAACCCTAGAAACCTACCTATTCATCACCTGATCCTGTGACAACGGCAATGACTCAGACCACGTCTCCTCTAACTTTTCCCTATGCTTACCCTGACCCTATTCCCTGATTATCTTAATCTAGCCTAAAACTAGCACCTCCTCCTATCTCCTTTACTCCCTCTCCCTTATAATATTACCTACCTACACATCCCCATTACTCTGCCAAGCTTAGCTTGCTCTCTCTGTACTATACTTTGTAATCCTACTGCTATGTAAACCGCATTGAACCTGCCATGAGTGGGAAAGCGCGGGGCACAAATGTAATAAATAAATATGTGTGGGAAAATGTGTAACTGCTCACAATTAAAGTAAGTGTAACGCTTATGGGTACTCTCGTACGCTCAGCTCCTGCAGAAACAAATTTTCAAAGGACAACAACCCCGGTAGCTTCCATTTGAAAACTAATATGAAGGTGTACACCTAGAGGGTAAGTTATCAATGTGGGCTATCCTTAAGATGGATTATTTTACCATAAATCCTGCTACCTTACCACAGGGTCCCATTTTGCAATGAGACCCTGTGCTAAAATAGAATGACTTGTGGTAAAATAACCTGTCTTAACGGTAGCTCATGTTGATAACTTTCCCCCTTAATTAAAGAAATGTTTCTAGAAATTGAAATCATTGGTATATGTAATAAAAGTGAGCTAAGTATAGGACAGTCAAGCCATTGTGACATCACTGATGAGGTTGGCTCTTAGGCACTGGTGAATGAGGCATTATGACATCACAATATTAGTTCCACTACCAGAGACAAACTCTTCATACTAAGGGGGGAAGTTATCAATGTGTTCTACCATTGAAACGGGTCATTTATTCTAACACAAGTCATGCTATTTTAGCACAGGATCCCATTTTATGTAATGAGACCCTGTGCTAAAATAGCACGACGTGTGGTATAATACCTTGGCTTAACGATAGCTTACATCGATAACTTCCCCATTTTGAGACTCACCCATTGGCCTTTCAACAACCACTTCCTGCTGAAAACGTTCTCTTTTTATGTGGTAAAAGTCATACACTAACAAAAGCTAAGGGGATAATTCTGTAAAGTATGCACTAACATTTACATGTTGAATACACACACAAATGATTAGAATAATGGCATATACGCATATAAATGTCAAAATTACTTGGTGTCATCGTGTAAATGTACATAGCTCTTACATGGCATGTATTTTACAGGTAGGCATACACATAGGGTAAGTCTGGGCAGGGTATGGGTAGCATTCACATACTCTTAATTTATAAACTACTATAACTTATGCACGTATCTCTGAGATTCAAGCACAAGCACTTACAACATTATGATAGGTGTAAGAGCTCACACCTAAATTATATGCCTGTATCCAGTGGCGTAGCTACGAGGAGCCTGGGCCCCCGTAGATTTGACCCTGGACCCCCTGCCGACGACCCTCTCGACCCCCCCTCCCGCCGCCAACCCGCCGTCACTGTTCCTTGCCTTTGCTGGCGGGGGACCCCAACCCCTGCCAGCCGAGGTCCTCTTCTTCCCGCAAAAGGCTTCCTTCTGTTTCTGACATCCTGCACGTGCAGGACATCAGAAACAGAAGGAAGCCTTTTGCGGGAAGAAGAGGACCTCGGCTGGCGGGGGTTGGGGTCCCCCGCCAGCAAAGGTAGGCGTTGGCGGTGGGGGGGGGGGTCGAGAGGGTCGTCGGCAGGGGGGGCAAAGTTGTTGTTGGTGGTGGTGGTGGCGGGGTCGGCAATGGCGGGTTGGGGGGCCGGCCGCAGCGCCGGGGGGTGTGTGGTAAAATGTGCCCCCTCACCTCGGGCTCTGGACCCTCCTCCCGCCGAAGTCTGGCTACGCCCCTGCCTGTATCTAATCTGTTATACTATTAGTCTAGAAAGTAAAGAAGACACCTATTTCCCTTTTTAAAAAAAATATGGAGCCCTGAGATTACGTGTTAAGCACTGTTCCCTCTAAACTGAGCGGGAGTCCTCCATCAATAGTCCTGCCAGTGGGGGGTGCTGTTTCACTATTACATTTTCAATAGTGAAGAACAAGCAAGCTCTGCAGGACTCCAGGGAACCTGCCTATCCCAAGTGACTGAAAACATCTCCATTTTACCTTTAATCGGAACTGTTTTTTTTTCTTATATCTGCTTGTTTAATTCTATCATATCATCATGTTCTCTATGTAACACCAATTGGTATCTTCAATCTGTTATCTACCAATAACGATACATTGTAAGCCACATTGAGCCTGCAAATAGGTGGGGAAATGTGGGATACAAATGCAATAAATAAAATAAATAAATAAATAAAACACAATATTGAAATAGCAACCCCCACTGGCGGCAATGCAATTGGAGGGAACAGTGGTAGTAGGAGCCTATTCTGTAACAAAATCAAAGCACCTAGGTTCCAATACAAAACAATCAGGGTGCCTAACATCTATGTGCCCGCAGTTATGCCACCCATACAGCTGGCATAAGTATAGGCAGATAAGTATGGCAGAGATGCATATAACTTACAGTATTATTATCATTTATTATTTATTTAGATTTTGCTCACACCTTTTTCAGTAATAGCTCAAGGTGAGTTACATTCAGGTACACAGGGTATTTCTGTAAGTTCCATGCCTAATTGGGAGCCCCACCTAGATCCTGCCTGTGCTCCGCCCCTGTGTACACCCTCTTGCAACTACACACTATGAAACATAGTTATCAACGAAGGCTACTGTTAAGACATGCTAGTTTACCACTAATTTGTGATGTGTTACCACAGGTCCCATTACTAATAACTGAGGTTAACAGTAAAATAACACATCTTAATGGTAGCCCATGTTGATAATAACATAAGAGTAGCCATACTGGGTCAGACCAATGGTTCATCTAGCCCAGTGTCCTGTTTCCTACAGTGGCCAAGCCAGGTCACAAGTACCTGGCAGAAACCCAAATAATAGCAACATTCCATGCTACAAATCCCAAGGAAAGCAGTTGCTTCCCCATGTCTGTCGCAATAGCAGACTATGGACTTTTCCTCCAGGAACTTGTCCAAACTTTTTTTTAAACCTAGAAATGCTAATCACTGTTACCACATCCTCTGGCAAAGAATTCTAGAGTTTAACTATTCATTGAGTGACAAAATATTTCTTCCTATTTGTTTTAAAAGTATATCCATGTAACTTCCTTGAGGGTTCCCTAGTCTTTGTACTTTTGGAAAGAGTAAATATCGATTTACTTCTACTCGATCTACACCACTCAGGATTTTGTAGACCTCAAATATATCTCCCCTCATCTGTTTCTTTTCCTTGCGGAAACAGGAAATAAGGGCGGGACCAGAGCTGAGAGAGAGAGAAGGGAAAACTGAACTAAGCGCTGAGCCTGCACGCTTTTTACCGTTGCTGCCGCTGTAACCCCAACGAGGTGAGTCAAGATGACTTTTAAAATTCGGAGGGAGGAGCCTGGAACTCAAAGGGAGGGAGGAACAATGACCCTGGAACTCGGAGGAAGGGAGGACCATAGAACTGGGAGGGAGGGGGGAGGGGGGACTCTGGAACTTGGAGGGGGGAGGGAAAGGAGAGAGAGAGGGGAGGGAGGGGGGCCTAGAACTCGAAGGGAGGGAGAGGGGCCTGGAACTGGGAGGGACTGGAACTGAGAGGGAGGGAGGGGGCCTAGAACTCAGAGGGAGGTGGAGGGAAGAGAGGAGAAATGCTGGACATGGAGTGGAGGAAAGACAGAGGAAGTAGATGCACATGGAGGGGAGAGGAGAAATGCTGGGCATGGATAGAGGGGAAGGAAGACAGAGGAAGGAGATGCACATGGATGGAGGGAGGAGAGGAGAAATGCTGGACATGGATGGAGGGGTAGAGGAAAATGCTGGACATGGATGGAGGAGAGGGAAGAAGATGCATATGGATGGAGGGGAGGGAAGAAAGAGGAAGGAGATGCATACTGACAGAGATGAGGGAAAGGGAAAAGAGGAGAAAAACTACACATGGATGTAGAAAATAGATGCTGGATGGAAAGGGGGAAAGAAGGGGCAGATGCTGGATGGAAAGGGGGAAGAGAGGGGGCCAATGCTGGCTGGAAAAGGGAGAGAGAGGGGGTAGATGCTGGACGGAAAAGGGGGAGAGTTAAGATCGAGGAAAAAAGAAACAAGAGACTGGGACCAACACAATTACAAACAGTAAACAGCCAGACTACAAAGGTAGGAAAAAATGAATTTTATTTTTAGTTTAGGATAAAGTAGTGTGGTAGCTGTGTTAATAAATTCAGAAAATGGAAGTAAGGTGATATCTTTATTGGACTAATTTTAATACATTTTTGACTAATGTTTGGAGACCAAACCCTCCTTTCTCGTGTCAGAACAGAATACCATAACAGCAGTATACTGTCCTGACCTGAGGAAAGAGGTCTTGGCCTCTGAAAGCTAATTGAAAAATGTATTTAGTCCAATAAAATGATATTATCATATTTTCCAGTTTTTGTTTTATTTGTATTTGTTTACCTATAGTATATGTCGGTGGGGGGGGGGGGGGGGGGGGGGGGGGAACGCACTGCCTGTAAAAAAAAAAAAATTTTCAGCACCCCAATCACTTTGAAAAGTTGGCTCCTATGGTGTTAAGCCCAACACAGGCTTACCACTCGCTAAAAAGGAAGTACTCCAGGGCTACCACTGCAGCCCAGTGCTAGTTCTCTCCCCCAGCGCACGCCATTTCTGGCGCTGCAAAAATATTTGCCCAGTTACCTCTGGGATAGTGCGGGAGCCCTTACCACCACCTCAATGAGTGGTGGTAAGTTCTCCCCTCTGAAATGGCCGTGCGGTAAGTGCTTCACTTACTGCAAGGTCATTTCTTGAAAAAAACAAAGACCTGCCTTTTATCCACTGCAGTAATGGGATCTTGCCAGGTATTTGTAACCTGGATTGGCCACTGTTGGAAACAGGACGCTGGGCTCGATGGACCTTTGGTCTTTCCCAGTATGGAAATACTTATGTACTTATGTAAAAGGGGGCCTCGGCGCACATCAAAAACATGTGCCGATGCCAGAGCAGGCCCCTTTTTGCCGCAGCTTCGTAAAAGGACCCCTATGTCAGTAGGTGTGTTGATTATAGGTACATAAAAGAAAAAGCGGGGGGAGTATATGCACAAATGATATACAACGAGAGAGAACCAGCAAAGAACCTTAGGCACAGCGTGGTACAACTTGAAAATAAGACACAAGTGGGGACCATTTCTTCTCATGCAAGGCAAACTTAAATGATTTTTTGGCAAGATAAGTTTCATATTTATAAGTTTTAAACAGTAAAGTCCATCATTCTTGATATGTGACCAGGTTCAGGGATTACCTAATGTAGCATTGAACATGGTTTATGTCTTCTAATGTATAGTTGTTGTTTATCACTTGTCATGTTTAGCTCTAAAAACCTCTCTCTTTAACAAGGCCTACCACGAGAACCCATAATTAACGAGAACACACCTAAACTCCTTATTCAGAATGTCTTACTCTACAACTGCTTGACCAGATCCTCTTGTTTTCTTTTATCTCTTTGTAACACCATAACAGATCTTTGTAAGCCACATTGAGCCTGCAAATAGGTGGGAAAATGTGGGATACAAGTGCAATAAATAAATAATAAAAAAAAATAAAGATAATTTGTTGCCACAACTATAAAAATAAATAAATAAAAGAAAAAGAGGATATTTTCTTAAAAATTAAAAAAGCCTGGAGGACATATCTGAAGGCCAAAAGGAGGACATGTCCTCTTAAAAGAGGATGTATGGCAACCCTACACTGGATAATCTACAAATGAATATTAGCAGCGGAATTACAGGGAAATGAGGAGAAGCATCAAAATCCACTCCTACCCTAGTTGACATAATATTTAATCACCTCTCTGACCTCATGTGCAATTTTCTTTAAATTAGCCCCCTTATTTCCTAACTCCTCTTACTCTCTTACCTATCTATATGTTCCATCTTTGCTTATAGTCATGCTGTCTATTAAAATGTTTTATTACGTATTGTGTTGACATTGTAAATACTATGCCATACATTGGATTGTTATTTGAATATTTTTACTGCTTCAATTGACTATTGCTTATGTTTGATTTATTCTTATTGTAAACCGCCTTGAAATTCCTTCAAGGCAGTAAATAAATCCTAATAAATAAATAAGATACCATTAGATAAGACAGACATAAAATACATGAACTTAACATTTATTTTACTTTAAAAGATTTTGAGCCTGCCCGTCAACAATTCTGAGCGAGGTACAGAGTAAATACTTTCAAAGGACTCTTTGAAACATAAGGCTTTAAGAATCTTCCTGAATGCTAAGACAACAGCCTCAGGACTAGAGGTGTGCACGAGGACGGGGACAGTGGGAAATCCAAGAGGATGGTGAGGGGACGGTAGCACTATGATGGGGATGGGTTGGGGATGGGAAAGAATTGACTGGGGATGAGGACCAGATTATGTTCCTGGCACACACCTCTACTTGGAGCGCCTGCCACCAGCACTCTTCCGAGCGTTCTTTTTCAGTTGTCGGACGAACAGTGAAGGAACGTAGATCAGAACTGAGCTCTGGCTCTGTAGATGGTTTATTATTTTTACATACTTTGAAATGATGGATTGTGAGAATATTTAACAAAACAATGTTAAGAATAATGGTTTTCTTTCATAGGTAACAAGGTAACGCCTATTGTTTTGTTTTAAATTCTAACAAGTTATAGGATGCATTTTATGTTTTGTTTGAACTTATAAGTTCTTTTCAATGCAGGTTGGGTTGAGGGATAGGAAAGAAAACTGTGAGGATGGTGAGGAGATGGTAGCAATATAATGGGGATGGGGATCTGCCATTTGGATGCCCAATCTTCCAATTTCCTAAGGTCTTCCTGCAATATTTCACAGTCTGCTTATGTTTTAACTACCTTTAAGAGGGTGGGGATGGGGACCAGATTATGTCCCTAGGCATACTTCTACCTCAGACCTCAAATCATCTGGAAGAGGATTTCAGAGAGTTGGGCTAGCCAGTCCAAAGGTCAGCCAAATGCAACAGTCACGTTGAAGGCACATCCCATAGATTCTGATCTACAGATCTCAGCAAACGGGTGGTCTATACATGTATAAAACAGAACTAATACATAAAGGAGACTCATCACTAATTGGCCCTTTTCCTAAGCCGCGGTAAAAAGTGGCCTGCGGCAGTATAGGCACATGTATTAGGAGTGCACCGGGCTAGTTTTTACCGTGTCTGCAAATTTTTTTTTTTTAATGTGACAGGAAAAGGGCATGCAGTACAACTGAAACCAGCGCACGTCTAAAACTGACCTGAGCCTTTAACTTCAGCCATTGATCTAGGAGTAAGGGCTCATGCGTTACATGCACGGTGACCGGTCGACACACGCCAACTGCCGATTACCGCCGGAGATGGCAAGCATGGGAGGAAATAAATAAATACATCATCCAGGTGATTCTGGGCATGCGCCAAATCTAAAATTACAACCAGGGGCACGCTGGCCTGGCAGTAGTCTCACGAGTAGAGAGTCCATAGACCGTTAATAAATGGACTTGGGAAAAATCCACAATTTCGGGAGTAACATGTATAGAATGTTTGTACGTTTGGGAAGCTTGCCAGGTGCCCTTGGCCTGGATTGGCCGCTGTCGGGGACAGGATGCTGGGCTCGATGGACCTTTGGTCTTTTCCCAGCATGGCATTACTTATGTACTTATGTACCACGGTTTAGTAAAAGGGCCCCTAAGAGCTCTGTGACTCAAGGTCAGGATCTTAAAGTTTGTTTGGCACTGGAAGGGAGCCAACGCACAGAGTGAAGTACGTACTGCTCTTCAGACACACCACACGTATATGACAAAGTTGTAGCTGTTTCCGTCTCAGGAATTTCCTCGTGGTTCTATATACGTGCTACCATGCACAATAATGAAGGAGGCAGGTACAGACTCAACTGGCATTTGATCTGACCAAACATTAAATTTATGGAGTAAAGAGGTGATGCCTCAAGAAGCCCCCGGCTATATAACTAAAGAGCTCAAGGGGGCTGGGCTGCTTCATCATCGGCAAACACCCCTGGACAATTAAACAATCCTCTGTAAATTATTTTTTTACTTTTTTTCTTTCTTACTTTTTTAAAATTTAGAATATACAGATTACTTAGCTTTCATTCAATCTAAGCTCTTGAGACGCTGGGTGCGACCATGACCAACGGTGGCCAACGTTTCGCCACCTGCTTCAGGGTCATATGGTCTGCGTCAATCCCTCTTTTTTCAAAGTCCTCGCTCCCGCTTACCTTCCAGCCTTGTTTTCGCCTAAGCGTATTCTATAAGATTTATGCACGGTACCTATCTCCTTCATTATTGTGCATGGTTGTTTAGACAGAAGTGTTAGAAGGAGATTGCCTACACAATTTGCTTTAATCGTTTGATTATGTATATACGTGCTCACAAATCCTGAATACTTCATTCACGCTTTTTCATTGTGCCACAAGCAATTACTCCTTTTTTTTTTTTCAAAGAACAGGAGGGGATGCAGGATGAGGGAACAAACTTCAGGCTGTTTTCATCTTGAAATGTGATGAACAGTTCTTCTCCTGTAGAAGAGAACCATCGTGCTCCTTGAAGGAAAGGAGAAGGAAAATTCTCGGCACCTCAACGAAGAAGGCAGCAAAAGCTAAACGTACTCCCTTCAAGAAATATAGGCCCTCCTATCCGCCCAGCGAATAAAACCATGATGTTTCCATCTTCTAGCAGGTTTCCATGATCCAATACATTTCAAAAGACTTAGGAACTTGTTCTTTCTCCCTAAATAGTATCCCTCTCCTTATACAAGGTAATCATAGCCGGAAATATTTACAAACTGAGGGGTTCCATTAGCTTCTATCCGGAGGAGTAGCCTAATGGTTAGTGCAGCGGACTTTGATCCTGGGGAACTGAATCCGATTCCCATTGCAGCTCCTTGTGACTCTGGGCAAGTCACTTAATCCTCCATTGCCCCAGGTACAAAATAAGTACCTGAATATATGCAAACCGCTTTGAATGTAGTTGCTAAAACCTCAGAAAGCCAGTATATCATTTCCATTTCCCCTTTCCCTTTCTATTTAACCTTCTCATCCAAATACATCTTCTGAAACAGTCTGGCAGAACTACCTCCGTTAGGCCTCCTGTAAGTTGCCAGAAAAATCAAATGCTTCCTTGAAGTCCAGCTGGAAGGAAGAGACAAGTTGTAGCTCCTCCTGTTAATTCTCTTCTAACAGGTGCTGAATCCCCCTTAATCTTTACAGAAACAACAGAAACAGAAAAAATGACAGCAGAAAAAGACTATGGGCCTGATATTCAGGCTATTTAACCAGCCAGGAACAGCTCCTGGCCGGTTAAACAGTGCTTAGCTGGCTAAGCACTAATATTTAGTGCGAGATAGCCGGTTATCTCTGCAGAAATTAGTGCTTAGGGGGAGATTCTATATATGGCGCCTGGAAAATCCGTATAGAAATAATTTTCGCCTAAGCGTATTCTATAAGATTTATGCACGGTATATAGAATACGCTTAGTTGATATCTCAGCGCCTAAAACTACGCGCATCCATTTACAGCAAAGAAAATGTGGTATAAATCCCTGCACGTAGATTTACACAGACTGGGCCATATGCTATAACAATGTGTGTAAATTGGGGAATGCCCATGAAACACCCATTTTTCAGCCCATAGCCATGCCCCTTTTGAACTACACGTTTTAGAATTTGAGCAGTTCATTACAGCATACGCTTAGTGAGCTATGCGTGTAAATTCTAATTATTGCCAATCAGTGCTATTATTACTTGTTAAGTGCTGTTAATAATACTGTGGCTTGTTAAGCTAATTAAGTTATACGCATTGTTATGAAATACACTTATATTTTTTGGTGCGGAGCGCTAGGTGCAATATATAGAATCTGACAGTTAGCAGCTAACCGGATATGTTGTATGACTTAGCTGGCTATGTGCAAATATTCAGCTCTAAACTGGCTAAGTTGAGCGGTTAAGATAGGCCACTTAAATAGCAGTCCTACCATAACTGTTATTAATTTAACCGGCTAGTTGTAAATATTTGCTTAGCAGGTTAAATTGCCACGGCCACAACTGAAACCAGATATTGAATGATGGTCACCGGATACGGACCAGCATTAAATATGCCTGCCGCCAGCTGAATTTGTCGGGTGCTTTTCACTGCTCAGTGGTCTCATCATCTTTCAAGAATGGTTGGTCTCTGCCAGAGTGTCGAGACTCACTATTGTGTCACCAAGAGCTGGGAGTTAGATTACTAAAAAGTGACAGACAGCAAGCGTGTACACACTAGGGAGAGTGAAACGCAGTGAGCCATGTGCAAGTTGCAAGTCTTCTTCCTCCTCTGCCTCTTCCTCCCCAACTGGTAGTCGGTACCATCACATCCTGAGCCTACCTGTCCTTCCATCATGATCACTGCTGCTAGCAGCCCAAGCTGGAAATGCTGTATTCTGCACCTCATCCTGTCTCTATGATTATTGCTGCCAGTCTGGCCGATAAATACGGGGTGTTGCTCCCTCTCCGGTGGCCATGGTCACTGCTGTCCCTGGCTGCAGAGGAGGAAGAGATGGCCTGATAAGGAAAGTTTGCTACATAGGTTCTGACTAGGCTGTTTTTGCAGGTTTGTGTTACTTCATAAAGTGTCTGGCAGTAGAAGGATTTATGTTGTTGTTACCGAGGTGATACAACAATTTGGTAGGGCAAGTTGCCCTAGCTCTGCTAAACTCCAGAATAGGAAAACAATTTTTGATTATGGACAGCAAGATTACTATAAATTTGTCTACCATTCAACCACATGTTAAAACCTGTATGCAGCACATCAGTTCCAGATTGCTAATCCAGTAATCAAAGATTAAAATATGTTTGTACGAAAAAAAATAAAATGGAAAAACTATTAATTTCAATTAGAAAGCTAATTCTGTTATGAATAGTTTATATTTCTCTTGCATCGTTTTTAACTACAATGAAATGACATTTGGGCTTTCTTTTATTGCCAAGAAGTGCAGAGTGCGCTTGGGGTGCAGAAATCCAAAGGAGATGTACCAGATAGGAGGAGAGAGATTGATAAACTCAGCTCAGGAGAGGGACCTTGGAGTAATGGGGTCTCAGGATCTCAAGGTGATGAAACAACTTGGAGTATTGTGTTCAGACCTGGAGGCCATATCTTGCTAAGGATGTAAAAAGACTTGAAGCAGTTCAGAAAAAAACAATGAAAATGGTATCGGGTTTGAGTAGCAAGACGTACAAGGAGAGACCTAAACATGTATGCTCTAGAGGAAATGAGAAACGGGTGTGATATGATACAAATCTTTTCCAGAGACGGGAAGGTGGTAGAACTAGAGTACATGAATTGAGGTTGCGGGGGGCCTGACTCAGGAATAATGTGAGAGAGTACTTTTTTGGGGAGAAGGTGGTAGATGCCTGGAATGCCCTCCCGTGGGAGGTGGTGGAGATGAAAATGGTAATGGAATTCAAAAACGCATGAGAAAACGCAAAGGAATCCTGTTTAGAAGGAATGGATCCATAGAAGCTTAGCGGTGATTAGATGGCAGCACCAGTAATTGGGAAGCAAAGTCAGTTCTGGACAGACTTCTATAGTCTGTGCCCTGATCGTGGCCGAACAGATTTGGACGGGCTGGAGTGCGGCTTCAATGACAACTTCAGAATTTTTGGAACAAAGACCGTACCAGGCAGACTTCTACAGTCTATGCCCTGAAAGTGGCAAGGACAAATCAAGATCAGGTATACATATGAAGTATCACATCATACCTTATGCCAGTGATGGGCAACCTTTTGAGCTTGGTGTGTCAAAATTCACCAAAAAAACAAGCATAACTCGGGTGGTGTGTCACTTCAAGAAAAATCACTGCTACTAGGACTGCCCCCGGGCCCCCCCTACCCGAGATCGCTGCCCACCCGAGGTCGCTGGGCCCCCCCTCCACCCACTACCGGGCCCGGAACTAACCTTAAAGCCTCCTTTCACGTTGCAGCAAGCAGCAGCAGGGCAGACCTCTCCTCCTTCCTTCTGTGCTCCGCCCTCGCGGACGTTACATCAGGCGAGGTCAGGACACGGAAGGAAGGAGTGGCCTGCCCTGCTGCTGCTTGCTGCGACGTGAAAGGAGGCTTTAAGGTTAGTTTCCGGGAGCGAGGAGGGAGGGCGGACCACACTGCGGCGGCGCCGCGTGTCATCGAAAATGGCTACGCGTGTCAGTGCTGACACGCGTGTCATAGGTTCGCCATCAGGGCCTTATGCTATAAGTTTATCTTGTTGGGCAGACTGGATGGACCGTACTGGTCTTTATCTGCCGTCAACTACTATGTTACTATGACACGTTATGTTCAGCTGCAGACTGCAGTATTCGGTGGGTCACAGACACAAACACAGTCTGTCAGATGTGTCACAACAGAAGAAAGGTTCGGAACCACTGCTCAAGAAAATTAGAGTGAAGTATACAATGCTACACTCTTATATTCACTTTAACAATCTGTTCAAAGACAGGTCTAAACTGCCAAGGTTCGCCTGCATTGCAAGCAGTTTAGGAAGCAGGCAGGAGCATCCTTACCCAGGCTATCTGCCATTTTAACAAAGTGCTGAAGTCGCAGGTCAATAGCCATTTTTTATGGAAGACAGGGTTGGGGGAGGTATAGACAGGGGAATCTGCTGCAGATTCCTCTGTCTATAGCCATGCTGGGTAGAAAAGATGTACGAAGTTTTAAAAAAATGCTGCTGGTTTGTTTCGAGAGGATATCTGACTCTCTACTTTTTGCCAATATAGTGTTAGAACAATTATTCTGTAGCTCTTTTTCACCTGCATCTTTTTTAAAATTAACTTCAAGTTTTGATGCCCATTTGTACACTATAAGAAGCAAGAAACGGGCAGTTCTTGCTTCTCTGGGGTTGGGGTTGCTGTGCAGGCAACATTCACTACTTCTAGGAGGCCATCACATAAGAGGCCACCTCCTAGCTAGGTTCAAATTTGAATACTAAAACCATAATTGGAATGTCTATGAGCAAAATTTGTTCAGTTCGTTTCCACTTCACTATCTTTTTTCACCAGTTTATTGAGGTGGGGTTTTTTTTCTGTTTGTTTCACACATTCATTTTAATAATGTTTTTTGTATAAGTTATTTTGAATATTGCTTCTAATTATATTTAAAGCCCTATTTTGCACAGGGGCTGCACATAGGTGATGGGACATACAAGTTGGGATTTTCACATTTCCTGAGTATTTTACAAAAGGCTTTGTCAAATGGGGAGAACAACCAAGGAGTGGAAATGGCCAGAAGTCAGTTAGATCAGACTTTTATTCAACAATGACTCAATATGGCCATGTTTTAGTGAGTGTGCCTGCAATCGCAGAGACATGAATTTACTGGCGATCACAGAGACATGGTTCACAGAAAACCATGACTGGGATACAGTTATATTGTGATCTAATCTGTTCAGGAAAGAAAGGGTATGAAAAAAGGGAGGGGGTGGCATCATATGTTAAAGATAATATTTTCGAAAGAGAAGGGCACCCAACTTCCAACACAAATCGGGAGATGGGCGTCCTTCTCCCAAGGTCGAAAGCCAATTTTGGGTGTCCTCAACTGCTTTCCGACGCGGGGACGACCAAAGATCCCAGTGGCGTGTTGGAAGCATAGCGAAGACGGGACCGGGGCATGCTTAAGAAATGGGCGTCCTCGGCCGATAATGGAAAAAAGAAACGCGTCCCTGACGAGCATTTGGCCGACTTTATTTGGTCCATTTTTTCTTGCAACCAAGCCTCAACAAGGTGCCCGAACTGACCAGATGACCACCGGAGGGAATCGGGGATGACCTCCCCTTACTCCCCAACCCCCTCCCACCCTAAAAAAAAACCTTTAAAAACATTTTTTGCCAGCCTCTATGCCAGCCTCAAATGTCATACCCAGCTCCATCGCAGCAGTATGCAGGTCCCTGGAGCAGTTTTAGTGGGAACTGCAGTGCACTTCAGACAGGCAGACCCAGGCCCCCCCCCCCCCACCAGTTACACTTGTGGTGGTAAATGTGAGCCCTCCAAAACCCACCTGAAACCCACTGTACCCACATATAGGTGCCCCCCTTCACCCCTTAGGGCTATGGTAGTGGTGTACAGTTGTGGGGAGTGGGTTTTGGGGGTGGTTGAGGGGCTCAGCACTGAAGGTAAGGGAGCTCTGCACCTGGGAGCAATTTCTGAAGTCCACTGCAGTGCCCCCTAGGTGCCCGGTTGGTGTCCTGGCATGTCAGGGGGACCAGTGCACTACGAATGCTGGCTCCTCCCATGACCAAATGACTTGGATTTGGTCATTTTTGAGATGGGTGTCCTCGGTTTCCATTATCGCTGAAAACCGAGGACGACCATCTCTAAGGTCGACCAAAATGTTGAGATTTGGGCGTCCCCGACCGTATTATCGAAACTACTACTACTACTACTACTATTTAGCATTTCTATAGCGCTACAAGGCATAAGCAGCGCTGCACAAACATAGAAGAAAGACAGTCCCTGCTCAAAGAGCACAATCCTTGTAAATATAGCAGCATTCATTGCCAACTGACCCCAATATCCGGAAGTCACTGGCATTTGTGAAGAAGCCCCCATCTGAAATCCATCTAACAATGATATGAAACACCCAATGAAAGTAGCAGGGGGTTGAGACAAAAGATGGTGTCCAATGTCATGTCCTTGGTATTGTGAATGATGGAGGCCTGCATTCCCTGTCATAGAAACTTGCCCCCATGGAACAAGTCGCAGAGAACAATTGCAAGGCAATGTCAACAAGACCAGCAAGCCACTATGGCTCCTATTTCTTTTGTACACTCCAAACCTCCTGTTCTTTCTTCCACAACACTCCAATAGTTTTAGTAGCAAAAAAGAAGAATAAAAAGTGACGGAAGACACTCGACACCTTCATAAGTTATCTGGCCTTCTCCTTCTGCTGAATATTAGCTACTGTGTTCTTAAATATGGAACACCCCCAAGAGACGATAACAGCAGCATCAAATCTGAAATATTTCACCTTCCAGCCCTCCAAATTTACATCCCTACTTTTACCTTATTTGCATATTCCTGTGGTCACAATAAGATAAAGTTTGAGAAGGGTGCAGAGGGCAAAGACATATGCGTTATAGACAAACTTAATAGCTTCACAAATTAGGAATACATCATAGGTAAAATACTCTTTTAACATTCAAGTATTTGCATTATTTAAAAATTATTAGGAAAGGAAAAGTCTCCCATGCACTACAGATGTGACGGTCAAATGGACTCTCTTCATATGAAACGAAAGATTAGCCACATAGAGCCTGCTATGGTGGGATTATGTGGGATATAAATGTTCTCAATAAATAAAATAAATAAATACGGGTTTCCCCGCCTTTTCACAGAGCCATCCTGCGACAACTTGGGCGCCCAGTTCGATTATGCCCCTCTAGGTGACCATAGAGTTGGATCGAGGGACAGCACTACAGCCTTTGACTTGGTTCTACCTAGACACCTAATAAATAAACTGAATGACCACGGTATGGGCCCTAAAGTGACTGATTGGGTTAGGAATTGGTTGAGTGGAAGGCGACAGAAGGTAGTGGTAAATGGAGCTCATTCTGAGGAAAAGGATGTTACCAGTGGTGTGCCACAAGCTCCAGTTCTTGGGCTGGTTCTTTTGTAAGTGATATTGCTGAAGGGTTGTCTGATAAGATTTGCCTCTTTGCGGATGATATCAAAATCTACAATTGGGTAGACACCCCTGATGGTGTGGATAACATGAGAAATGACTTAGCAAAGCACAGAGTAGCAATAGTTCTTATATACCGCTTGTACCCGCAAAGGTTCAAGGTGGATCACAAAGACGAGAGGCTGGACAATTATTCCAGGAATTACATTTAAAGTCTAATTTCATAATAACAGTGGTGAACGTAGCTATTTTTTTTATAAAATATTTCGAAATAAAAAGGTTTGCAGCTGTTTCCTCAATAGCCTATAGGGAAACACATCTGAGTTGGAAAGGTAATTCTTTCCACAGTTTTGCTGCTTGATAAGCAAGAGAAGAATCTCTTACCCCTGGGAGTTGGGAAAGTAAAACAGTACATATTACAGAGAGAATAAGTGCCATTTATCCGAGACAAACAAAATAGTTTATAGATATATAATGGGGCTTGTTATAATGCCTTTGTATCGCTCCATGGTGCGACTACACTTCGAATATTGTGTGCAATTCTGGTCAGCACATCTCAAAAAAAGATATCGTGGAATTAGAAAAGGTACAGAGGTGGGCGATGAAAATGATAAAGGAAAGGCTAAAGCGGCTAGGGATTTTCAGCTTGGAGAAAAGAAGGCTGAGGGGAGATATAATAGAGGTCTATAAAATAATGGATGGAGTGAATCGCTTGTTTACTCTTTCCATAAATAACAGGACTAGGTGGCACGCAATGAAGGTACAAAGTAGTTAATTTAAAAAGAATCAGAGAAAATATTTCTTCACTCCTTGTGTAATTAAACTCTGGAATTCTTAGCCACAGAATGTAGTAAAAAAAAAGTTAGCTTAGCGGGGTTTAAAAAAGGTTTGGATAGCTTTCTAAAAGAAATGTCCATAAGCCATTATTAAAATGGACTTGGAGAAAATTCACTGCTTATTTCTAGGATAAGCGGCATAACTTGTATTGTACTGTTTGGGGATCTTGACAAGTACTAGATTGGCCACTGTTGAAAACAGGATGCTGGGCTTGACGGACCTTCGGTCTGTCCCAGTATGGCAATACTTATGTTCTTAGGTTTATCTAAGAATTAAAGGCCAAGGTATCATTAAAAAGAATCCCCCAAATCCTAATTTCTGATGATTGCCTATAGGCCCCTTTTACAAAGTGGCGGTAAGCCCAACGTGGGCTTACCACTCGCTAAAAAGGAAGTACCGCCGAGCTACTGCAGCACCCCAGCAGTAGTTCCCACCCCCAGCATGCATCATATGCGGCGCTCCAAATATTTTTTATTTTTGTAGCGCTAGTGTGTACCCGGCAGTAATAGGGAAATGCCGCACGTTGCCTGGTTACCAATGGGTTAGCGCGGGAGCCCTTACTGCCACATCAATGGGTGGCGGTAAGGGCTCCCCCCCCCCCACAAAATGGCTGCATGGCAAGTGCTTCGCTTGCCGCATGACCATTTCCTGAAAAAAAAAAGAAAGACCTCCCTTTTACCCACTACGGTAAAAGGGGGCCTATATTTCTTATTTTGGATTTTAATAGAGTTTTCCTGTAATGGAGTGAAATGCTTCCTTATCAATAAAAATGTTGTTGTCTCCATACTTAACTTTAGATGAAGTTTTAACATTCAGCCCCATATGTGTGCTGATAGGATGTGATATCATATGTTAACTGGGAAATACAAGTATGTGTAAAAAATATATATATTGTGCACATTAGTTGCTGCTTTTATGCTTTCATGTCCATATAAAAAAAGGCACAGCTAGAGCAGAAAAACTAGCTAAATGACGTATCTTAACCTTGTATTCAAGGTTTATATTATATAACCGTGAAGGCGAACCTATGACACACGTCAGCACTGACACGCATAGCCATTTTCGATGACACGTGGCCGCATACAGAGAAGTATGGGGCCGCATGCCGAGAAGGACGTTTCATCCTCGGCTCCTCACTTCCGGCCGGCGGAGCAGAGAGCAGCAGAATGCCGTGGGGGACGCATCTCTGGGGGCCCTGTGATCACCATTACCAGCAACCACATAACCACAGCAACCATCATCCAATCTACTGTTCTGGGGTGTCGTGGATTTCTAATTGACCATCATTACTGAGATAGGTGAGGAGGAGGCTAGGAGAGGCGAGGGCCTGTGCTATGGGTTAAATAATATCAAGACCAACAAAAGAAACCGAGTGACAGATGAACAAAGAAGTCACTAAGCAGGTAAGTTAAATAATTAGTTTTTGGTTTATTAAATACAGTTATATATTACAATTATACATTTTTAAACTATAAATATCGCGAAATTATGTTTTTTTTTCTCGAAGTGACACACCACCCGAGTTATGCTCGTTTTTTTGGCGAATTTTGACACACCAAGCTCAAAAGGTTGCCCATCACTGTTATACAGTGGCGTACCAAGGGGGTGGGGGCGGTCCGTCCCGGGTGCACGCCGCTGGGGGGGTGCCGCGGCGCGCGCCTATTGCCCTGTTTCAGTCCGATTTCGCATGTGTTCACTGCTCCCTCTGAGTCTGCCCTGGAACAGGTTACTTCCTGTTCCGGGGCAGACTCAGAGGGAGCAGTGAACACATGCGAATTGTGAAATCGGACTGAAACAGGGCAACAGGCGCGTGCCACAGCACCCCCCCCCCCAGCGGCGTGCACCCGGGGGGGGTGTCATTTTGCCGGGGGAGGGGGGGTCGTGCTGCACCCGGGGGGGGGGAGCGCATCGGCGATCCGCCCCAGGTGTCAGCTAGGGTCGGAACGCCACTGCTGTTATATAACAATCTTTTACTCTGAATTACAGTACAAAAGTGAACAGTACACCATTTAAAAATAGAGTAATATCCAACTGTGAAAAGATGGAAAGCTAAACAAGCATACTATCTGTAGTAACAAATGCTCTCCCAGTGGTAGATGGAAAAGTCGACACAGAAATCCACTGAGTATGAAAAAGTGGAATAAAAAGTAAAGTAAAAAATAAAATAAAAAACATCGTCACATATTGATAATGCAAATTACATACCCAGTGCCATTGAGAGTACTGTGTGTACTCAAATTACTATGCACCAAAAATGATGGCAAAAACACTACTGTCAATCTTGCTTTTGCATTCACAATCTGACAGAAAATGAAAAGGTTATTAAAATAAAACAACCACTAGGGTCACCCATAGTTTTTTCATAAAAAAAGGTATAGAAGCAACAGGTCTACAATTAGATATGAGACCGAGGGGTCCTTTTCATAAGGTGCGCTGAAAAATGGCCTGCGCTGGTGTAGACGCGTGTATTAGACGTGCACAGGTCCATTTTTCAGCGCACCTGCAAAAAAGGGTTTTTTTTTGGGGGGGGGGGGGCCAGAAAATGGATGTGCGGCAAAATAAAAATTGGCGCGCGTCCATTTTGGGCCTGAGACCCTACCGCCACCCATTGACATAGCGGTAACGTCTCACGTGTTAACCGGGCGGTAATGGTCTATGCTCGTAGAATGACGATTACCACCCGGTTTCCGTTGCACGCCGGAAAAAAAAAATTATTTTCCAGTGTGCGTGGTGGATGCGCATAAAAATCAAAATTACCACCTGGGCCACGCGGTAGCCGGGCGCTAACTGAATTGATGCGCGTTAGGCGTCTATGCGGCTTAGTAAAAGGGTCCCTGAGGCTCTTTAGGCTTTTTCATAATTGAAGTGAGAATTATTTCTTTCAGACTAGCTGGAAACTTTCCTGTTTGTAATGAAACACATACCTATTCAAAAAGAATAGACTTAAAGCTTATAGAAGTAGTTTTCATAAGATAAGGACATGAATCAATACATGATAAGAATTCACCTTTGTTAAACAATGTAGTGAAGTCAGACTAATCAACTGACGAAAATTCAGAACAAATCCTATCAACAGACATTACTTCTCCATGTGTAAAGGTCTCTGGTAAAGCGAAGCTAGAGGAACAGTCTGGAATTTGGCAGCTAAGATTTAATGCTAAGAAAATGCAGGGTCGTGCTTTTTTCAGCTGCAAAAATCCAAGGGAATGGTACAGTTTAGGAGGAGCATGAAAGAGGAGGGGGTCCCAATCAGGATTTCGGACAAATCACAGCACCGAAACTGTACTAGTGTCCGCAATGAACGCATTCAAACAAGCAATTGCGACTGGCAACAACATCCTCCTCCTGCAATTCGACATATCCAGTGCCTTTGACATGGTTAACCATGATATACTAATACATATACTAGAATACTTCGGAGTAGGAGGTACTGTTCTCAAATGGTTCAAAGGATTCCTGACCACAAGATCATACCAAGTAACAACGAACGAGGACAGATCACCACCATGGATACCTGAGTGTGGAGTCACCCAGGGATCCCCTCTCTCACCAAAGCTACTAGCCAATCAAAACCTTAACCCCTACATTTATGCAGATGACGTCACAATTTACATTCCATTCAAACATGATCTAAATGAAATCACCAACGAGATCAACCAAAGCCTCCAAATAATGCACACCTGGGCAGATGCATTCCAATTAAAACTTAACGCAGAAAAAACACAATGCCTTGTACTCACCTCACAACATAACACAAAAAACTTCAACACCATAACCACACCATACTGTTCCCTTCCGGTCTTACAAAACTTGAAAATTCTTGGGAGAATTGGGAAATTGATCGAAACCTCACTCTCGACACCCACGTGAAAAACACGACCAAAAAGATGTTCTGTTTGTGCAGCGCTGCGTACGCCTTGTAGCGCTATAGAAATGCTAAATAGTAGTAGTAGTAATGTTCTACACCATGTGGAAACTTAAAAGAGTAAAACCTTTTTTCCCGAGATACATCTTCCGTACCCTGGTACAGTCAATGGTAATAAGTCATCTCGACTACTGCAATGCACTGTACGCCGGGTGCAAAGAACAGACAATCAAAAAACTCCAAACTGCCCAGAATACGGCCGCCAGACTCATATTTGGAAAAACTAAATATGAAAGTGCAAAACCACTAAGAGAGAAACTTCACTAGCTCCCAATTAAGGAACGCATTGCGTTCAAGATCTGCACGATTGTACACAAAATCATTCCTTCAGACGCCCCAATCTACATGCTAAACCTCGTGGACCTACCTCCCAGAAACGCCACAAGATCATCTCGCAAATTTCTGAACCTGCACTACCCCAGCTGCAAAGGACTGAAGTATAAACTGATGCATGCCACTACCTTCTCGTACAAGAGCACGCAGTTATGGAATGCATTACCCGCAGACCTGAAAGCAATCAACGAAACAACTATGTTTCGAAAATCTCTGAAAACATTCTTCTTCAACAAGGTCTACAATGAACACCTATAATCTCACTAAGTCACCTCACCAACCCACTCAATTATGAAAGTTCACCTTATACAACTATCCTAATCACTCCCTTCCTTCTTCCCTTTTCCCTTCCTTGATCGTTACACATTCTAATTGTATCTGATATCTTGTTACGATAATGTCAACAAATCTATGTAAGCCACATTGAGCCTGCAAATAGGTGTGGGAATGTGGGATACAAATGCAATAAAATAAATAAAATAAATTTTCTGAAGGTAGAAAACAAGACGCCGAAAGCTAGAAGAATGCTTGGGTGCATAGGATGAGGAATGGCCAGCAGGAAAAAGGGGGTGATGATGGCTACTAAAAAGGTTAGTGGTCTTCATTATGCAGCATATGAGGACAGATTTAAAGATCTCAATATGTATACTTTGGAAGAAAGGTGAAAGAGAGAAGATATGATAGAGACATTTAAATACCTAAGTGGCATAAATGCACAGGAGGAAATTCTCTTTCAACTGAAAGGAAGCTCTGGAATGAGAGGGAATAGGATGAAGATTAAAAGGGTCAGACTCAGAAGTAACCTGAGAAAATACTTCTTCATGGAAAGGGTGGTGAATTCACGGAATGGTCTCATGGAGAAAGTGGTGAAGACGAAAACAGTATCTGAACTTAAGAGAGCTTGGGGTAAGTACAGAGGATCTCTAAGGGAGTGATAGGGAGAGTAGATGGCACAGATGGGCAGACTGAATAGTCCATATGGAGGGGCGTTTTCAATATGACGTCTAAGTCCGACTTTGGACATTTTGCAAAAAAATGTCCAAAATCTAAATAGGGTAGAAGGTCATTTTCGATAAAGAAAAACGTCTATCTTTTTTTTTCGAAAATACTGTGGACATTTTGTTTTTTGGACGTTTTGTGATTTGGGTGGGGTTTTTTTGGTCCATTTTCAAATAAAAAACCGTCCAAGTGCAAAACGCACAAAATCAAGCCATTGGGATGTAGGAGGAACCAGCATTTTTAGTAGACTGGTCCCCCTGACATCCCAGGAAAGCAATAGGGCATTTTAGGGGGCACTGCAGTGGACTTCATAAACTGCTCCCAGTTATACATCTCACCATTGCTCCCTTACCTTGTGTGCTGAGCCCTCCAAAACCCACTACCCCCAACTGTACACCACTACCATAGCCCTTACAGATGAAGGGGGCACCTATATGTGGGTACAGTGAGTTTCTGGTGAGTTTTGGAGGGCTCACAGTTTCCTCTACAAGTGTAACAGGTAGGGGGAGGTAGGAGCCTGGGTCCACCTGTCTGCAGTGCACTGCACCCAACACTAGACTACTCCAGGGACCTCCTTTGAGTATAACATCTGAGGCTGGCACAGAGGTTGGTAAGTAATGTTTTTCATCACATTTTTGGGGGGTGGCAGGGGATTAGTGACCACTGGGGGAATAAGGGGAGGTCATTCCTGATTCCCTCCAGTGGTCATCTGGTTATTTAGGGCACCTTTTTATGTCTTATTCGTAATAAAAACAGGTCTAGCTCAAAATGTCTAAGTTTTAGTCCTGGATGGTTTTGTTTTGTTCCATTATGGCTGATAAACATCTAAGTCTTAGGAACGCCCACGTTCTGCCCTGAACACGCCCCTGGCACTCCTCCTTGAGATTTGGACGCACTTCTGGCGGATTTCAGAGAAAAACGTCTAAAATTAGGTTTCAAAAATACTGATTTGGACGTTTTTGTGAGAAAAACGACCAAATGCAGACTTATGCCACTTTTTGGAGGTTTCTCTCTTTTGAAAATAAGCCCGATGTTCTTTATCTGCCTACATTTTTCTATGTTTCTAAGTCAGGGATCTCGCACATCCACATAAAAAGAATTTCAATAAAAGCAACATATGTAACAATTAATATGACAATGTGGGGCCCTTTTACAGAGCGGTAGTAAGCCCAATGTGGGCTTACAGCTCACTCTTTCGGGACTACCGCTTGCCCAACGTGGCCGCCGGCGGTAGTCCCACCCCGAGCGCGTGCCATTTCTTAGGGAAAAGGAACCCCCCCCCCCTCCGGAAACGGTTTGCATGGCAATAACCCGGCAGTACGGCGATGCCCGGTTACCACTGGGTTAGCGCGGGAGCCCTTATCAAAAACTCAGTGGGTGGCGGTAAGGGCTCCCCGTCACATGGCCATGCGGTATGAGTTCTCTTACCGCATGGCCATGTGTGCCTGGGGTCTTTTTACCTGCTGCAGTAAAAATGGCCCTGGTGCTTGGGAAAAACAGATCCCGCTGCCAGCGCAGGGCCCTTTTTCCCGCAGCTTGGTAAAAGGACCCCTGTATACATAAATGAATAAAGATGCCAAAAAAAGACCTATTTAATCACATCATAATTCATTTATTTAGTTATTTGTCACATTTGTATCCCACATTTTCCCACCTATTTGCAGGCTCAATGTGGCTTACATAGTACCAGAGGTGCGTTTACAGTTTATAAAAATGTAAATATGAATAATAAGGAAAACAAACATATTGAATCATATAAAATTTGAGAAAACAAATCATAACCAATATTTATAAACGTACAAATAGAAATAACCAAGCAAGGAAACAAAACAGACATATTAAATCAAAGACATATTGGAAATCATAACAAATATATGTATATGTATGAATAAAACTGGCGTAGCCAGACTTCGGCAGGAGGGGGGTCCAGAGCCCAGGTCAGGGGGCACATTTTAGCCCCCCCCCCCTGCGCCGCCGACCCCCCCCCCCCCGCCATTGCCGACCCTCCCCACTGCCACCACCAACTTTGTCCCCCCTGCCGACGACCCTCTCGACCCCCTCTCCCGCCACCAACCCTCCCCCGCCGCCGCCTACCTTTGCTGGCGAGGGACCCCAATTCCCACCAGCTGAGGTCCTCTTGCTTCCCGCGCAAGGCTTCATTCTGCTTCTGACGTCCTGCACGTTGTATGTGCAGGACGCCAGACTCACAGAAACAGAATGAAGCCTTGATCTGCAAGGCTTTGTTCTGTTTCTGTGAGTCTGACGTCCTGCACGGAGCCTTGCGCGGGAAAAAGAGGACCTCGGCTGGCAGGGGTTGGGGTCCCCCGCCAGCAAAGGTAGCCCACGGCGACAGCGGGGGAGGGTTGGCGGTGGGAGGGAGGGTCGAGAGGGTCGTCGGCAGGGGGGTCCAGGACCAAATCTACGGGGGCCCAGGCCCCCGGTGCCCCTTGTAGCTATGCCCCTGATATGTCTTGCAATGGAGTGATTGTGCGCTAGCCTTACGGAGGTGACATCAAAACTTTAATAAAAGTTTAGTATGTCATAACATCAGATGGGGTTTTAGAACAATTTGCAGGATCTGATACATGTTGAGGTGGTTGTCTTTACAGAAGACTGGTGTCTGATCAGGTTTAAATTATGTGGCATGTTCACTGGTGGGATTTTTAAATACCACTGAATGGTTTCCATAGATGTTGATGTGGTTTTGCTTTGAAGTTTGAAAACAGGAGACTAGCTGCAGTCTGCAAAAGAAAGCCATCCTAGACCACAGTGCAAACAACCCTGGAGGCCTAGAAACAGAGGGGCCCTTTTACTAACACACCTACACCGCGCATCAAATTGGAACTACCGCCCGGCTACCACATGGCCCAGGCGGTAATTCTAATTTTGACACACGTCCAAAATGCGCAGCAGGCAATCATTTCTATTTTCTACCGCGTGGCGCTAACCGGGCGGTAATCAGCAGTGTAAGTGCTGACGATTACTGCCTGGTTAACGCATGAGACCTCATCGCTAAGTCAGTGGGTGGCGGTAAGGTCTCAGGCCCAAAATGGATGCGCGCCAATTTTTATTTTGCTGCACGTCCATTTTCAGCCAAAACAAAACGGTCTTTTTTGCAGGTGCGCAGGCCATTTTTTGGTGCGCCTTAGTAAAAGGGCCCCAGCGCAAGCAGTTTTCAGTCCATATCCTTCACAGCCCATGCAAAGTCCTTTCCTTCTCCTCCCAGCTTTTCCCAGGTAAAGACTTGCTCCAGATTAAAAACTGTCTCTTTGTTCAGCACTATTCTATACATTTCTGTAAAAAGAAGAACTCCAGAGGTTCTACACTTCATTCTACTACTGACAGTGTGACCTTGAGCAAGCCAATTCCTCCTTTTCTGTCTCTAGGAATTTGATATTCCTGGAGAAAGAGGGACTCCAGAGGTTCATGGGATCTAAACTTTGTTCTACCATTGACTGTCTGACCTTGAGCAAGCCACGTTCTCTTCTTCTGTCTCCATGAATTTGAATCAGTATAATATCTTTGCTATGTCTCACTCGCATTTTTTGCAGGCTATTGTGAATAGCATGGTCTGATAGCGGCTTCAAAGCATTTTGTGATCCTCTATGGATGAAAGGGAACCATAGAAAAATAGACTACTGTGATTAAATGGATGCAAAGGAATAATTTAGGGGTGATACAAGGAGCAGCTATGGGAGAGAAAAAAAATTGCTATAAATTATTTATATTTCTTATTTAACTCTCATTTTAAAAAACATAAATTTACCCATGTCTTGGCTGCTTGCCTCCTGCTCCGCATCAAGCCAGCAGGATCCTCAGAATCAAGATTTAGGGTTTTTTGTAAAGCTTTCAAACATAACATTTATCTGTATCCTTAGGAATCTGCATTCTTTCCATTATGTGTATGAGAAAATTATGACTACATTTGTGTTAGGAGTGAACGCAGCTGCAGAATGAACATGCATAAAGTATACAAACACACACCCCTATATATGCATTCCTTCGCTCATAATTGTAACATCAGAATCTGAATTTTATTGCTAAACCAGGCCCGGTTGGGTGTTTGGTTTGATTTCTTTTCTGGAAGCCCCATAATGGTGGACACAAAATCAATCAATAATGGATAATGGATCCATACAGTAAATGTAGTTATGGCTGAAAAACAGTACCACCTTGGCAAGGCCTTCGGCAAAGAGAACTAGACTGCAAGCAGCATTGAACAGGCTGCAGAAAGCACAAAGACAGACTTCAGAAATGCTGAATTTCTAAAGCAGAGTTTACCCCAAATAGGGTCACAAAAACCTTATTTGAGGTCATGATCTAGGTGGGCTCTCCATAGGTTCATCATTATTTTGCATCTCCAGGGGGTCACACAATTTCATTTGGCTGCAATCATGGGGTTACAGCCATAAAAAGACTGGAAAGCAATGTTCTAGAGGGCAATTTTCAAAGCAATTTTTGCTTTTCCCATTGGCTGCTTGAAAACTTCTCGACTTGTATGGAGGTACATAAGTGCTTATATCATTTTATATTTTTCAGATTCTTCTGTCTAAAAAATAAGTGGGCGTTTGTTTAACTGATCTACATAACACTTTTTCCAAAGGGAATATATTCTCTTAACAATAAATAAATATCCAGAAAAAAAATAAAAACCTGAAAGAACAATTAACAACTCTAATTAAGAACTCTAATACATTACTATTTTAATTGTTATTTCATTATCAATCTTGTTATACCTAATGTTTTATTCCACTATGTTATTCATATTCTTGTGTTATTATTAATTATATTTCTATTCTGCCATGGCAATAGCCAAGGCAGAGCAATGTAAGCCACACTGAGCCTGCAAATAGGTGGGAAAATGTGGGATACAAATGCAATAAATAAATTATAAAAAGACTCAAAAATACTTCAGAATTAAAAGCGAAAGGAGTCCTTTTTAAAAAGCTATAGTAAAAAGTGGCCTTAGGAAGCCCTTACGTGGGTCTTTCTCATGCGCTAAGGCCACTTTTTGTCACAGCCAGAAATGGCCGATTTTCTATTTTCAGCATTAATGGCCACAAGCTAATGATGCCATTAATGTATGACCATTAGCGTTTGGGCCCTTAATGTCATCCATTTTGTAGGTGGTACGGGCTCGCACGTTAATGACACACTACTCAGTGCGCAGCAGTGTGGCTGTGCAAACTGATTAACGCAGACAAGTCCACTCTTTACCCCCCCACAGGCCCCCTCGGCCAAAAAATAACATTTATTATTTAGCAGATGGGTAGCCCATGCACAACGGGATTTTACCATGGGATACCTCAGAACTCCCCGCGGTAAGCCCTTTTAAGCAGTGGTAACTACGCATTAGTGCTTACCACAGCTTGATAAAAGGACCCCAAAATGTCTTGACTGCATGAATATTCACACACCCTCTGTTATAGAAAACCCAAATTAACTTTGGTTACATAAATTGCTCTAACAAGGCTCGCAATAAGCTAAATAGAGACCATCTGTGTCCATTCACAGTAGCTGAGCAGACTGAAAGGCTCCTGGATGAAGAAATCGAGCTGTGTTGTATGACGTGAATTTGAAGCAAAGGTCTAAACTTGCTGAACACAGAATGCCAAAAGAATACTGGTATAAAATACAAATTGAGAGAAAGCTGTAAGAAATTGTCATTGTGTTTGAATATTCCTTGGGACATTTTCAAATCCATTGTTTATATTTCATATCATCATGGAAACAGTTTGGCATGACCAAGACACTGCCTTGATCAGGTCATTCCTCCAAAGTAACCATGGGTTAAGGAAATAGTTGAGGAAGGTCACTGTGAGGTCTAAATTTACTTTAGAAGAACTACAGAGATCTCTGGCTGAGAATAGGGAAGTCTTCAACAATTTCAAGATTTCTACACTGCTGAAGAAAAGTCATCTGATGTCCTGAATAGCATTTACAAAGAAACATTTGGGGAACATTGCACATATGTCAGGGAAGGTGTTGTTGCCTGGTGATACCAAAGTAGAACTTTTTGATCTCTGTGAGGGAGTCTATAGGAAGTTACTGCTCCCCCTTAACAGCACTCCTTCACAGTTGCAAGCCATCTTAAAAGTCAGGCTACAGAGCAGGAAGGAAATGAATCAGCACGAAGAGAGCAGGGAGGGTGTGGTCAAAGTAGGATAAAAACCCTCAACACAGCTCAGTCAGACAGTGTTGCCAGGTGGGCGGTTTTACCGCCCAATTGGGCGGTTTTCCACGACCCGCCGCAGGAAATTTTTGGGCGGGGTTAGTGACGTTTTGGGCGGGGCCGATGACGGGGGAGGCGGGGCCGATGACAGCAGGGGCGGGGTTGATGACGGCCGGGGTGGGGGGTGTCAGGGGCGGGGTTTGAGTTTGGGCGGGTTTTGGGCTGGATTTAGGCTGGTTTGGGTGGGAAAAAAATTTTCCACCTGGCAACCCTGCAGTCAGAGAGACCCAGAAGAGTAGCCTTCCACCTTGTCTCCACTGCAGAAGAGTTAGCTGCAGAAGCTCTACTCAGGTAGGCCAAGTTTACTGTAACTTCAACTCAGGGCCAAGTCTTGCCTGATTGTGCTGAATTTTGAAAGATAGAACTTTAACTGGGACTCCAGGCCTGAGGCCACTGACAAGCTGTTTGTCCTGTCTTTTGAAAGACAGACTGGTGCATACCATCACCTTGCAGGATCAGGCCATGGGAGAATTTTATAAATACGACTGATTTTTATGTTTATTTTCTCCTGATCTGTGAAGGGAATAGGTCACCTATTTTCCTGCACATAAATACATTTCACATTTAAACTTCTGTGACTGAGTTGATCAAGGCTCCAGGCCCCCTCCTCACTCATGCTGCTATAGTCACAATGATACATGATGCATGGTATAAAACACACACAACATATGAACCTTCCAACCTCATCACTACAGTAATGAATGGTGTAGTAGTATTTTGTTGTACAGCAATGATGACAGAGAGACTTATGAAGATCAAGGGAAAGATGAGTGGTGCAAATACAGACAAATCCTGGAGGAAAACTTGTTTCACTCAGGCCCAGATGCATCAACCAAACGTAAAAAAAGCAAAATCGTTAAAGCCATTACCGAATTTTAAAAAACGAACAATGCTCCAAAAAAAACAAGTCGCACAAGTTCGGTGCGGTATTGTAAAGAACGATGCATCAATCCCCGTCGGTAATCGGCTCCTAAAGCATGCGCAGAGCAGCCAAGCGTTATGCTGGCTGCTCTGCGCATGCCAGAAACGTCAAAACAAAAACAAAAAAAAAAAGAAAACAACACAAACACATGGCTCCCCGCTTTCCCCTGCATGTCTCCACAAACATAAAGGATCGGGAGGGGGCAAAGGCGCTCATAAGGACCGTCCTGTATGGACGGCCTTGCCCCCCCCTCCCGAGGTCGCCGCTGCTCCCCGCTGCTCCGTGTGTGAAATAAAAGCTGTTAAAAATCTTAACTTTTGCAGTGCTGGGCCCCTCTCCTTTCCTGTCTCTCTCTTCTTCTGTATCCAATGCTCCGCCTCTTGCCATCCTCCGCCTCCGTGCCCCGCCCCCCTGAGTTCGTCGTCGCCGCTCCCCCCTCCACCGGACCCCCCCTCCGCCATAATGGCTGGGTGAGCGCCTCTCACCTATGTTTGAAGGCGCTGCACGGGTTGGATCAGCTGTTCATCGATCGCTTCTGTCTCCTCCGACGTCTTTCTCCTTCTTCTTGTGCCCAACCTCCTCTGACGTCAGTTATCTACGTAGGTAACTGACGTCAGAGGAGGGCGGGCACAGGAAGAAAGAGAGAGACATCGGAGGAGACAGAAGCGATCGACGAACAGCTGATCCAACCCGTGCAGCGCCTTCAAACATAGGTGAGAGGCGCTCACCCAGCCATTATGGCGGAGGGGGGGTCCGGTGGAGGGGGGAGCGGCGACGATGAACTCAGGGGGGCGGGGCACAGAGGCGGAGGATGGCAAGAGGCGGAGCATTGGATACAGAAGGAGAAGAGAGAGACAGGAAGGGAGGGGGGCCCGGCACTGCAAAAGTTAAGATTTATAACAGCTTTTATTTCACACACGGAGCAGCGGGGAGCAGCGGGGAGCAGCGGTGACCTTGGGGGGGGGGGGGGGCAAGGCTGTCCATACAGGACGCTGCTGATGAGCGCCTTTGCCCCCTCCCGATCCTTTTTTAATTTTAGTTTCATTTTTTGTTTTTGACAGAGGGAAGTTCGGTGGAAGAGGGAAGCGGGGGAGCTTACTTTTCTTTTTTAAACATGTTTTTTATGGTGTAGGGGGCAGCGGGGAGATGACAGCTCAGGCCTTAACGACAGGTCTGAGCTCACGTTAAATTTCTGCCGGTAAATGGTTCGTTGCAATCGTCGGTATGCTTAGTGCATTTCGAATTGTCCTCATTTCAATGGTAGTTTCTCGTTTGCATTCCGTTTTCGTTAGCTGCTAGCGTTGTCGGAAAATGACCTTTAATGCATGCTACGTTTCAAAATTTCCTCGTTAAAGGGTTGTTAAAGGGTCGTTAAAGTTTTGTGCATCTGGGCCTGAGTTGTAGACCTGGGACTGGGGAAAAGATTCACCTTTCAGTAGTACAGTGATCCTAAATATAAAGTGAAAGTAACAGTGGAGTGGCTCAGCAAGAAGAAAGTGAATGTCCTCAGGTAGCCCATTGAAAGCCCAGATTTGAATCCAACAGAAAATCCATAGCAGGAGTTGGCGACTGCAATTCACAGGTGATTTCCAGCCAGCTTGAAAGAGCTTGAATTTTCTTCAACGATGAATAGGCAAAAACTGCACCATCTTGCTGTGCAAAGTTGGTAGAAACTTATCCTCAATGACTCATACCTGTTGTTCGAGCAAATGGGGTTCCACCAAGTATTCAGTCAAGGGTGTGAAGACTTATTGGTTTCTTATTCTTCATTACTTTTTGAATATCTCTATAATTGTTCGTTTGTAGTGAAAGTGTGGAGTAGGTTGTGTAGATTGGTGTAGATCGGTGAAACAAAATCCTACTTTGATGCATTCTGAACTGTATTTTTATAGATCCATATTCACAGCAATTTAACCAGCCAGGAGAGGCTCCTAGCCGGTTAAATCGCTTCTGTAGGGCTATCCGCTGATATTCAGTGGCACTTAACCAGTTAGTGCTACTGAATATCAGCACTAATCGCCAAACAGGAAACTGGCTATTTTGTGGGTGAACCGGGGCAGAGTCGGCACTTATGTGGATGAGTTACTGATATTTAGTACTTAACTGTTTAAGGTGGCCTTTCCTACCACAGCCCAACATGGCCACCATTTCCGGCACTATGGAAAATTTTTCATCATTTTTACCATGGCGCTAACTCAGCAGTAACTGCGGCGTTGCCCGGTTACTGCTGGGTTACCATGGGAGCCCTTACTGCCACCTCAGTGGATGGTGGTAAGTGCTCCCCCCCTCCCCCAGTCATGTGGTAAGAATAATCTTACCACATAGCCATGTCTTTTTTAGGGGCTTGTTACCCACTGCGGTAAAAAATGATCCCCACCGCTACCGCAGGGCTCTTTTTACTGCAGCTTGGTAAAAGGACCCCTAAGTTAATTGGACAAATCAGGTAGGTGGTAGGAGCCTATTCTACAATGGAACCTAGTTGCTTCACGGCCCCGACTTCCACCGCCCATGCCCTCCCTCCCTGCAGCAGAGATTAAGAGAGAGTGCTCTGCTGGCCACAGTTCCTTCTTCCTGCCGCGTCCTGCCTCCTGTGAAGTAACTCTGTGTTTCTGCATAGGCAGGACGCGGCAGGAAGAAGGTCTCGTGGCCAGCAGAGCACTCTCTCAATTGTCGGTGCCAGGCTCACCTTAGAGGCCAGGCCCAGGGAATCTTGCCCCCCCCCCCCCCCAGTGGCCCTACTTCTAACATTTAGATTCTTGCACTTATAACAGCCCTCTGGCTGTATACGTGTGGATGCCTAAATGGCTGTGCAAAAAGTACAGTACAGTAAGCTAGGCACAAAATTGGGAGCTCAGTCTATGATCCACACTCCTTGCAAATATGCACAATGTATGATAGTTGTGTTTCTACAGAATAGCACTTAGGTGGCATACTGGTATATGTACTTGTAGGTGTGCACCTATGCATCTGTATCCTAGTATTCTAACCCTTTATGAACGCAATGGGTAAACACCCACTGGCCAATATTCAAAATGGCCACTGACCAGTTAAATTGCTTGTTCGTGGCTACCGGTCATTTTCAGTGGAATTTACCTAGCTATCTTTGCTAAAAATGACCAGTTAGCCCCAAATTCAAAACAACTTGTGGGCATTCCAGCGGCAGAGAGAGGTGAGGTACCTCAGCCCCTTACCACATAAGTAAACCACTTAAAACGGGCTGAATCAATAGCAGCCCTATCTTTAAGCAGTTTGGCTTGAATGAGCAAGGGTTGATATTGATTTAGCTGGCTATGTGTTAGCCGGCCAAGAAAAAAAAAACATATTCAATGCTGAAACCCGGACATGGCCAAGTATCCAGGAATATCGCCAGCAGCGGACAGCAAAACACTCACCGTCACCGGACAGAAATAACATGATAACACAAATGTCATTTTATTACATCTAAAATAAATGGAATAATAATTCAGACAAGGCAAGTCCCACCTCAGTCAGCATATCATTCATTCATGACGTGTGACAGCCAAGGCAGAGGGCAGTTGCAGGGGAAGGAAAGAAAAGACAGGAGGATGGATGCTGGGCAACAGAGCACAGAGACCGGCAGAGCCAGGAACTTGAGCAGCAGACCAGGAGCTAATTAATGGTAAGGAATTTAAAATTAAAAAGGGTGACTGCCAGGAATTTAGCAGTGGCTGCCACAATGAGGTGTGAATGGAGAGTGAGAATGGTGAAGAAAGCACAAGGGACAGAGAGAAGGGCAGGGAAGGGACAGATCGGGCTGGGCTGGGAAGAGAGAAGTTGAAAACTGTAATTACATTTAAATAAAACCAAAGAAAAGTAAATGCTGTTCCTCTACAGAGCAATACAACTCTCAAATTATTTCCAGATTTACACTTCGAACACACCGTTTGAAAAATTTCACTCTTTGGCCTTCAGTCTCATTCTCTGGGATGCTAAAGCTCAGTTTTTGAGATGGACTGCTCTTGGTATCTTTGGATGCTTCCTTGAAAGGACATTTTTTAATCTAGCCTTCCACTTCTGAAATCCTGAATATATGGGAAAAAAGTAAAAAGGAGCAGCTAATTCTCTTCTTGAACGCAGGAAGACATCTTAACCCAGAGAACAGGCTTGTCCAAAGTTTCCCAGGGTTTGTGCTTTGCTTTGCATCAGCATATATGTAATCCATTTTTTTTCACCCAGATAATCACCAGGCAGGTTACTTTAGATAAATATAAACATTTGTCAGGAGGTGAGATCCAAGATCAGTTTGTACTGGGAGGCTGTTGTCACATAAAATCTCCTTAATCCTCTTCCTCTCATTGCCTGTCCAGACCAGAATGTTCTGAACCAAAAGGGTTTACTTAAACATGGAGCTTCTAAGTGATAGGGGCAACTATTTACAGGCATATTCACAGGAAAAATAGTTTCCATCACTTACAGTCTCTGATCTTTAGGGCTCTCTGAGCCTTTCGTTACAGTGTCTTTATTTTCTGGTTCATCTCCTCAGGGGGACTCTGACATACTCTTTTTTTTATCTTGGTAGATCTTCAGGGACTATCCTCTGGCAAGGTTGCCAGGTTGAAAATTTTTTTCCCGCCCAAAGGAGCCCAAAATCCAGCCCAAAACCCGCCCAAACTCAAACCCCACCCCTGACACCCCTGCCCCCGCGTCATCACCCCGCCCCCACCGTCATCAACCCCGCCCCCGCCGTCATCGGCCCCGCCTCCCACGTCACTAACCCCGCCCAAAAACGTCACTAACCCCGCCCACCGCGGCCGAAAAAGCCGCCCAAAAAACCGCCCTGAAGCCAAAAAGCAGCCCAAAAAACCGCAACCCGCCGCGGGCAAAAATTTCCCGCGGCGGGTCGCGGAAAACCACCCAATTGGGCGGTAAAACCGCCCACCTGGCAACACTGTCCTCTGGTCCCTTCCTATTCTCGCAAGGCTGGATCCTTCTAGCAATTCTCCCCTTCTTGAAAGAATGTGTTAGTAGGCTGTTTCTCCATTTCAATAGCCACTTGAGGCAAGTGCAGCAAGCTAACGGGCTCTAGTAATGTTCCCCAGTCCTTCTCTCTTCAATGCACTGATTGAGCTAGCCAAAATCCCTCTTCCCCTTGCTCAATGTGCAACGGCCAGGGAAGCAAAAGACAAGAAAACTCAAACAACGCTGGGTATTTATACCAGCATATTTCCCTCCAAGACGTAAACTCCGTAACAAAGAAAATGTTCTACTCAATGTGGAAACTTAAACGCGTAAAACCTTTCTTCCCGAGGGAAATATTTCGAAACCTAATACAATCAATGGTTCTAAGCCATGCAGGTTATCGCAACGGAATCTATGCGGGATGTAAAGAACACCTCACAAAAAAACTCCAGACTGCCCAAAACACAGCAGCTAGGCTGATATTTGGTAAAACACGATTCAAAAGTGCCAAACCCCTCTGAGAAAAGCTACACTGGCTTCCAATCAAAGAACGGATCATCTTCAAAATCTGCACCCTGGTCCACAAAATTATCTACGGTGTAGTCCCAGGATACATGACAGGCCTCATAGACCTACCAACCAGAAACAGAACCAGATCATCTCGTACATACCTAAACCTCCATTACCCAACTTGCAAAGGACTCAAATACAAAACAACCTATACATCTAGTTTCTCCTATATAAGCACACAAATATGGAAGACACTCCCAAAAGCTGTGAAAACAATTCACGACCACCTAAACTTCAGAAAATCACTAAAAACCAACCTCTTCAAAAAGGCCTACCCTACAGATCCAACATAAATCCCTACACCCGGCTGCACAACAAAACCAATGATCGTACTGGACAATATACAACCTCCCTCCCTCTGACCCTCATGGTGCCTGAAATACACCTACCTTATTCGAACACAACATAACCTTGTATTTGCTCTCTACCGGACTTGGCAAACGCCTTTACGGTACTGTGTAAGCCACATTGAGCCTGCAAATAAGTGGGAAAATGTGGGGTACAAATGTAACAAATAAATTGTCTTCTCCTACCACTGTTAATCACTGGTCAGCTAAACCATCCCCTTGTTCCAGAAGCTGTGGGTTTAAGCAAAAGTCAAAGTCCATTATTCTAGTAGAGCTACTAGAGGACTCTGTGGTCCTATATAGAGCAAGAACCCTAAGGGTCTGTACACATATTTTAAAAATGTCCGGACACAGATAGTTCCCAGGTCCACTGCCTAGCCCACTGGTACTGCAACCAGACACTTCCAGGCAGTTGGGATTTCAGCATATGGATATCTTGAAAATCTGACTGGTGGTAGGGGAGATGGGAGGAAGGGACAGGGGGAGAAGTACCCCAGGGACAGATATGTGGTAGCCACTAGCCTAACTCCTAGATCAGGGTAGTCAGCAATCCTTGACACAACCTTTCAAATGCAGTCCAAACAAGGCCAACCCTTGCTCTTGTGCAGACCCTTCAGTATTTTTTTTATTGGGAAATCGGTCTCCACAGTTTCTTCCTTCTCGTCTGAAGGAACTTAAAGACTATCTTTCATACTTTTCTTCCTCTCCTCTCACCTTACATCCAAAGAAAACCACATATTTAGTTTCGCTGTACGAAAAGCAAAAAGGGTCTAATTGTTGTTTTCCAACAGCTTTTGCCCTGCTTATTTCTTGTGGCTCTTATTTATTTATTTATCAGGATTTATTTCCCGCCTTTTTGAAGGAATTCACTCAAGGCACTGTACAATAAGCTTAGCATGTATGCTCTAATTTTTCAACTCTAGGGGCACCATAAAGGCACTCTGAGGACACACAGGGCCAGATTCTATAAATGGCATCTAAAAAATAGGCATGTCCAAAAATAGCGTTTAGCGCTATTCAATAAACTGCGCCCTTCACATGCCTCTCTGCTGAAACGCAGAGTTTTCCTTGCGGTAAACTGTTATCCCTGCAAAAAGAGGAAAAGCTGGTGCTAGGTACTCTTCCTCAAAAGAGTTCAAGGAGTCCTCATTTCCTCCTTCACAATAAGGAACATTACACTTGGTGGCCCAGACACTTCACTGCCAAGTTTTGCCGGGCCGAGCTGAAACACTGGACATAAAATCACAAACTAGCATGGTCAAACTGTGGTAAGTTTAGATAGGGTATGTTTTCTTGCCTTAGACAGGGAACAGCTTGCAACGTTATCATAAGCTCATGGTAGCCACATGGACCACAATGAACTAAGGTCTGTGATCACCCCAGCTGGTGCTAATTTATGAGTCTTGTTCAAGGATCAATAAACATTGGATTTTTATTTGGAGCGTCGTCCTTATATTTATTTTTAGTCTTCATCGTTGTTTTGCGTTTTCATATTTTTTTGCCAAGGATTGTTTCTTCTGTTTTTGCATCGCTAATTTATGACACACAGCTGTATGATGTGTAAATCATGGAGCAAAAACTAAAAACTGTGGGGCAAACTTGCAAATTAAGGATTTGAAATAATTAAAAAAAAAAAAAGCTGAGCTCTTAATTTTATGCTCCTAAGTTAGGGCTCCTTTTACTAAGCGGCGGTAAGTAGTGGTGTACCGAGGGCGGTGGGGGCGGTCTGCCCCGGGTGCACACCGCTGGAGTGGTGCAGAAAGCAGCCACACGGCTGTCGGCTCCGCTGGTTCCCTGCTCCCTCTGCCCCGGAATAGGTTACTTCCTGTTGTGGAGCACAGGGAGCAGGGAACCAGCGGAACCGACAACTGCGCGGCTGCTCCCAGCAAGTAAGAATTCATCCGGGGGGGGGGGGGGGTGTTGATGCGCCGGAAGGGGGTGTCCTGCTGCACCCGGTGGGGGAGGGGGTGCGCAGCGGCGATCCGCCCCGAGTGGCAGCCAACCAAGGATCACCACTGGCGGTAAGCCCAACGCGGGCTTACCACTTGCTATACAGGAAGTACCGCTGGGCTACCGCAGCAGTACAGCACTACTTCCCACCCCTGGCACGCTGTCATTTCCACTGTCATATGGACTGTTTTTTTTTAACTCCACCAACTTCACAATATTCTTTCTCTATTTTCAGAAAAACATTTTTCTGTCACGGTGCAGCCTCTTATTCTGTCTCATTTAGAATATTGTAATAGTTTATATTGTTCTCTTAAAGTCAGATTACATTCCAAGCTTCAGATTCTTCAAAACACAGCAGCTAAATTGATCTTTCGTTTAAAGAAATTTGACGGTTTTAACCAGTTTACACTGGCTTCCACTTCAGGCTAAAGTCAATTTTAAATAGCATGCTTCGTTTTGAAAATATTTGATGGCTCTAGACCTGAATATTTTATTGATTTGTTTTCTTTTCCTTCTAATCCTAGATTCTCAAGATCTGGGCAATCTCATTTACTATATTTTCCTTCTTTCTTAGGTGTACGTTAGAAAAAAATATTAGTGATTTCGCTGCCTTATCAGGCAGTTCAAATTTGGTGCTTCTTGCCAAACATATACCATAACATAGTAAATGACGACTTCATACTATTCCTTCTGAAGAGGTTTAGAGACTTTATTTGTTTAGAAAGTATCCGTTATAGCTTCTTTTTTCCTTATCAGTTATGTTTCACTAATTTCTGTTATCCGCTTTGAACCTTATTGGGAGTTGGTGGAATGCAAATATCATATCATATGTGCAGATATAAGTTGGTAAATGCCAAACTTCCACTTAAGCGCTATTCTGTAAATACCCTATAAATACCCCAAATGTAGCTGTATTTAAAAGGGGGACCACACACATACTTTAGGTGCCTAAGTTTAGGCAACCATTTGAGAATTAGCCCCTTAAAATGAAATTGAACAAAGACAAAACTCAATGCCTAACCCTCTCTTCCCAATATTCCACATTCCATCCAATGACTCTCACCACTCCTGATGTCACAATTCCTATATCCAATAATCTGAAAGTCCTTGGAGTTACATTGGATAAACACTTATCCCTTGAAGACCACGCAACATCTATCACGAAGAAAATGTTCAATATGATGTGGATGTTGAAACGTGTGAAACCTTATCTCCCCCTGAATACCTTCCGCAGCTTGGTACAATCCATGGTACTCACCCACGCTGATTACTATAATTGTATCTTCGTTGGATGTAAAGCCCAAATCATGAAAAAACTTTATACTGCCCAGAACACAGCACCTAGACTTATTTATGGGAAGCCTAGATTCGAAAGTGCAACACCCCTCCATATGAAACTTCATTGGCTCCCTATTAGTGAACAAGTCAACTTTAAGGCCATCACATTAATCCACCAGATCATCCATGGAGTGTCACCAAGTTACATGGTCAATCTAATAAACCTTCCATACAGAAACATGTCAACATCTTCACGATCATACCTTAACCTTCACCTTCCCAACTGCAAAAGACTAAAGTACAAAACCTACCATGCATCTAACTTCTCCTTCCTGGAATCCCAGCTCTGGAATGCTCTACCTAGATACATTTGGTCAATTAATGAATATCTTCCCTATAGGAAACAATTGAAAACCCATCTATTCAAACAGGTTTACCCAAGTGACTTGACCTATTATAAACAAACATAAGCAAACCATCTATCTACCGGTTCAAATAACCACTATCTACAATAACTCAGAAATATCTCCTACCAACCTTCTTACCCTCCATGCTCTTCCCATCTTCTCCTTAATCGCTCCACCGCCTTACCTATCCCTATCCTTTTTCTCATACCTCTTTTATCCCATTTACTCCTTGTTCTTTTGTCCTATCACATACCCCCTTTGTTGATTCGTTTACTATAGATTGTATTCTCGTTACTATGTAAGCCGCATTGAGCCTGCGATGAGTGGGAAAGCGCGGGGTACGAATGTAATAATTTAATTAATTAATTAATTAATGTTACTGGTTAGATAAGTATACAAGGGGCATTTTCGATGTGACGTGTAAATCCAATTTTTGACATTTTGCAAAACATTTGCTTCTGATCATCCACCTCTAAATGTTCACAGCATAGTGGAGGCTTCCAACAAATGAGAACTAGGTTAATGGAATACTATCATCACTTTGTCTTGGAAACCTGCACATTCCTGCAAAAATGGTTGGTAGCAAGGAGAACAACATCACACACAAAGATGTCAGATATTTATTTATTTATTGCATTTGTATCCCACACTTTCCCACCTATTTGCAGGCTCAATGTGGCTTACAATGTACCGTAATGGCGATTGCCAATTCCGGATCAAGAAATACAGAGTGGTATTGTAGTAAAGTTCGTACATGACAAGGTAAATTAAGCAGTCAAGTGTTACAGATTCTTTTCTGGAATTAAGAAATCAAGTGGTGTTGCGTTAAAGTTCAGTAATTGACAGAGTAGGTGAAGTAGTCAAATACTGAAAGTTCATTTTGTCTATTTCTAGTATCGGTTTCGTTGTCTGGTATTTAGGATGGATCAATTGTGGTATGCCTTTTTGAACAGGTTAGTAATTTTCGGAAGTTTGTTAGGCCAGGCATTGATTTTATGGCGTTTGGTAGTGCATTCCATAATTGCATGCTTATGTATGAGAAGCTGGATGAATATGTTGATTTATATTTTAGTCCCCTGCAGCTAGGGTAGTGGAGGTTTAGGAACGTTCTTGCTGACCTTTTTGTGCTCCTGGTTGGTAAGTCTATGAGGTCTGTCATGTAGATTTGATATTTAACATCAAGGTAGATTTAAACTATCTAATTCACATACAACTATGAATGCAGTATCTGAGTTTACTCTAACTATTGGTCTTGAGGTGGCTCTTTATTACCCTGGTTACTTAAGCAAGCGGCACATACCATTGCAAAAAGGCTGCAACACATATGTTGAAGAGCTTGTGTGGAGGCATTCCTCTGTGGCAATGAGCAGTCCTCCAGTAAGAAACTGAGGCCCAGATGCATCAATCAAACGTTAAAAAAACTAATACGTAAAAGTCCTAACGAATTTGAAAAAACGTAGAATGCACCAAAAAAACAAGTCGCACACGTTCGGTGCGGTATTGAAAAGTACAATGTATTAAACATTCATAATCCTCGTCGGTAATCGGCCCCTAAAGCATGTGCAGAGCAGCCAAGCGTTATGCTGGCTGCTCTGCGCATGCCACAAACGTCAAAACAAAAAACAAACCCACAACACAAACACATGGCTCCTCGCTTCCCCCTGCACTAGAAGAAAATAAAACAAAAATCAAAATAGATCGGGAGGGGGCAAGGGCGCTCGTCAGGAGCGTCCTGCATGGACGGCCTTGCCCGCCCCCCCCCCCCCGCTGCTCCCCCGCCACTTCCCCCTGCACAAAAAATCTTAATTTTAGCAGCCCCAGTCCCCCTCCCTTCCTGTTCCTTTCTCTCTTCTCTGCCAAAGCTCCGCCTCCCGTCATCCTCTGCCCCCGTGCGCCGCCCCCGCCGCCACCCCTGAGGTCGTCGCTGCCGCTCCCCCCCCCTCTCCACCGGGATCCCCCCTCTGCATTACCGGGCCCGTGCAGCGCCTCTCACCTCTGTCTGAAGGCGCTGCACGGGTAGGAAGATCTGTTCGTCGCCGAGTCTTCATGAGGTCTCTCCTTCCCTGTCCTAGGCCCGCCCCCTTCTGATCTGTATGACCTATCTTAAAAAAAGGCTCTGGTCTTGCAGAAAGTGGGTGGGATCTTTAATACCTGTGGAGCCAAGCGATGGCTGGTTTTGCAGAGCAATGCCTACAAATTCAAGCTTGGGCACTGGCTCAGTACTGGTTAAGAAGTAGTGCCAGTAAGCAGAAGCAGCAGCACAATGGAAATGGTTCACACATTCCTGAGCTCGACACCTGTAGTTCAGACCATTCTGCATTCTGGACTGGGAGCATTCTGGAAACAGTTTTTATAACCTTCAGTGTAGGAAGACATGAGCCCCAACCTTTATATCACTATTAGGCTAAAAGGCTCTGGCCAGTCTCAGGCTGGTAGACTGTTGGGTTGATAGAACAGAGCTTTGCTACTAAGCCACTCTGTAGTTGTATTAAACTGTAACTTGGCACACAGAACGGACTTGAACGCCTGCTCAAGCTCCCACCTGCAACTGCATCCCCGAGGATCCAGACAAGTCTTCAGGGACGTAAAAGGGTTTAATGAGAACAGCAACTGTGAGCTGTGAAGAGAGAGAACCACGGTCCTGTTGGGTCTGTTGATGTGTTGGTTGTGTATGTGAAAGATAACTGGACTATTGTGACCTGGACTAAACTGATTTGGAGTACTACTGTTTACCTGATCTGCTTTGTGTAATGGACGGAAGCAGGGATTCTCAACCCAGTTCTCACGATAAACCAAGTCAGTCTGATTTCCAAAATATCCACAATGAATATGTGTAAGATAAATGTGCATGCACTCATTGTTTGCAAATCTGTTTCATGCATATTCACTATGGGTATCCTGCAAACCTGATTGGCTGGGTGTGTCCTGAGGCCTAGGCTGAGAAACCCTGGACCTGGAGCCAAGTGTCTGCTCCATACCTTAAGAAACCTTATGGGCTATGTTTAAGCTTAACAAGATGAAGAACGCACACCTACCATTCATGTTAAAACCTGCTATATGGTAAATAAACCCTGCATTATCCTACAAGGAGCTGTGTTCAAGTATCCTTTGGTTCATGGGTGCTTGTGACTTCTGAAAACTTACAGGATAAGAGTACAGAGTGGCATGCCTGCAGGCAAAGAAATTTCTAGCTCCTGTTGTCTGCCCTGTGCTGTCACCAAAAATAATACCTAATATGCACAACAGGAAAAGCTGCCATAGAGAAGAAGAATGGAATAATTGTATAGCACTTTTAGCTTAGAGGTTTCCTTTTAGCTATCATAGGGGTCCTTTTACTAAGCTGCGGTAAAAGGGGGCCTGCACTAGCATCAGCTCATGTTTGTGACCACAACGGGTAAAAGACTGTCTTTTTTTTCTCAAAAAAAAAAAAAAAATGGCCGTGCAGCAAGTGAACCACTTGCCGAGCGGCCATTTCGAGGGGAAGCATTGAGGTGGTGGTAAGGGCTCCCTCGCTAACCCAGTGGTTACTGGGCAGTGCACGGCGCTGCCCAATTACCGCCATGTGAGCACCGGTGCTACAAAAATAGAAAATATTTTTGTAGCACTGGAAATGGCGTGCACTGGGGGTGGGAACTCCCGCTGGGTTCCTGCGGTGGCCCGGCGGTAGTTCTAGATTGGCACAGGGCCAACTCTTTAATAAAAGGGCCCCTTAGATACTTACCTATTTTTCTTTTCTTCATCTATCTTTAAATGCAATTCTAGACAGACCCATTTTCATCTGTTACTGACATGGCATAAATGGTCACATTTAAACTTAGATCCAGATGATATTCAGCTCGCAGGAGGCAGGCCGGCTAAATGCCACAATTGGCACTGAGGCTCGATATGCAATGCTGGGCCATGGGGGTCACGTGATGCCTGCTACCTAAGTGGCAGCAAGAACTTGAGGCTCCGTTCCCACCCTGCTAAAACCAGCTATATTACAGGATTAAACCCTTGAAAAAGAATCGGGCGTGAACTGTTTACTTTGGGATCATCTCTGGAGCGCATTGCAGGGGGTCCCGACACGGTATGCCCCCAAGAGCGCATAAAAAAGCAACGAATTCTACAAAGCACGGCCACAGCAAGATGGCGGAGCAGCGGCCTGCCCAGAGCGCGCCTTTGACGGCGAGTACCGACTGGGCTCAGGAAATCTCGCGCTCAGTGTCCGCTGCCCTGGAGGACAAGTTAAATAAGCTACAATCGGCTGTGGACGAGATAAATGAAAAATTCGACTCACATTCAGCAAGGCTAACGGAGGTGGAGAATCGGCTGTCCGCAAGGGAGGATGAGGCGCAGGGCGCAGCTACACAGCTGGCGGCACTCCAGAAAGAGTTGGAGGCAATGAAAGAACGGGTTGAGGAGCAGGAAAATCGCTCCCGTCGGAACAACTTGAGAGTGATAGGCCTCCCCGAAACAGTGCTGGACAAAGACTTATACGACTTCTTTTCTAGATGGCTCCCGGAACACCTGGGCATAGAGGAGCATGGGGGCCATTTTGCCTGCGACAGAGCGCATCGGATGGGAGTGCGGGGAAACGATAAAGCCAGGCCCCGCACAGCGATAGCACATTTTGTGAACTGGCAGGCCAAAGAGAAGATCTTAAAAGCCTCCAGGAGCAAAGAGGCCTTACAATACGAGGGCCACCGATTGCTGTTATTTAATGATTACTCGACGAGAGTGGCGTTGTTGCGGAAGGCAATGGCTCCCACGTGCACCGCACTGCATAAAAAGGGGGTACGCTTTGCGTTAGTGTACCCAGCTAAATTAAAAATCTGGGCTGATGGAAAGACCATCGTACTCAATGACACAGCGGCAGCACAAGCGTACCTGGACAAATGTAATCAGGGTGCGGAGTCGGGTTCTGGAAGACCAGACTAGAGCAACTGAACAGATCCGGCATGGAGGATATGGGAGAGCCATGTGCCAAGTTGGTGTTAGAAATGACGGTTTGATGCAGATGAAGCTGGGTGAGCGTGGAAAAACGGGGCTGTGCAGGAGCTTATTCGCCTCTCCCTTGGACTGAATGAACGTTGTAATAATTTTTTTTTTTTTTTGGGACAAAGGGACCACTGGCATGGAGTATGGGAAGTTGGAAATGTTCGACATGTGCAGTGGGCTAAAGGGGGAGGCGGATGTGTATTTCAGGCATTGGAACTTGGCAGGCCCTCAAAAAAGGTTCTTGGTTTGGGAGCTACGGTTGGAGTTGGGTACTTGTTATATTTGGGGTGTTAATGTTCATGTTTATAGCAGATAAACCTGTAATATTTAACTTACTGTAAGGAAGAACTGCGAGGGGGTGGGGGGAGGGAGGGGGGCCTTGGGAATTCTTGAGCTGATTTGGGTAGGCGAAGGAAGCGGGGAAGGAATATGGTACGGGAGTGGGAGGAAGAGGGGAAGGGGGGAGGGAAGAGGGGAATGAGTGGGAGTATGAGTGGGATTATGTGTGTGGATGTTAGGGAAGTTTGGGAGGGAGGGAACAAGTTTTGGATAAAGGGACTGCAAGGAGTAAGAAGCTTTTTGGGATATGAGGGGACCGCAATAAACACAAGATGGCCTTGGAGGAGATATGGGAAACATATCGGGGTGGCAGCGATAAAGAGAGCGCGATCTTGCGAGCCCTGCTGGGAGGCTGGCAAGGTATATATTCTGGTACAGCAGGTTACACAGCACACTCATTTCACGTATGGGTAGTTTGAAACTTATTACGCTCAATGTGGCCGGCCTACACTCACCAGTCAAAGGAACTAAAATTCTCTCTTGGTTGAAAAAAGAAAAGGCTGACATTGTGTATCTTCAAGAGACACATCTTACGGCCCTAGAGCATCAAAAGTTGAAGAGGGGATGGGTTGGGGAAGTAGGCTATTCAGCATATAATTCCAGACAGAGGGGGGTGGCTATCTTAATCCATAAACAACTCCCATTCCACTGCCATAAAGTGATTCAGGATAAAGAAGGCAGATATGTATTGGTCATAGGAGAACTGTGGGGACAGCAACTGCTCCTTTGTAACGTATATGGACCTAATGTGTATTCCTATAGATTTTTCTCAGATATAGTGGCACGAGTGATACCATATTCTAATTATCAGATCATTATGGGGGGAGATTTTAATACTGTAGCAGACCCTACTAACGACTGTAAACCAATAAAGCCCAGAGTGCGAAGCTGGGGGGATAAGGGGATTCCTTTTGTGACATCTCAGCTAGGGTTGGTAGATATATGGAGACTCTTACACCCTCAGGACGGGGAGTACACCTTCTACTCCCACCCACATAACGTATACTCTAGACTGGACTATCTACTGGTAGCGCCTTCCCTGGTCTCCAGAATTGTAAAGGCAGAAATAGTGGACAGTGCACTCAGTGATCACTCGGCAGTTGAGATGGCGATTTCTTTTGCAGCTGGGCTGGGTGAAATGGTGTGGCGCTTTTCCCCCTACCTTTTACAGGATAGGGAGTTTCATGAATTCTTGCGTCTTAAGTGGCGGAGCTACTGTTAGAAATATGCAATCTGTCCCTAAAATCGAGTGTAATACCGGAAGACTGGAGGGTAGCCAATGTTACTCCGATTTTTAAGAAAGGTTCCAGAGGAGATCCGGGAAATTATAGACCGGTGAGTCTGACGTCGGTGCCGGGCAAGATGGTGGAGGCTATTATTAAGAATAAAATTGCAGAGCATATACAAAAACATGGACTGATGAGACAAAGTCAGCACGGATTTAGTGAAGGGAAGTCTTGCCTCACCAATCTAATGCATTTTTTTGAGGGGGTAAGCAAACATGTGGACAATGGGGAGCCGGTTGATATTGTATATCTGGATTTTCAGAAGGCGTTTGACAAAGTGCCGCACGAAAGACTCCTGAAGAAATTGCAGAGTCATGGAATCGGAGGTAGGGTATTATTATGGATTAAGAACTGGTTGAAAGATAGGAAGCAGAGAGTAGGATTGCGTGGCCAGTATTCTCAGTGGAGGAGGGTAGTTAGTGGGGTCCCGCAGGGGTCTGTGCTGGGTCCGTTGCTTTTTAATGTATTTATAAATGACCTAGAGATGGGAATAACTAGTGAGGTAATTAAATTCGCCGATGACACAAAATTATTCAGGGTCGTCAAGTCGCAGGAGGAATGTGAACGATTACAGGAGGACCTTGCGAGACTGGGAGAATGGGCGTGCAAGTGGCAGATGAAGTTCAATGTTGACAAGTGCAAAGTGATGCATGTGGGTAAGAGGAACCCGAATTATAGCTACGTCTTGCAAGGTTCCGCGTTAGGAGTTACGGATCAAGAAAGGGATCTGGGTGTCGTCGTCGATGATACGCTGAAACCTTCTGCTCAGTGTGCTGCTGCGGCTAGGAAAGCGAATAGAATGTTGGGTGTTATTAAGAAGGGTATGGAGTCCAGGTGTGCGGATGTTATAATGCCGTTGTATCGCTCCATGGTGCGACCGCACCTGGAGTATTGTGTTCAGTACTGGTCTCCGTATCTCAAAAAAGATATAGTAGAATTGGAAAAGGTACAGCGAAGGGCGACGAAAATGATAGTGGGGATGGGACGACTTTCCTATGAAGAGAGGCTGAGAAGGCTAGGGCTTTTCAGCTTGGAGAAGAGACGGCTGAGGGGAGATATGATAGAAGTGTATAAAATAATGAGTGGAATGGATCGGGTGGATGTGAAGCGACTGTTCACGCTATCCAAAAATACTAGGACTAGAGGGCATGAGTTGAAGCTACAGTGTGGTAAATTTAAAACGAATCGGAGAAAATTTTTCTTCACCCAACGTGTAATTAGACTCTGGAATTCATTGCCGGAGAACGTGGTACGGGCGGTTAGCTTGACGGAGTTTAAAAAGGGGTTAGATAGATTCCTAAAGGACAAGTCCATAGACCGCTATTAAATGGACTGGAAAAATTCCTCATTTTTAGGTATAACTTGTCTGGAATGTTTTTACGTTTGGGGAGCGTGCCAGGTGCCCTTGACCTGGATTGGCCACTGTCGGTGACAGGATGCTGGGCTAGATGGACCTTTGGTCTTTCCCAGTATGGCACTACTTATGTACTTATGTACTTATGTACTTATCAGGAATATAACAACACGCCAGAAGTGAGTGCTGATACCTACTGGGAAGCCTCTAAAGTCGTTATGAGGGGCCATATTCTTGCCTATGTGGCAGGAAAGAAAAGGCAAAGGGAGGTAGAATTGTTGGATTATTTGTAGTAAATAAATAGCAGATTTTAGTACACACAGCTTCAGCTTTAGAAATGTTAATTTCTTTCTTCATCTCTCTCTCATTCACCCCTGAATAATTCACTGCTGAGTCACTTTAAAGTTGAAGTAACAAAACATCTGTTTACTCACAGTTTGTAGTTAGATTATAATCAGACAGGCTTATATATACATATTACTATACATTTGTATTATCAGCTCCTTCCATGTGCTTAGATGGTAATGGATGCTCACACCACCATAGATCCTCTCAGGTTAGGAGAGAACATGAGCTCCATGTGCTCCATGTGCTGCATGTGCTGTGTCTAAACCCCCACAGGAAGTTACATAGCTGTGTGACCTCTCTAAGTAATTCACATCAGAGGTCACAGAGTAATCACAGAGAAATAATAGGTGACAGGCAATGCATGTAAAATACAATTACATTCCAACAAACCCCTTCTCATGCATAACTGTCATGCAATTATTTATTCATACAAAGTCCAAGCTTTATACGCAGATTCACAAAATGTTCTCTGGGTAACGGTTTGGTCATGATGTCAGCTGTCATCTCACTGGTGTGACAATAGTGTAGACTGATGACCCCTTCTTTCGCCAACTCTCGCACGTTGTGGTATTTCGTTGCGATGTGCTTGGTGCGTGACTGAACCTTGTCATTCTGTGACAGTCGGATGCAGCTCTGATTATCTTCCATTATCTGGATTGGTCTCTTTTCAGCTATTCCAAAATCCAGCAAAAGTTTTTCAATCCACATCAGTTCTCTGCACGCTTCCGATGCAGCCACATATTCAGCTTCTGTAGAAGACAAACTCACAATACTTTGTTTATGACTGGCCCATGAAATTTGTACATTTCCATACATAAACACATATCCACTTGTGGATTTATAATCAGAATGATCCCCTGCCCAATCTGAATCACAGTAACATATTAGTTTTGGATTACTATTGGCTGAAATCTTTAATTTACAATCAATGGTACCCTTTAAATACCTTACCATCCTTTTAACTGCAGTCCAATCTGATTTGGTAGGTGAGCTGACCCTTCTGCTCAAAATTCCTACTGCATTTGCTATATCAGCCCTGTATGTGGTAGCTAGATATAAAAGCTTACCTATGGCTGATCTATATTGGATGTTATCTGGTAAAGGTTCTCTTACTGTTTCATCCTTCAGAAAATCAGTGATCATGGGAGTGCTTACAACTTGGGCATCTTGCATACCTAAACTTTCAATAAGCTCATTTATTTTCTGCTTCTGGCTTAGAAGATAAGAACCATCATTTTGTTTCTCAATTTCTATACCAAGATAGTATGACACATTACCAAGTTCTTTTATCTCAACATTGAGGTTTAAACACTTTACAATGTCCTTGTACTCTTGCTCACTTTTGCTTGCAATGAGCAGATCATCAACAAAAGCTAAAATGTATGCATATTGTCCATTTGTGCACCTAGTGTACAAGCATTTATCTGCTTCACCTTGCTTAAATCCTAAATTTGTCAATATTTCATGCAATTTATCATTCCAACATTTTGCACTTTGCTTTAATCCATAAAGACCTTTGTTTAATTTACACACTAGCTGTCTTTGTTTTGTATTTATGAAACCTGTTGGCTGTTCCATGTACAAGTCTTCAGTTATATCTCCGTGAAGAAACGCTGTTTTCACATCAATGTGTTTGACTTGCATGCCTTTTGAGACTGCAATGCTCAGAAGTGTTCTTATTGTCGTGTGTTTCACTACAGGTGCAAACACTTCATCAAAATCTTCTCCATATTTTTGAAGATATCCCTTTGCGACTAATCTGGCTTTATACCTTTCCACTTTTCCTTGTGCATTCCTTTTTAACTTGAATACCCATTTGCATCCTATAGCTTTCTTGCCAGGAGGTAATTTTGTAAGAATCCAAGTATTATTTTTATCCAATGCATCAATTTCTTCTTGTGCAGCTTTATGCCATTCAGCAGCTTCTTCTGCTGGCATTTTCTCAATCTCATCCCATGTTAAGGGCTCTTGAGCTTCTGCTGACTTTGTTAGGTAAGACAGTCTTGGGGGTGGAACACCTGGATGAGCGTCTGACAACAGGTTGGTCTGACCTTTCCGCATCCTCTAAATCTGAGAGTTCTTCTCCAATTGATTCCCCTTCTCCAACTGTACTGTCTTCTTCAATGATCCTTTCTGTGTCTGTTTCCTCTGCCTGTTCCTCATTAGATACAGATGAGTTGCTTTCAGACATCTGCCTTGGTATGGCATTTATATACACTGGCATGTCTATTATGGTTCTAGTTTCATATTCTGGATGATAAGGCTCATCTGGGATAATCCAGCCTTTATCAACCCTTTTGTTTTCATCAAAATATGTAACATGTCTTATGCCAACAATGCCAGTTTTCAGATTCAAAATTCTATATCCTTTGTGTCCTGGAGCATAGCCAACTAAAATGCCCCTTTCTGTTGTGGAATCCAGCTTATGCCTTCTTTGCTTTGGTATATGAGCATATGCTGTACTTCCAAATGTTCTTATGTGTGACAGGTTTGGCTTCCTACCATGCCATGTCTCATGTGGTGTGCGCTCAGCGCCTTTAGTTGGCATTCTGTTTTGTAGGTACACTGCTGTGAGAATGGCTTCCCCCCATAGTCTTTTAGGGAGATTGCTATCTGACAGCATACATCTGGTCATTTCCACAAGTGACCTAAATTTTCTCTCTGCAACAGAATTTTGCTCTGGTGTATAAGCTACTGTTGTGATATGCTGAATGCCTTCTTGTTCTAGAAATGTGCGCATGCTTTGTGAAGTGAACTCACCACCATTGTCGGTCTGAAGAACCTTTGGTTTTCTTTCAAATTTATTGCTCACCATGGCTACGTATTTCTTCAGCATGTCTGTGACTTGACTTTTTTCTTTCAGCAAATAGGCCACACAATATCTAGAGAAATCATCCAAGAATATTAGCACAAATCTGTTATTTCCCAATGATGGGATATTAAACGGTCCACATAAGTCACTGTGTATTAAGTCCAGCACTTTATTACTCCTATTTCCTGTGTATGCAGGAAATGAGGGTCTCACACCTTTTTGAGTAACACAGTCTATGCATTTCTCCATTTTACCAGCATCTGCACTTATCTGAATGCCAGTGGCCAGTTGCTTACTGTAAAGATCCTGGATCACCTTAGAATCACGATGTCCCAGGCGGCGGTGCCAGATTTCCAGACTACATTTACCATCATTCTTCCTTACTTGCGCCATATGTGAGGCTTCACCTGAAATGCTCAGTTTATAAACATCATTATGCATAAAAGCTTCAGCATACACTTCATCATTTTTAGAGATTGTGCACTTACTGTTTTCAAAATGAATCACAAATCCCTTCTTATCTAATGTAGATACACTAAGCATATTGCAAACTGCTTGGGGAATATACAAGACATCACTTACAGGAATTTCTTTAACTTCATTAGATACTTTGCATTTTAAGAATCCAATACCTTTTGCTTGGATCTTAGCAGTCCCTGCGTTTGCAGTTTTAAGAATACCTTCTTCTGGACACATTTCCTGAAAGAAATTCTTACAATTGGTTAAATGGCATGTGCTCCCCGAATCCAAAATCCAAGTACTTTCATTTGAATTATTATTTACCATAGTCAAAGATTTTTCTGTCATTAGAAAGCCCTTGTGTTTATCTTTGTCCTTCATACATTTCCTGGTTTGAAAATTCTTTAGTTCCATTGGCTTAGGTGAGCTAGAGGGAGTGTTTTGTGTTTCCTTACACCATTTAGATACATGTCCCTCCTTTCCACATGAGTAGCAAATCAGCTTGCCCTTGGGTGGAGTTTTCCCATAGCTCCGCCTTCCTCTGTTCTTTGCCAAGAAATTTGTTTCATTTCTCTCTGACTGACTTTGAGAACACATCTCCTCAGAATCATTTATTATGCATTCCTGCCTTAGTTTTGATGTTGTCTGTTCAAAAGATTGCCCTTCAATGGCCTCATTTACAGACCTAAAAACATCAAACTTCTTTGATAGTGAGGTAAAAAGAAATGCTCTTTTCAATGCATCACACATGGGAATTCCAGAAAGTTCTAGCTTTTGAAATGAAGACATAAGATACATAATGTGATCATTACATTTACTTTTATCCCTTAATTTGGTTTCATTCAACTCTGCCAGCCAAATTGGTTGCTGCTTTGCATATGTAGTTGCATACATAGTTCTCAGTTTATATAAAATGTCCTTTGGTGTATCTTTTCCCTCCACTAATATGGCTTGTTTCTCTGAGAGAGCTTCCAAAAGCATGCACTTCACATAATAGTTTGCATTGTCCCATTCAGCCATATTTTCAGCTGTTCTGTCTTGGTCTAAGCATATATCTAATCTTTTTGCTCGAAGGAAACATATGAATCTTAATTCCCACTGCTGATAATTAAACTCAGTTAATCTAGGCACCTTGAGAGAATAGAACAATGGTGAATTTCTTCCCTCAGCCATTTTCTTAGCCTTCTGTCTGCTGTGTGGGGGGAGAGAGAGACAGACTGAATCTTTCCTTTAAAACTTAAGAGAAAAATGTGGCCTTTTTTTTTCTGCCTGGTAATATTTCTCTTCTTTTTCAATTCCTGGCCCTGGGCCCATAACCCTTTTGTTGGATTATTTGTAGTAAATAAATAGCAGATTTTAGTACACACAGCTTCAGCTTTAGAAATGTTAATTTCTTTCTTCATCTCTCTCTCATTCACCCCTGAATAATTCACTGCTGAGTCACTTTAAAGTTGAAGTAACAAAACATCTGTTTACTCACAGTTTGTAGTTAGATTATAATCAGACAGGCTTATATATACATATTACTATACATTTGTATTATCAGCTCCTTCCATGTGCTTAGATGGTAATGGATGCTCACACCACCATAGATCCTCTCAGGTTAGGAGAGAACATGAGCTCCATGTGCTCCATGTGCTGCATGTGCTGTGTCTAAACCCCCACAGGAAGTTACATAGCTGTGTGACCTCTCTAAGTAATTCACATCAGAGGTCACAGAGTAATCACAGAGAAATAATAGGTGACAGGCAATGCATGTAAAATACAATTACATTCCAACAAGAATTGTTGAGGCTCTCGCAGGAATACCATCAGTTAAGGAGGGCACATATGCAACATATAAATGAGGCACATAAGGCACAGCTGGTTCAATTAAGAAACAGATTGACGACATTTTACACATGAGGGCTGAACGGGATATATATTTCCAGCGCTTTAAATTACACAAATGGGGCAGTAAGGCAGGCAAACTGTTAGCTAATTTAGTGAGACCACCACGAAAACGGCAAATAATTTCCTCTATAAGGGATATGCGGGGGGAGCGGTATAGTACAGAATCCCAAATTCAGCAACAGTTTGTCCAGTATTATAGTTCCTTATATGAGGCAAGGGGTTTCGACATTACTCAATACAAAGAGTTCTTTAACGGGTTAAAGATACCACGACTGTGGGAGGAACAATTAGAAGCTTTAAATGGGCCGGTGACGGAGAAAGAGATAAGATTGGGTATCAAGTCACTGAAGCTTACCAAGGCACCAGGACCGGACGGGTTTGGACCTGAATATTACCGAATCTTGAGCGATTTAGTGGCGAAACCACTTGGGGCATGGTTTAATGGGATGGTACACGATGGCTTAAATATACAACCCAATGTGGCACATATAGTGCTATTGCCTAAGCCGGGCAAAGATCCAGAACAGGTGGGTTCCTACCGCCCAATTTCTCTGCTGAATCAAGACGTTAAGATATTGGCAGCCATTCTAGCAAGGCGATTAAATCAGGTCCTGCCCGAGCTGGTCCATGAGGATCAGGTAGGCTTTGTGCCAGGCCGCCACGGCTCCATGAACATCATCAGAGCTTTGATGGTCATCCATAAATTTCGGGGAGAAGGGGGGCTAGAGGCCATTGTTGGATTGGATATGGAGAAGGCCTTCGACAGTATATCTTGGCCTTACCTGTTTGAGACACTGGGCAGATTTGGACTTTCTGGTCCGGTGGTGTCCTGGATCGCGGCCCTTTATAGAGGTCCTAAGGCGCGGTTGATGGTTAATGGAAAACTTACTGAACAGTTCCCCCTGGGGCGGGGCACCAGACAGGGGTGCCCCCTTTCTCCCCTTCTTTTTCTGTTGGCAATTGAGCCATTGGCCATAAAATTGCGTAATGCTGCACACATAAGGGGACTCTGGGTGCGCAATAGAGAGTTTAAGGTGAACCTTTTTGCCGATGACATACTTTTGTATTTGGCCAATGGTCCCAGAGATCTGCCTGGAGCACTCCAACTAATTGGGGAGTTTGGAGATCTCTCAGGATTGCGAGTGAACTGCGACAAGTCGGAACTGCTCCCGTTGGCAGGCATAGAAGGAGATCCAGGGATGGAGGGCCTAGCAATAAAACCAGTAAAAGGGGCAATGAGGTACCTCGGGGTTTTCCTTAGTACAAATAAAAAACTTTTTTATAAAAAAAATGTGACAGAGCATTTAGAGCGCATTAGGCAGCTATGTGATAAATGGAAAGAGTTGCCGCTCTCCCTGATGGGTAGAGTAGCATTGGTTAAAATGATTCTCTTGCCCAAAATTCTCTATCCCATACAGGCAGCCCCCATTTGGGTGTTACGGAAGGAGGAACGTTTGTTCCGGTCCATTATTAGGGGTTTTATCTGGCGTGGGAAAGGAGCCCGGATAGGATACGTAAAGTTGTCACAGAGAAAGGAGAGGGGGGGGACTGGGCCTTCCCGATTTACGTATGTATAACGTGGCGGCGCTTATGCGCTTCATTTATGAGGGGGTTATTGAACAACAGAGGTATCTACCAGAGGGAGGGTTGGAAACCTGGAGTAGGCCTTGGTCCTTTATTAATCTCATACATGGCGGTAAAAGCAATGATATTAATATTGCTAGCAGAAGGGAGCTCCTGGGACCTATGAGACGAGCTTGGGGGTGGTGGAGAAGACAACAACAAAAAACGCCAGTGGCCTCACCCTTCATGAGCCTTGTAGGCAATGAGGCGTTCCGGCCGGGGATGGGTAGAACGGCATTTACCACATGGAGGGATAATGGGTGTAGGATTCTGGGGCAATTATTAGTTGATGACACGGATGTTTTCGACACGTTTGACAGGGTTAAGGAACAATGGGATCTGACCAACAAAAATATGTTGCAATACCTTCAGGTTAGGCATTACTGGGCCACACTGAGAGCAGAATATGGGGAAGCTTGGACATGGGGACCATTAGACCGGATTCTTCTTAAAATCCCATATCAACTAAATGGCTTATCGACTTGGTATAAAGTGTTGAATGAAAATAGGCGGGTAGAGGAGATGCAGCAGTTGGTAGAGAAATGGAATGGGGAATTGGGAACTACGTACACTGAACAAACGTTTCAAAAGTTCTTCACGACTCTATATGAAATGGTCAAAGTGGCTGATTTGCAGGAGATGCAATTCAAGATCCTACATAGGGCACACATCTCTAGGGCTAAGGGGGTACAACTAGGACTTTGGGAGGATGATCGCTGTATTAAATGCCATAGGTGGGGGGGAACGTTGCTGCACTCCTACTTAGAGTGTCCGGCACTGACGCTGTGGAATGACGCCATACAGGTGATCAACACTGTTGTGCGACAGACACTGGAGTGGGACTATGCAACCTTGTTGTTAGGAGACCAATCCCTTTTAATTAAGCAAGGCCTAACACAACCTTATAGGAGGTTGATATATGTCACCTTGTTGCTGGTAAAGAAAACCATTTTATATTTCTGGACTGCTGAAGAAGGTGCATTAGGGGCAGTGTGGAAGTCGAGAATGCGGGAGGTGGGCACATATGAGAAGCAACTTTATTCAAAGGCCACCAAGAGGCTCATTTTCAAAGCACTTAGCCTCCCAAAGTTCCATAGAAACCTATGGAACTTAGCCTCCCAAAGTGCTTTGAAAATATGCCTCAAAGTCAAATACCAGGGCATATGCTATGTTGTGGGCGGAGTGTTTAACTACACTTACCTAAAGATGGAGATGGGGAAGGGTGACGAAGGCGAATGTTGGGCTGAATGGGGGGGGGGGGGGGTATGATTGATGAGGCTTTGGACGGTGAGTTTGCGGGAGTACAAGAATGTATGACTGGGGGGAGTTTCTGGAATTATAATAAATAAAACGCAATGTAGAATGTTGTAGTAGCACACAGCTTGATGTGGATGTAGATCATTTATATGGACCTGTTGTTTTTCCTTATGCTGTATGAGGAGTTTTTTTTTTTTGTTTGTTTTTTTTTTTCAATTATGTTATATGTAGCTACAACTTGACATTGTGTGCATAAAAATAAAAAAATAAAAAAAAAGCAATGCTGGGCCATTTCTGGTGACCGGCATTGAATATCCATTTTTTTTTTTTGGCCGGCTTACTACTTAACCGGCCAAATTAATATTCAAATAATAGTCAGCACTGGCCGGTTAAGTTTATAGAGGCCAAAGGTAGGACTGCTATTTAGGCGGTCCAATTTGGCCGCTAAACTTAGGGCTCCTTTTACTAAGCAGCGGTAAGCCCAACGTGGGCTTACTGCTTGCTAAACAGGAAGTACCGCCGGGCTACCGCAGAAGCCCAGCGGTACTTCCCACCCCTAGCACGCCGTCATTTCCAGCGCTACAAGTACCCGGCGGTAATCTTATGCAGGCCTGGGAGCTGGTGTAAATGCAGGTGTTTACATTCTTTGAGGCAGGACTGGAGCAGACACTATCAAATCCAAAAACTCTTTATATGAACAGACCCGAAGTGGCCACGTTTTGCCGGATAGGCTGCATCAGGGGTAAAGAACTAAAACAGCTAGCCAGGAACACACTATAGAGTGGAGGAGTGGCCTAGTGGTTAGAGCACTGGTCTTGCAATCCAGAGGTGGCTGGTTCAAATCCCACTGCTGCTCCTTGTGATCTTGGGCAAGTCACTTAACCCTCCATTGCCTCAGGTACAAACTTAGATTGTAAGCCCTCCTGGGACAGAGAAATATCCAGAGTACCTGAATGTAACTCACCTTGATGCTTCAGACTGCCAATTAAAAAAAACTTGGTAGGTCAGGGGAGGAGCTAGCAATTGTGCTGGTAATATTCAGTGCCAGTACCTACATAGCTAACTGAATGAATTTAGGACAGCTTAAAAGCTGTCCTAATTCTGTGTTTAGGACAGCTTAAAAGCTGTCCTAATTCTGTCCGCTTAGCTAAGCAGGTGCCAGCACTTAATATCGGTCAGCACCTGCATAACCGACTTAATATCGGTCAGCACCTGCATAACCCTTTCCTCCTTTTACAGCCACTGCAGTTCCCCTTCCAGTCCCTGAAAAATCACTCTCCTTCTCTCCTCCCAATTCGCCACTATGCAGAACCCGCACCCCTCTCTCCCCCCGTGGTGTAGGTAGGTCCCCCACAGCCATTTTCTTAAGGAAGCCACAAGGGGAAGGTGCGAAGGGGCTTCACTCCTGCCCCCAATGACCCCATGGACCATCAGGGGCATCAGGTGGGCCCAACAGGACCTATGTAGACTACAGGGGGTTCTGCATGGCAGCAAGCTGGGAGGAGGGGAGAGGGAAGGAGGGGGATTTTTCTAAGAATCAGGAGGCTTTAAAAAAGAAAAAAAGGGTTATGCAGGTCTTAGCCAATATTCAGATGAGACCCGCGTAACTGTCTTATGCAGGCCCTGGCTGAATACTGGCCAGAACTCACATAAGGCCCGGCGCCAACATCGGTCAATTTACTCCCAGATATTCAGTGCCAGGGCCCGGACATGGCTGTCACTGAATATCCGGGTTAATATAGCCAGCCGCAGTCAGCGTTTAAAAAAAATGCTAACTACCACCAGCTGAATATTGGCCGGACAATGTTTCTTTTAAAGGCAGCTGCTCAGGTATGAAGCTCTAATTATTAACACCTGTAACACTGGGGGCTGCTTTTACAAAGGTAGCATCAGCACGTGGATTCGCCGTGCACTGAGGCCCCCTTTTACCGTAGTGGGTGAAAGGCATTTTTTTTTAAAACAGGGAAACGACCCTGTGGTAAGTGAACCACTTGCTGCGTGGCCATTTCCCAGGGGAGCTCTTACTGCCACTCACTTAGGAGGCGGTAAGCGTCCCCCCCCCCCCCCCCGTTCATCCAGCGGTAACCAGGCAGCACACAGAGCTGCCCGATTACCTCCGGGTAAGCTCCCAGTGCTAGAAAATACAAATGCACGCGACAGAGGCTAAGACTATTGCCAGGCTCCTGAGGTATCATGGCGGTAGGCTCGATTTGCCATGCACCAACACAGCGGTAGCCCTACCGCCCTTTACTAAAAGGGCCCCTTAGGGAGCTAGGTACAGAAGACAACAACAGAATCACTTTATTATAATGAAATAAGGTAAAGCGCAAAAATGAGAGAGGGAGATAGCAAGAAGTCTGAGGTGATGACAACACAGAATGGTCAAGATCTGGGAAACATGGCCAGAGCAATGAGAGAAGCAGAGCAGAGACACAGCTGGTACACAACACAATGGCCAGCCTTTGTTTTGAGGATGGCACCTGACGATGAGAGTGATAATCCATAAATCCAAATTAAAAATAGCCTAAAAGCCTAAGCTGATTACTCCGTAACAACAAGACCAGATGTTAAGAGGAACTAAAGGCAATATTTCTCCTCCAATATATGTGTGTTGGCATTTTCACAGAGTATGAGGCTTTCTGGTCTTCCTATTCCTCCTCAAGCTGTACCACACCTATGCACAAGAAGTCAATAAGTGGTAAGATTTACAATCTGCATGGGTAAGACAACGGAATCCTTCAAGAGGTCTCAGGGTCAGAAAAACATCTCATAGGGAGACTGCTCTTGCAACGGGAATTATCTGTTGCAAGAGCAGATCTGAAGAATTTTGAATAGATGCTCTGACCAGTGTAGTGTCCCAGTTGACAGGTATTACTTTTTTTTTTTAATTTCTATTGATGGTTTCAAATGAATATGCACATCCATTTCACAAATGCAAGAAAATCAAAGAAACATAGAAAATAAGGAAAAAATTACGTATGAGAAAAATAACAACATCTAGTCCACATTACAAGAAGAAGCGGCCCCTTCATCAAGACAGGAAGAAGAAGAATCCCAAGTCCCACAAATTTTTCAAGTAGACCCTTTTCACTATCGTCACTGAGAATCGGAGGATAAAATTAGATAAGTACAGTTGCAGAAGTAACCAGGTTTCTCGTCTATAAATTTCTCTAAACCCCCTGTGCTAATGCTTCCCTTTTACCCTCCTCTCCCCTTATGTTCCCACCCGTAACCTCCGCTCTCAGGACAAAGCACTCCTATCTGTACCCTTCTCCACCACCGCTAACTCCAGACTCCGCCCCTTCTGCCTCGCATCACCATATGCCTGGAACAGCCTTCCCGAGCCCATACATCATGCGCCCTCCCTGCCCATCTTCAAGTCCTTACTCAAAGCCCATCTCTTCTCCCTTGCTTTTGGCGCCTAACCACCTTCCCCACTCATGATACCTACACTGACTACATAGTTTGTAACCTTTAGATTGTAAGCTCTTTTGAGCAGGGACGGTCCTTCCCCATGTTAAACTTGTACAGCGCTGTGTAAACCTGGCAGCGCTATAGAAATGCTAAGTAGTAGTAGTAGTAGCAAGCGGTAAGACCACGTTGGGTTTACCGCCGCTTCGTAAAAGGGCCCCTAAAAACATTTTCTTATAACACTCAAATGAGAGTGCGTCCTTAAACTATCTTTCATACTAGATGTCATAACTGATTCAACAGTGACTGGCTATGAATCTATTTTAGCAACACTGCACTCAACAATTTATTATGATAGTGTCACCTTCAAGAGCACATTCTTGTAAATCACTGTTGAGAACAGAATTTAAACTCTGAATATAACAGTAAAAGTAGCGTTGCCACCCTAAAACCTAACAAAAGTGTCACACTCAAATGACATCATTGCTTATTCTACTACATAAACCCAAGGAAGAAAAAATACTCCATCGCCATGAACTGCTAGTTGCGCTTTAAAGAGATAAGGTCAGGGTTAGTGAAATGGGAATCTGAAACTTTAAAAGAGATGCATTTTGTTATCCTAATTTAATCTCTCTTTTTTTTTTTTAGCTTTCTGAGTAGTCTTTTTTTAAATGTGTTTATGTGGGGTTTTTTTTTTTTAAGGAAAATGATAAGGCCATTGCACAAACTGAGGGGGGGGGGGGTCTTTTACAATGGCACGGTAGCATTTTTAGCGCATGCTAAACGCTAGAGATGCCCAAAGGAATATATGGGTGTCTCTAGCGTTTAGCGCGCACGTTTTTTTTAGAGTGCGCTAAAAACGTTAGCATGCCTTTGTAAAAGGGGCCCTGAAGCAATACAACAACAGTAGAGGCTGACAGATAAGGACCATTTTGGTTAACCCGGTTGTCCTATTGCCTCTACCCACATTTATATAAAGTATAGCTGTTGTTCAAGCAAAAATTTTAATTGTGATTGATCACTCGATTAAAAATCTTGGAATGCAGATATAATCACATTTTCAACTGCAATCTTGAATATTACAATATTAAATCCCATTACCTGGTTAGCTAACTTGAAAGCAGGCTATCTGGCTGGGGGTTAGCTTTGTTGATTCCCCCCCCCCCCCCCCCCCCCCACAAGTATCCATCCTTTCCCTCCACAAGAGCATCTACCTCCTCCTGAGGAACCCCCACCCGAGCATCCCTCCTTCCAAGGCGCCCCTCCTGGAAGAACATCCCTCTGAAGAGCAATCACCTCTCTCCTGAAGACCCCCTCAGGCCTACCTTTAGGATGCCCTGTTGGTCTAGAGGACAGGCGGGAGCAAATCCCAGTTCAAAATCACAAAGACTATACATAACATAAATTTGCATATATATTGGGTCTCTTGACTGCCTGTGGAGTCCCTAGGCCAGGTTTGGGAAGCCCTGATTTATGAAGCGGCAAACTGGCACAAGCTTTCAAAAGGATTCTCTTCTATTTTGTGCCAATTCTATGGCTCTGTTTTTATTCTCACTCCCATGTCCCTGGAGGTTGTGACAGTGTGTTAATTGTATAAACTGTAAACACAAAAATATCAGCAGAGCTGTTCAGTAGCCATGTCTGTTTTAATCATTCCCATAATCAGTAATTGCCTAATCTCTTATTTGCTCTGTTTATGTCCTTTGAATAGATTGTAAGCTCTATAAGTAGGGACTGTCTCATACATGTTTAGCACACAGCGCTGCGTACATCTAGTAGTACAAGCTTCCCCCCCCCCTTCTCTTCCATCCATGTACATTTCCCCCCTCTTCCTTCCATTCATGCAGCCTTCACCCCTTCCTTTCCCTGCCCTCCTTTCCCTTCCCTTCATATGCAGACCTTCCCCCCTCTCCCTTCTTCTATCCAAGTGTGGCCTTTCCCCTCTCCCTTCCCTGCTACCAAGTGCAGCCTTTCCCCCCTCTCTCTCCCGTCTCATCATGCAGCACATTTCCCTCCTTGCCCCCCTCCCCCGATGCTGTGCCTGTCTCCCTCGGACAGCAGCAATCCCCAGTCGCAGCTGCTCGTGCTGTCTCCGAGAAACAAAATGGTGGCTGTGACCTCTCGCAATAGTCTTGCGAGAGTTCACAGCCACCATTTAGAACTGCATGGGAAGCAGCGATTGGGGAATTGCTGCTGGCCAACTACATACCAAGGCCCCCTTCTCACAAACTGGGGAAAGCCCCAAGTCCCCAGACCTACTTGAACCAATCGGGTAGGTCCAGGGACTCTGGGCTTTCGCGTGTGGCTTTCACTGGGGATGCAATAAAGATTTTTAGGGGTGCATTTTTTTTTGGGGGGGGGGGGGTGCTCTTGTACCCCTGCAGTGACTCCTATGCCTGGCAGAAACCCAAATAGTAGCAAGATTGCATGATAACAATCCCTGGGCAAGCAGTGGCTTCCCCATATCTGTGTCAGAGGAAGTACCTGCATAATAACTGTAAACTGTTGTACTACAGAAAAGCAGTATATCAAATCCATGGCCTGTTATCAACTACTTTTTACATGTGTACACTTCCACACAATTTTATAAGAATGATTTTTCAGGTGGAATAAGATTCCTAAAATTACCACCCAATGTCACCTCATGTTTGAAGGTGTACATGTCCCAGATTTACGCTGGTTACTTTTCATGACTTCCTCACGACTACTCAGGGATTCCACAACCCCCCTTCCCTCCCCCAGCTCCAACTAATTCAAAATGCTGCAGCATGACAGAGGGCTGCATGCAGTGTGACATCACATGCTTCCTGCAAAAACTGCCCTGACTAACAGCACCTTACAGGGCCAAATTTAAAACTGTAGCTTTGATTTTCCTCAGACAAAATGGGCCACAGTAACTCAAGAACAAGTTAGCCCTCTACACACACCTCTGAGGCCTTTAAGGTCCTTTCAAGAAGCATCACTATCTGTATCCTCATGAAAAGAAATTGTACGATGTGATACCTGCCAGCGAGCCTTCTCAGGAGTAGCCCCCACACTCTGGAACCTACTCCCGGGGGGTCTATGTCTAATTCTAGACTACCTCTACTTCAGGGAACAGTCTGGCTCTGGCTCTTTACCACTGGTGTACTGAGGGTGGGACGGTGGGGGCGGTCTGCCTCGGGTGCATGCTGCTGGAGGGGTGCAGGGAGCAGCCGTGCAGATGTTGGCTCCGCTGGTGCCATGCTCCTTATGCTGTTATTTCCTTTTCAGGGGCAGAGGGAGCAGGGAACCAGCGGAGCAGACAGCCGAGCGGCTGCTTCTAGCACCGCAGCAGGTAGGAAGAATGCACCCGGGGGGGAGGGGGGCTTGGAGGTGATGCACCGGGGGAGGACACTGCACCCCTGGGGGGGGGGGGGGGGGGGTGCCCAGCGGCAATCTGCCCCGGGTGGCAGCCAACCAAGGAACACCACTGCTCTTTTCCCAAGCTTGGGGAACTGGGTTCAATTCCCACTGCAGCTCCTTGTGACTCTGGGCAAGTCACTTAACCCTCCATTGCCCCTGGTACAAAATAAGTACCTGAATATATGTAAACCGCTTTGAATGTAGTTGCAAAAACCTCAGAAAGGCGGTATATCAAGTCCCATTTCCCTTCAATACATGTGGTGTCTGACTATCCACTCACTCTGCATCTGATCTAGGTTGCTACACAACCTGTAACTTAGACCAGTTCCTCATATCTTATTCAACTGTACATATAATTTGCTTCCAGTTTAGCCACCCTAGTGACTTCAACCTACCCAGTTTGTCTGTCTATATGTCTCAATTTCACTTGACTCCTCAGCTGCCTAATGAAACGTTACACTGTACCAATCTGACATAATTATTTGATTGTTCTAATGCGTGCCTATTCAGGTGTGTTATTTTTATTATGCAGACATCGAGTTTATCTTATCTACGTTATCTGAATATTCTGTGTGTTTATTTAGATTACATGAATGTGCTTTCCATACTGCCTATTATGATGTATTTTGCATTCTGCTATCATTTATTATATGGCTGTTCTACTGTGCTGTTCAATGTGTATATTTCTGACACTATGGTGTCCATTTTCAAAGCACATAGACTTACAAAGTTACATGGAGGGGCATTTTCCATATGACGGCTAAGTCCAACTTTGGACGTTTTACAACATTCAAGTGGGGAATATAGCCATTACGTCTATCTTTTTTTTTTTTTTTTTGCAAATAGCTATTTGCTTCATGTTTTGGTCCATTTTGGGGGAAAAGTCCAAGTGAAAAATGCACAAAATCAAGTCATTGGGATGCAGGAGGAGCCAACATGTTTAGTAGACTGGCCACACAGAAATCCTAGGAGAGCAATGGGGCACTGCAATGGAAGTCAAATAAATGCTCCCAGGTATACTTCTCACTGTTGCTCCCTTATCTTGTCTGCTGAGCCCCCCAAAACCCACTAATCCCAACTGTACACCACTACCATAGCCCTTATGGGTGAAGGGGGCACCTATATGTGGGTACAGCGGGTTTCTGGTGAGTTTCGGAGGGCTCACAGTTTCCTCAACAAGTGCAACAGGTAGGGGGAGGTAGGAGCCTGGGTCCACCTGTCTGCAGTGCACTGCACCCAACACTAGACTACTCCAGGGACCTGCATGCTGCTCTAATAGACTTGAGTATAACATCTGAGGCTGGTAAGTAATGTTTTTAATCAAATGTGTTTTTTTGGGGGGGGGGGGGGTTGGGTGGGAGGGGGTTAGTGACCACCGGGGGAGTAAGGGGAGGTCATCCCTGATTCCCTCTAGTGTTATCTGGTCATTTAGGGCACTTTTTTGTGGCTTATTCCAGGGGCGTATCTGTGTGGGGCCACGGGGGCCTGGGCCCCCGTAGATTTGGCCCTGGACCCCCCCTGCCGATGACCCTCTCCACCCCCCCCTCCCGCCGCCAATCCACCATCGCCTATCTTTGCTGGCGGGGGACCCCAACCCCCGCCAGCCGAGGTCCTCTCTTCCGTTGCAGCAAAGCTTCCTGTTCTGAGTCTGACGTCCTGCACATACAACGTGCAGGACGTCAGACTCAGAATTTGAAACTGAAGGAAGCTTTGCTGCAACGGAAAAGGGGACCTCGGCTGGCAGGGGTTAGGGTCCCCCGCCAGCAAAGGTAGGCGATGGCAGCGGGGGAGGGATGGCGGCAGGAGGGGGATGGAGAGGGTTGTCGGCAGGGGGGGTCCAGCAATGGGGGGGTCGGTGGCGCCAGGGGGGGGGCCTAAAATGTGCCCCCTCACTCTGGCTCTGGCCCCCCCTCCCACCGAAGTCCAGATACGCCCCTGGCTTATTCGTTAATAACAGCAAAACAAAAAGTACTTTTTGTTTGTACTTTGCTCCCTCTCTTTGCTTATTCGTTAATAAAACATGTCTAGACCAAAACGTCCAACTTATAGCTCTGGATGTTTTTGTTTTGTTCCACTATGGCAGAGAAACAGCCAAGTGTTAGGAATGCCCAGATCTCACTCTTAGCACATCCCTGACACACCTTCCTTGTGATTTGAATGCACTTCTGACAGACTTCATATGAAAATACCACTATGGACTTTTTGTGAGAAAAACATCCAAATGCAGATTTATGCCACTTTTTGGATGTTTTTCTCTTTTGAAAATGAGCCCCACAACAACCTATGTAACTTTGTAAGTCTATGTGCTTTGAAAATGAGCTTCCACATCATGTTACTCCTATTTGTAGGATTCAATTTTTTTTAATTAATTAATTTATTTATTAAACTTAAACAAGCCTTACATCTTGTATTAGAAACACAGAGTTAGAAAGTCATTTAAACATATGATTATCAAAATCATTAACATAAACATATATTTTTCTCTTCCTTAGACCTCAATCGTTGGGAGTCGTTTCAACATAGACAAGGAGATCAAAGGAAATATATCAAAATAATTAAGGCGTTTCTCTATTTACACAATCTTAAATATTAATCAGCTGTTATGCTTCTCACTGGAGTCACACTGGAGAGCTTTTTTTGATCCAAAAAGCTTTTAAGTTGGTCTGGCTCAAAGAAAACGTATTTCACATTTTGATATTTCACAATACATTTACATGGGTAGGATAATAAGAAACTAGCTCCAATTGCCCTGGTTTCCTCTCTAAGTAAAAGAAATAGTTTCCTTTTTTCTTGAGTCATCTTAGTCACATCCGGATAAATCCAAACCCTTGATCCACAAAAGTTTTTCATAGCATTTTTAAAGTATTGTTTCATGATAGCATTAAGATCTTGCTCAAAAACCAATGATATTAGTAAAGTTTGTCGCTGAGTTATATCGGAGAAAGATTATTCCAAAAACACTGAGATATCTTGTAAATCCTGATCGCTGGTCTGAGGATTGGTCTGAGATCGAACTTGTTTCGTTTCCCCCTCTTTATTTTTAGACGTAGGAATATAATAAATTTTGTTAACTGAAGGTATCAAAGAGGGGGAATATTGTAAATTTTCAATCAAGTATTTTCTAAAAAGTTCCATTGAGCTCAAGCCAGTTATTACCGGAAAATTTAATATCCTTAAGTTCAGACGTTTGTTAAAGTTTTCAATTTGTTCGATTTTCCTCAATATCACCATTTTATCTTTAATCAAAGTGGCATTAACCGATTTCAGCGACACAACTTCTGATTGAATCAAGTCAATTCTAGTTGTGGTATCAGTTTTTAGATTTTCCATAGTTTTGGTTAAAGTATTTACTTTACTTACAAGAGATGAGGTCTCCTGGGCTGTATGTGCGACCGTTTTAGTCAAATCTTGAATGGCTCTCCAGATTAATTCCAGCGTAACCAGCTGGGGAGCCTGAATCTCCAACGATGATTCCTCTGCCCTCGTTGGGTAGGGGCCGCCACGAATCGATCCGTCGCTCTCGCCTTCCGAGGCAACTGGATCTGACCCTTTCTCCCTCCGGGAAGCTGGACAAGGAGGGTGATTAACCTCCGGTGGCGAAAGTGATGTTTCAGTTGCCAAGTGAGCCGATGCTCCTTCATCGATGCCCACAGCGGTCTGCTGCATTCCGGTTTGTTGTGAAAAATTTGTTGTGAATCGGTCGAGCGTTATCTGGACCGGTGAGGAGGTACGAACCGATGGCAGTAGGTTCTTTACTACCCCTTTCCTCTTAGAGTGCGGCATTTTAGAAGGTAAACAGAAAAAATGTCTTTATCCAGAAATGCTCAAACGCTCACAAACAAAGTAGAGTCGCCATCTTGGTAACGCCCCCCTGTAGGATTCAATTTACCGTCTCCAAGATGACATCGTTGATTTTATTCATGCTTATATCTGAACATTTACTATTGTTATGTTGTTAACAAAATTGTAAGCTTTACGTCAAGCTGTACCTGTTATACACCACCTTGGGTGAATCCCTTCATAAAGGTGATTAATAATTACTAATAAATAAAATTATCACATTGATTGTGCTTTCAGTCTAACCTGTGATACAGGAGACCATGCTCAGCACTTCTATCGATTAGGTTAGTGGAGTTCCTTGCATCGCAGAATAATACCTTCAACCCCCATGACGGAGTGGTCTGAAGCTGGATGACCCTTGCTGACCACAAGAGTAGATTTTCGCTCCAACCTCCACTCATCAAAGAGACCAGAGTCACTCAAGCTATTGCCCCACGAAAGATGAGAAAACACCCCAAATATATTTTTGTTTTCTTCATAATTAAATTCCGTGATACACTTCTCTGGCACTTTCAACTCACGTTGAAAGCATAACAGAGGTGATTCAATCCATATATCTGGCTGTAAGCACAGTGTATATCCTGTAAAAGACCTGATGGGAGGGTGAAGCATGGGCCTGGCACCTATCCTACGAAAAATTACCTTGATCTAATAAGGGTGTGCTCATTTTCGAAAATGTCAGAGTGCCAGAGAATCCTTGCCTGAGAACAATTCCTCTTCCTCCGTGCTTTTGAAATCATATGATGAAGGTTAGTTAAGGGCCTTGCTCTGTTTTATTTCTCCTGGAATCACCATTTCTTACGAATAGAGGCTCAGCTTAATCCACTCTGCAAACGGATCAAAATTGATAGACATTAAATATTGCCAAGAGGCTAAAACCATACGAGTTCCTGCAGTATGAAGCCGGTTTGCTGCAGTTAGAGTGATTAAAATATTTGTTTATTACAACACAAAGTCCCAACAAATATTTATTTTCAGTCTATTCCAAATCTTTCATACTAATGCAATTATAAAATTGAACACTGAGAAGAAATTTAGTAGGAAAAGATATAATTATTCAGAAACCTTGTATCACGGAAATAGATGTACACAGAGGAGTAATTCTATCATAAGCAGATTTAAGCAGCAAGGGGGCCCTTTCACAAAGCATCAGTAAGCCCAACGCAGACTTACCGCGTGCTAACTTGGAACTACCGCTGGCCCAACGCCGCCACTGGCAGTAAGTAGTTCCACCTTGAGTGTGCACCATTTCTGGCACGCCATTCAAAATTTGTTATTTTATAGCACGGCACTAGCCTGGTGGTAATTGGGCAACGCTGTGCACTGCCCGGTTACCTCTGGGTCACCACGGGAGCCCTTACTGCCACCTCAGTGGGTGGCAGTAAGTGCTCCCCCCCCCCCCACATGGCCATGCGGTAAGGGGCATTTTACCTGATGCATTAAAAAGGGCCCTGGCTTGTGGGAAAAATGGCCCCCGTCGCTACCGCAGGGCCTTTTTTCCCACAGCCTAGTAAAAGGACCCTAAAATGCGCATAAGTGCCAATATTGCGTCTAAATGAGAACATACTGGCTACTTTGCACATAGAATGCTATGATTTGCACATGTTTTTTCACAATCTAGACATGAACGTTTACACCAGTTCTATGACCGCTGTAGGTGCTCATGACTAAAATATAGACACATTCGCTCCATGGTGCGACCGCACCTTGAATATTGTGTTCAATTCTGGTCGCTGCATCTCAAAAAAGATATAGTGGGATTACTAAAGGTGCAGAGAAGGGCGACGAAAATGATAAAGGGGATGGGACGACTTCCCTATGAGGAAAGGCTAAAGCGGCTAGGGCTCTTCAGCTTGGAGAAAAGGCAGCTGAGGGGATCTATAAAATAATGACTGGAGTTGAATGGGTAGATGTGAAGCGTCTGTTTACGCTTTCCAAAAATACTAGGACTAGGGGGCATGCGATCAAGCTACAATGTAGTAAATTTTAAACGAATCGGAGAAACATTTTCTTCACTCAACGTGTAATTAAACTCTGGAATTCGTTGCCAGAGAATGTGGTAAAGGCGGTTAGCTTAGTAGAGTTTAAAAAAGGTTTGGATGGCTTCCTAAAGGAAAAGTCCATAGACCATTATTAAATGGACTTGGGGAAAATCCACTATTTCTGGGATAAGCAGTATAAAATGTTTTGTACATTTTTGGGATCTTGCCGGGTATTTGTGACCTGGATTGGCCACTGTTGGAAACAGGATGCTGAGCTCGATGGACCTTTGGTCTTTCCCAGTATGGCAATACTTATGTACTTATGACCTGTCACACTGGTTTTCTATACAGAAAAGTAGGTACAGTGTTTCCTTTATGGAATAGGCTCAAATAGGGAACCCCTCAGTGCATCCCCTCTGAATGGAAACAGGACAAAGAACACGCTTAGTATAGTAAGTACACTTCTGCCACTGGAAAGGCCTTGAAGTGACCTCAAAAGAAACTTTTATGGCACAGAAGCCAAAAAGAAGCTAAGAAAATGAAGAGGTAGTTTCTTCATACCAAAGTAAATATCTTAGCAGTTATTTTAAAAATAAGGTAAATAATGTTTTCTTACCCCTATACCACAACCCAGCTGCCAACCAGCATCAGTGCCCGGGCAGGGACCTACCCTAGCCCCTCAAACTAACCACAGGAAGCTCTCCTGAGTTCAGCCCAAAGAACAAAACCAGCATTCAGCACAGACACGAGGCAGTGGCTGACCTACAGTTAAGCTGAGAGTCACCTTTCTAAATATAATCACAAACATACAAAGGCAAACCACTGTTTGCCTCTGAAAAGCAATTTTCTCCAAAAGGAATGACGGATGCAGCTCAGAAAATGTTTAAGCAATTATTCTGCTAACCAGGAATCCAATTTCAGTGAATCTGAGCAGTAAACTGCCACGTGGCATTTCTAATCCAATTATTTTGCTCTCAGTTCCAATTATTTCCCAATTAAGAAAAGGAGCTAATAAATTATGTGATCTCAATTAGACTCTATTATCTTTTGCACCTTTTCTTTCTCCTTGTGAGTTTTAAAAGGGTCCAGAGTGAGCCGTTTGCTCTTCCCCCATCCCCACCTCCCTCCAGATCAAAATGCATCCACAAGAATTATTTCTTCGGGAGTACTGAGGTGTGTTGTTTTCAGCTGACTGACATCATAAGCTTTGCAGTCTTCAGTATAAAAAGACAGCAGAGAGGTATTCATTTCATTAATGGGAATTAAAACATGGCTCGGTGGTTCGCCTGTCCAAAGGTACTAGTTGGAAGGTCTCCTGTACGCTCTAATATCCATATTGTGATGCCCTGTTGAAAGCACTGATATGATCTCACCAACCTTACGGTTAAAGGCGATTAAGAAAAATGCAATCTCAACTGGCTTTCTTACAAGAGGAAAAGACACTCCACTAAGTCTTCCCTGGCCTTCTTCAGCCACAGCGGCACAAACAGAAGTGGAATTTGAAGATGCATGCATGGCTTCTCCATGCGTGCATCCAGGCCTGCAGCTTTTAAGCAGGAGAGCCCAATGACCCCCAACACTGGCCTGATGTTCATCAGCATTCTTACAGCGCTGGCATTACTGACTACCTGGTCACTAAAAGTATCTCAGGTGACTGAGGTCCAGATGAACTAAACTTTTAACGACCCTTTACTGACCCTTAACGAACCCGTAGCATTCATCAAAGGCCATTTTCCGAAAAAGCTAGCAGCTAACGAAAACAGAATGCAAACGAGAAACTATCATTGGAATGTGGACAATTCGGAATGCACTAACCATACCGACGATTGCAACGAATCATCTACCATCTGAAATTTAACGTGAGCTCAGACCTGTCGTTAAGGCCTGAGCTGTCATCTCCCCGCTGGCCCCTGCACCATAAAAATCATGTTTAAAAAGAAAAGTGAGCTCCCTGCTTCCCTCTGCCTAAAATGAAAACGAAACTAACATCAAAAAAGGATCTGGAGGGGACAAAGGCGCTCATCAGGAGCGCCCCCCCCCCCCGCCCCACCTGAGGTCGCCGCTGCTCCCCGGTTCCCCCTGCATTATAAATAAAAAATCAAAACACAAATCATAACTTTAGCAGCCCCAGCTCCCCCTCCCTTCCACTCTACTTTTCTCCCCACAGCTCCGCCTCCCGAATCCTCCGCCCTGTGCCCCGCCCCCTCTGCCCCCTCCTGGGGTCGTCGCCAGCATTCCCCTCCTCCACCGGGCCCCCCGCCTACTGGGCCCGTGCAGCGCCTCTCACCTCTGTGTGAAGGCGCTGCACAGGCAAGAAGAACAGCTCAGCTGATGCCTTCGCCCAGTCTTCGTTCGCGTCTCTCTTCTCCTGGGCCCACCCCCGTCTGACGTAAGCATAACGCTTGGCTGCTCTGCGCATGCGTTAGGGGCCAATTACCGACGGGGATTACACAGGTTTGATGCATTGTACCTTATAGTACCGCACCGAACATGTGCGACTTTTTTTTTTTGGTGCATCCTTCGTTTTTTTTTAATTCGTTAGGGTCTTTAACGTTTTAGATTTTTTAACGTTTGGTTGATGCATCTGGCCCTGAGTCAAGTGATCTTCAGCCTCTCCTGCCTCAGGAAGGTCATTGCTCTGGCATGGAAACTATTCCATGCCACTTAACTAAAACAACAATGTTCTCAATCATTTACATTAGTTTTCTACTGTTAAGTATAAAACATTGATTTTTATACAACATCCTTCCTAGAGACATCCCCCACACTGTTCTGCAGTAATAATGATATATTATGATATTTATCTATATAAATTTGAAAAGATTACCATAAGCATGTGAAAGAAAGAAAACAAGGGAAAGAATAAAAAGCGGCATCTCGAAAAGAAACCACAAACTCTGTAAACACAAAATGGGAATTAAATGTGGAGGAACACTGGAGTGCTAAGGGCAGGAATTAGGGAGCAACAAAAACACCCTGCCACAGATAAGTCTGTCTATCAGGTTTTGATATACTGCCTTCTGTTTGAAGGCCAAATCAAGGCGTTTTACATATATTACTATTCAGGTACTTGCACTGTCCCAGATGGCCTCACAATCTAAGTATATTGTACCTGGGGCAATGGAGGGTTAAGTGACTTGCCCAGGGTCACATGGAGCTGCAGACAGAATTGAACCTGGCTCCCCAGGATCTTATCCCACTGTTGACTGTTAAGCAGCAGTGGGAATCGAACCTGGTTCCCCAGGTCTGTATCCCACTGCACTAACCATTAGGCCACTCTTCCACTCAAGTGTATTTTGGCATGATCCTGTTATGTTCATTTTCAAAGGTAAATTCCAAACTCATGGTTGATCTTCTCCCCAATTTAGACCCTGAATGGTCCACTTAGAATAAAGCAATTGAGGGCAATTCTATATAAGGCATGACTGTAGAAGAGGTTCTACTTAGGCATGTGCTTACCCAAAGCACTATTCTGTAAAATCGCAAATACGTAGCATTGCCCTGGATTCTATAAGAACGTGTTTAACTTAATTGGCTTATCAAGCCAATTAGCATTGATAACAGCACTTAACAAGCAATAATTAGCACTAATTGACAATAATTAGAATTCACATGCACAACTCGCTAAGCATATTCTGTAAAGCACTGCGCCTAACTTCTAACCCGTGCAGACAAACAGGGGCGTTGTTATGGGCAGGGAAATGGGTGTTTTGTGGGCTTTCTGAAATGTATGTGTGCAGTTATAGAATATGGCCCTCTGCATCTAAATCTATGTGCTGGGATTTATGCCATGTTTTCATTGGTGTAAATGGAGGTACGTAGTTTTAGGCGTTGGGATATCAGCCAATACCGCGTCTAAATCTAGGCGCCGCTTATAGAATACGCTTAGGCGGAAATGTTTTCCATGTGGATTTTTTAGGTGCCATATACAGAATCCCCCCCATTGCATCCAATTAAAAAGGGGGCGTGCATGTGGGAGGAGCAGGGGCGGGAATGGGAGTGTCACCCATCAGCATGTGCATCTTATAGAATACTATCAGATGTGCACATTGATTGATAGATCTAGGCGCGAACTCCTATGCTAGCCGTTGACTTGGCATAAATGGGGGGAGTCATATTTTTGGCACACAAATGCAGGTTTGTGCTAGTATTTTGTAATCGCATCAGTCATTACATCTATTTATTTATTACATTTGTACCCTGCGCTTTCCCACACATTGCAGGTTCAATGCGGCTTACAAAGTAAATTACAAATTAAAATCACAGTTTTTAAAGAGAATATTATGAACTGTAGTAAATGTAGTGAGAGTGGGGTTTTGGGGAATAAGTGAATTGAGCGTGTCATGGCAAACAACGTAGGAAAAACAAAAGGAGTAGGGAGTTGGGGGGGGTGAAGAGATGGAGGATGGAGAGGAAAGATAAAGGGAAGAAGAGATTGGGAATATAGTCAAGGTGTAAAAATCATGGACCGAATTTAGGAGGAAGAGTTTAAAGTTAAGTAGGGTCAGGCGGGTAGGCTGTCTTGAAGAGATGGGTCTTGAGCATTTTCCTAAAGGGTAGATGGTCATTGATTGTTCGGATGGATCTTGGCAAAGCGTGCAATTTATTTATTGGCATTTATTATCCTCCTTTATAAAGAGATTCTCCCAAGGTTGTTATAGAATTGGCGCTCCTTATGCTGCACTGGGCCACGTAAAAGGAGGAACCAATTGGTTCCGACTGTTTGCTGACTTAATCTGAAGGCTGGTATTGTCCATTATAAAGGTCTTTTTCAAGACCATCTTCTTGATTGATACATTCTGAAATATTTAACTTCCGAAGATTTTTAGATCTTTCCATTCAAAAGACTCCTGATGCAGGCCTTTTGGGTCGAAACACAGCATTGTGTCAAGTCTTTGATCAATAAATCTTTTTAAACCCAAGATTGTCCCTTCTGCTTCTGGAGTCCATGGTCCTTTTCCCACTTTCTTCCTCTTCTGTTTGCCATTTTAACTATACACGATCGAAAGACTATATATGCACTCTTTTGTTACATGCCAAAACATATACAAAAATTAGGCATTTGCAACTAGAACCTGGAAATCAAGGGAGATTTGGTTAGCATAAGGAAATTGAAAGCCAGATTTGAAGACAGTGAAGAAGCAGAGAGCATTCACTGCCAATAAGAGTGACTGTGCTAGACACTGACTTTCAGTATCTCTTCTCGGTCTTCCCTTTCTCACTAGTAAGCCAAACCCTCTCTTTTTTGTCACCACGCAACACATTATGAGAAAACGTTCTGTGTAAAGTGGATAAGGATAGTGATAGAAGTGTACCACCGTCCACCTGGCCAGAATGAACAAACAGATGCAGAAAAGTTATCAGAAATTAGGGAGGCTAATAAACTGGGTAACACGATAATAATGGGTGATTTCAATTACCCTAATATTGACTGGATAAATATAACATCAAGGCATGCTAAGGCGGTAAAGTTCCTACATGAAATCAAGAACTGCATTATGGAGCAACCCAATTCAGGATTGCTTTCAGTGCTGTGCACGCTCGTTTCATTAAAACGAGAGTGCATAGCGCTGAAAACAGGACAGGGTGCCAGGCAATGAAAGACCAGCGCGGGACAAACGCCTTAGCTGGCAGGGGTTGGGGACCCCTGCCAGCCAATCTGGGAGTCCTGAAAATTTGGGAGGTCCAGGCCCCCATGGCCCCCTGTAGCTATGCCACTGTTCTGCATAATACAAATATAAATGTTGGTCTTGTCCATACTCCTCCCATGTGAATGCCCCCTATATTTAGGCGCTGTGGCCCAGATTCAATATATGCCCAAGGTTAGGCACCAAAATTATTATTATTATTACTACTGTCTTATGATCCACACTAAACTAGAATTTTGCGTTGAGCATCCTTTACAGAATACTAGCTTAGCATCCATTTCATGCCTAATTTTGGGCATATATCGTCAAAGTTACTGCTCAACTTCATATCAACTTCACATCAAAATAACACTCAATATTCAATACAGGTCTACATAGGCCTATTTCTTTATGTATATATGGGATCATCAGATAGCGTGTGTGCTTCCGTATTGGCTTACTGAGCCATGCAGATTTCAAGGGGCACCACCGCAATCCTCATAGATCCTCATAGTATTCTTTTTTGATTTTTTATATATGCATATCATTTCTTTTCACTCTCGAAATTTAAATAAATTTTACTAAATTACTTAGCTTTCAGAATAACAGCTAGTCAACCTGGAGACGCTTTTGGGGGGATGTCTTATATTTTAAATTTGCAGGAAAACCTCGGTAGGTCTTATTTTCGGGGAAACACGGTATTTTGAAACTATGTAAGGCAGGCCTTGACAAATTTTCACAAAATCTAGGAGCCAGCCCCAAAACATAGGAGCCAGCAGCGGACACCTCTCTTGCTTCTCCCCTCTCCATCCTTCCAACATTGTCCCCAGTGAAGGTGGGGGGGGGGGGGGGGGGGGAGGGGATTTCCCTTCCAGATCAGCAATAGCTCTTTTAGAAACTGGCTTACTAAGGGATCCTTTCCTATTTTCTGTCTGTGGGCAAAGAAACTATTCAGGAAATCTAGACTGCCCCAACTTGACATTTCACCCATTAGACTGTAAGCTCCTTGGAGCAGGGACTGTCCTTTTTCGTTAAACTGTACAGCGCTGCGTAACCCTAGTACCGCTCTAGAAATGTTAAGCAGTAGTAGTAGTAGTAAATCAGTTTCTTACAGTGTCCCTACAAATCACTGGCAAAAGCCAGTAGTCTCCCTTTGCAAAGTATGCTGTCTGTTGTGTGACAGCAGCCTCTAGTCTAGATAGGTGAAACAAAGAGGCAATTGCCTCTGTTTCACACATCACCAAATCCTGGATCACCATCAGTCTCTCTCTCTCGCTCACACTAAGCCCCAACTCCACGGTCTTCACTCAGTCTCTCACTCGCTCTCCACCCCTAGCCTTCACCCAGTCTCTCTCATCCCCCCCCCCCAGCCTTCGCCCAGTCTCTCTCTTAACCCCCCCCCCCCAGTTTTCACCCACTCTTTCTCAAACCTCCTCTCAGCCTTCAATCACTCTCTCTCTCTCCCTCTCAAACCCCGCCCCTCAACCTTCAGCCAGTCTCTTTCTCTCAAACCCCCCTCAGCCTTCACCCACTTTCTATCTCATCCCCCCAGCCTTCACCCATTCTCTCTCTCAATATCCCCCAGCCTTCACCCACTCTCTATCTCAATCCCCCAGCCTTCACCCATTTTCTCTCTCTCAATCTCCCCCAGCCTTCACCCACTCTCTATCTCAAACCCTGCCCCTCAACTTTCACCACTCTCTCTCTCTCTCAACCTTCCCCCAGCTTTCACCCACTCTCTCTCTCTACCTTCCCCCAGCTTTCACCCACTCTCTCTCTCTCTCTCTCAAATCCCACCCCTCAGCATTTATCCACTCTCTCTCTGTCTCTCTCTCTCTCAAAACCCTCCTCAGCCTTCACCCACTCACTCACTCTCTCTCTCAACCCTACCCCCCAGCCTTTACCCCTCTCTCTTCCTGCTGCCTCTTCCCCTCATCTCACAAGCTGCCTTTGCAAAGGAAACAGCATGTTTCCCAGCCCCCTCTACTGTTCAGCTTTTGTGTAAATTTGAGTTGCACGATACAGGAAGTTTGGGCTGGTTTCACAGTTTCAAGTCCCGCGAGACTCCCGAGCTTCCTGCACTGCGTGGTTCAAGCTTACATAGAGAGCCGTGTTGTGGTGTAGAGCATAACAGATGCCGGGCAGTGTTACAAAACAACCCAGTAAAATTCGGAGAAGCCTTAAATCTCGGGTATCAGTGTGTAATTTCAAGGCACCATGGTGACATGGCACCCGGGATTTGTCATACCCTGATGTAAGGGGTCCCGTTTTTTCTGGACACCATGTAGAATTACCGCCTATATGTGTGCATCTTCTAATTGGAACCTGTTTAGACTGAAAGATGGTGCGGTATACCGTTTTTTTAAATAAATAATTCAAATATAAACTCACAGACACAGCTGTACCTAGAGGTTCTCAACCCAGTCCTTGAGATACACCTAGACAGTCAGGTTTTCAGGATGCCCACAATGAATGTGAATGAGATAGATTTGCACGGCCTACATTGTATTCATTTTGGGTATCCTGAAATTCTGACTGGCTAGGTGTGTCCCAAGGACTGAGTTGAGAACCCCTGGTATACAATTGGGCTAATTTTCGAAAGAGAAGAACGCCCATCTTTGACATAAATCAGAAGATGGACGTCCTTCTCCCAGGGTCGTCCAAATCGGTATAATTGAAAGCTGATTTTGTACATCCCCAACTGTTTTCCGTCGCAGGGACGGCCAAAGTTCAAGGGGGCATATCGGAGGCGTAGCGAAGGCGGGACTTGGGCTTGCCTATCACTTGGACTTCCTCAACCCATAATCAAAAGAAACAAGGACGTCCGTGACGAACACTTGGATGACTTTACCTGGTCATGTTTTTCTTATGACCAAAGCACAAAAAGGTGCCAGAAATAACCAGATGGCCAACAGAGAGAATTGGGGATGACCTACTACTACTTTAGCATTTCTATAGTGCTGCTAGGGTTACGCAGCGCTGTACAATTTTAAACAAGGGGAAGGACAGTCCCTGCTCAAGAGAGCTTACAATCTAAAGGTAGTAAACTATGTAGTGTAGGTATTATGAATGGGGAAGGTGGTTAGGCGCCAAAAGCAAGGGAGAAGAGATGGGCTTTGAGTAAGGACTTGAAAATGGGCAGGGAGGGCGCATGGCGTATGGGCTCGGGAAGTCTGTTCCAGGCATAAGGTGATGCGAGGCAGAAGGGGCGGACCTCCCCTTACTCCCCCAGTGGTCACTAACCCCCTCCCACCCTCAAAAAATATCTTTCAAAATATTGACTGCCAGCCTCAGATGTCATACTCAGGTCTATGACAGCAGTATGCAGGTCTCTGGAGCAGTTTTAGTGGGTGCAGTGCACTTCAGGCAGGCAGACCCAGGCCCATCCCATTCCCCCCTACCTGTTATATTTGTGGAGGAAACAGCGAGCTCTCCAAAACCCACCACAAACCCACTGTAACCACATCTAGGTGCCCCCTTCACCCGTAAGGGCTATGGTAGTGGTGTACAGTTAGGGGTAGTGGGTTTTGAGGGGCTCAGCACACAAGGTAAGGGAGCTATGTACCAGGGAGCAATTTATGGGGCTGCATCAGGGGCTATTAAAACCACTAGATGTATGAATAAGATGTCACCTAGATGGTAAAGACAAACATTGAACTGCATAATGTTGCTGCGCAGAAGTTTGCGTTCACCATCTAGGTAACGTCTTATTCATACACCTAGTGGTTTTAATAGCCCCTGACACAGCCCCAGAAGGGGCAAAACATGGCCGAGTTGGGCTACTATTTATTTTAATTGTTATTACAAATAAATATTTCTGTGAGGACCAATTCTTTTGATCACCAGCTGATGCAGGTAGCACATGAAATCAAGCTAACAGCCAAAATTAGAAGTCACTGGACTAAAAACTGACGTATACAAGTGAATATATTCACGTACAGCTAACAGATGACCATCTATATTTGTCCTGCCAGCATATCATACCCTTGCCCTTAGAGCCTTCTTGCAACTTTTGGGGCATCTCAGTGTCTGCAAACTTCCACTCCTGGATTCCAACTGTAACCCCTTAAACTGGACCATGATGTTCACTAGACCCTGGTCGCTTGTAGGGTTGCCAACTGACTCTATTGTTTTTAGGACCTGTTGGTCCAGTCTCTGTTTACTCCACTAGAGGCTGGAACTAACCATCCTGCTTTTCTTAGGTAACTGAATGGGGATATCAGAACCGCAAGTTCATGCAGGCAGTGGGGTAAAACCTGGGCTGTATCAGCCTGTCCTGAAAAAAAATGGAGACAGTCTATTTTGTAAAAGACATAAAAAGAAGCAATATTGAGAACCCAGCCCTGCAAATGTCAGAGGAAACTCCAATTCACTATTACTACTCATGCACTCCCTTCCATCACAGCCTGGTCACATAGGAGCACTCCCAATATTAAGCAAGCATCTTTTTGTGTCCAGGGAGAGGTAATAGTTATTGTGTTTGGACTGGTTAACAATGCAAAAACAAAAAAAAAACCTTTACAAACAAGTATTTATATCAAAGCACATTGATTCTTACTGGAGAGGGAAGAACTTTCCCCAGACTGCATTCTTAGAGGAGGAACAGGCTGCAGGCAAGGAGAGATAACTGGAAAGGCACTGGCAGATGAGGTCAACTGATCCGCCAGGGAGTGAAAAGTGACACGTTATCCCTGAATTGCAGCCAAGTTATTTAAATGGACAAGGCTGCTTTGGTTACTTATACAGATGGATCACATCTTGTGATCAGTTCTCACAACAGTAGCCTTTACAGAAGGGGCAGAAAGAGAGCTGTTGTTTTCCATCCAGTTGAACTAAGTAAGATAGATATGTATTTGAGATAAATCTCTGTGATCTTAAGGAGTTTCTCCACTTCTGTGCAAAATGTAAGAAACACTGCATCCCCCATAGATCAGCCTAGGCAAGATATGGAGGAGATGGTTAGCAAGGACTGTCTCTTCATGTTCAAGAGTACAGTGCTGCGTATGTCTAGTAGCGCTATAGAAATGATAAGTAGTAGTATCTACACAGCCATCTGGATTACTGCAACTCACTATACGCAGGTTGCAAAGAACAAACACTGAGGAAACTTCAAACAGCCCAGAATACGGCAGCCAGACTCATCTTTGGAAAGCCAAAATATGAGAGTGCAAAACCATTACGAGAGAAACTGCACTGGCTTCCACTCAAGGAACGCGTCACTTTTAAAGAATGCACATTAGTCCACAAAATCATTCACGGCGAAGCCCCAGCCTACATGTCTGAGTTAATAGACTTACCACCCAGAAACGCCAAAAGATCATCCTGAACCTTCCTTAACCTCCACTTCCCCAATTGCAAGGGCTTGAAATACAAAGCGCTACATGCGTCAACCTTTTCTCACATGAGCACGCAGTATTGGGACACACTGCCGCGCAACTTAAGAACAATCAACGAGCAAGCTTCCTTCCGCAGATTACTGAAGACCCATCTTTTCGAAAAGATTTATGGAAAGAACCAAAACACATAAAGTCCACACTTACTGTTCACTAATGCATCATACATTCACCTCTGAACTCTCATTCCCGTATTATCACATCATTCATACCTTTACTCACAGAAAGATATATACCATATGTCTTCATGCCTTTTTATCGCCCTCTAAACTCTCATTGTTTCCTTCCAAAGTTTCAATGTTTGTGCTCCATTGTTACATTCCTTAACGACACCTCAATTGTTTCGCATAACTCTGCACAATGTAATCCATAACCAATCTGTAACAAATTGTATTTCCAACATTTAACTCATATTGTAAGCCACACTGAACCCGCAAAAAGGTGGGAAAATGTGGGATACAAATGCAATAAATAATAACAATAAATAATACACAGATTTATTTATTTATTTGGATTTGTTAACCGCATTTATGAAGGTGGTGTACAGATTCTGAGCAGACAATATTTATTGATTTGTTTCTTTGAAACATTTATAGACCGCACGATCTAGACAATGCTCAGCAGATCAAAATAAAACATGACTCAAAATAAACATAATAAAATCAAAACAGAAAACATACAAAATCATACCTAGCAATAAAACAATCAGGCATATACATGAGGCTCAACTTCTCCCTAATATAAACAATCATCTTTTAAGTCAAGACTATTTTCCATGATGTCATGCATGGGTAACAATCTTGCCTATAGCTAAGCCGGGTCATGACTCCTAGCTCACCTCTTCCTATAGACCAATTTCTCTAAATGTAGATGTAAAACTCTATATGAAGTTGCTAGCTAATTGATTGCTAGATATAGTACCAAAGCTGGTGGAACGTAATGCGCTCACAAACATGATACGTCTGATCAGTGCGATGGAACAAGATACCACTAACCGTGTAGAACCCTTATTAGTTGGATTTGATATTGAGAAAGCATTTGATACAATTTCCTTGTCCTATTTATGGGAGGGTTTGGCATGTTATGGGTTTCAGGGACTGATTTTGGAAATTATAACACTATTATACAAGAATTAATGGACCCAGGCATTAGTTAACAGGGTATTATTGCCAAGCTTGGATACACAGATGGGCACTCATCTTGGATACCCCTTGTCTCCCACTCTATTTTGTGATAGGAACCTTTAGCATTAAAATTATTACAGGATCAGGAGATTGCAGGTATCCCAGTGAGCAGAAGTGAATTCAAACTAGCACTGTTTGCGGGCGGTAATTTAATGGCCTTCACTAACCCCCATTGATCATTGACTAAAATGCTAATGCTTCTGGAAGATTTGGGCACTTTTTCGAGTTTGTGGATCAATCATGAGAAATTTGAAGCTTTACCTCTCTGGAGGAATTGTTATAACACATGGACTGGAACATTCCCGTTATGCTGGGCAGGCCGCACACTAAAGTTTTGGGGTTTACAGATCCCGGGAGCATTGATCCATTTGAATCTTAATGTCAATAAATTACTACATGCCACAAAATTGCTTTTAGAAAAATGGACCCTTTTACCACTTTCGGGAGGGTCACAATTGTTAAAGATGGTCCTTTTGCCCAACTGGCTTTATACTCAAACCACGGGGTTTGAGTATTCGGAATGGATTGATCAGGAAATGTATATGGGCTGGGAAGCATTCCCAGACTTCCCTTCGCCAGTTGCAATTTACTCGCTGGGAGGTGGGACTGGGACTTTCTGATTTACGGGCATATAGTATAGCATATCATCTCTGGTACACCTGGAATTGGGTTTTTCAGATCTCAGAATTTTATGATGTGATATATAAGCAACAGATAGGAGGATCTTTGAGTTTGGCATATATTTTACATGCGAAGGATGGATGTTCCCACTCTCGGTGAAGGATCATGCTTTGATACAATCGGCACGCTGGGCCTGGGGGTCTATTTCGAAAAAGATTTGGACTCCATGCGCAGTGTTCCCGTTAATTACCTTTTGTGGGTAACACAGATTTTCCTCCAGGTATGGGATCCAGTACTTATAGAAAGTGGAAGGAGAGGGGGTCAAAAGTGGTGGAGGAGGATGAGGCAAAAACGTTACCTTATGACAGTTTAAAACAGAACTTTAATATAACTCCTCACTATTGGTATTCCTATCGTTAGATTCAGCACTACGTTACCTCCTTATTGCACACATTTACTATTGACTTTGAGGAAAATGAGATTGATGAACATTGGCCAATCTCAGCAATGCATAAAGGCCTTTTGGGCCGCTATTATGATACCTTAAAGCGGCTGCTGGGAACTTCCCCTTTGCAAAACATAGTTGGTCAGTGGATTTGTGATCTTGGGGATTATTCTGTGGACAGTTTACAGCAGAGCCTGAGTGAATCCACCCACTTGGTGGAGAGTGCACAGTTACAAGAGCTCCATTATAAGTTCCTGATGCATCTTTATATTCATTTCTTCCAGAGCTCAAAAGATGGGCTTCCCTACAGATGGGGCCTGTCTTAAGTGTGGTCAACAAGACGCATCTTATAAGAACTGTGCCCCAATTCTCTGCTTTTGGGAAGACATTTGGACTTTTTTGGGTTCTATCTATCATAGGAGTTGGACAATAACTCCACAAGTATGTGTCTTGGATAATATACAGGCTATTGTTGAAGACACTTGGGTGTCCAGTCTTTTCCTTTGAAAGGCGTCCGATAGCTAAGAGATGTGTATTACTGCATTAGATTTCTGATACACCACCTTCTTTTACATTACGGAGAAATCAGATGTTTACATTAATGACAATGGAGTGTCTTTCTTTGGATACCTGAGGCTGGAACGCAAAGAAATCATTTCTCAACCTATGGACCCCAAACTTAAGATACATTGGCGGGCTGTGTTTGGTCTTTTGTTCTGAACACTCTTCAATTATAGTACTTCCATGCACTTCTTGTAGTCATTAATGGGGGGGGGGGGGGGGTAGAAGGGGGAAAAAGGATGTGTGGGGGGGAGAGATAGGGGAGGGATTGGTGGGATTATACAGAGGAATGGAGAATGAGTAGTTTAGGGAGTTGGGGTTTCATATAAAATCTTGTTCATTATCGTTTATTATGCTTGGGATTACTATTGCTTTTGCTGTTTGCATTTCTGCTCACTTAATGTCACTTGTGCTGGATAATGACAATAAAGAAATGTAAACATAAACTTAACTGGATATCTCCGAATATTAACTTAGCCAGTTAAGTTTAACCTGGCCAAAAATAAACTGGATATTCAATGCCGGTCACCAGAAATGGCCCAGCATTGAATATCCAGGTCGATCGCCGACCACAGGAGTTAGCTGGGCTCACTCCCTCGGCCTGAATATCGGCCCCATGGTGGCCAAGTTTGCCTGGACTTGTCACGTTTAGAGCTGTCCCGAATAGAATGTTTTACTATTCGGCCGAATAAGAATACCGAATATGAATAATGGGAATTGAACCATTTCATAACAAATAATACAAGAAGCAACATGAAATCAGAGATCACGAGTTTATTTCAGTAGGATTTAGCACAGTAGAGCACCGGATTATTCGTTTTCAAATTTAAATCACTATTCGGTCGAATACAAATAAATGATGTATTCAAGGAACTATTCGGGACTGAATTGAATCAAATACAAATATTTGGAACAGCCCTATTCATGATACCTATATACAGTCTTAAGACATCATGAACGGTCTGGATCCGTGGGACAAACAGAATTTCTATCGTGTAAGTGTTGGAACAAACGAGCACTTCAGCACCATTAGAGGTGAAATGCTGCTTCTTTTGGGTCAGAGAGCGAAGGCTTTACCATCTGAACTTACACTGTTGAACCTCTGTGAGCAAAACAGCTATGAATCAATCATGGAAAAAAGATTTTCTTTTTGTTTTAGGATCACTGTTCGTGTTCCATAACTGCAGTTCTTAATGTTTTGCACTTTCCTGCAGTTGCTGTTTTAAGAAAATTACAACATTTTCTATACACCTATTCATGCTGTTTCTTCCCCCCGTTATTTCCTAAGGAGCAGCGCTACACAGGTGTTTCAGAGAATATTTAATTTAATGGATTTTCACTGGCCTTTTCAGACGCAAGATCTGTACGAGGAGAAATCAACAGAATGAAACAATAAAACACATTATCACTTTAAAAAAAAATCCAGTACATTAAAAAACAAGATCTAATATGGAAAATCCTAACTGAAAACACATTTCTAATCGAATTCATAATTTCAGGCCAAGTTAGTCATTAGTAAACAACCAATGGCCTGATATTCAGCTGCAGTATTCAGCATTTTTTTTTTTTTTAAATAAACACCAGCCATGGTGGTTACTGATAATCTAGATACTTAGCCTTGGTATCCAGACTGCATCCAGTGCTGAATATGTAAGCATTATAGTTGGTGCTCTCTAGATAAGTATAGGACAGTTTTAGTTATCCAGAGAGCCAGGGAAGGAATAGTGGCACCTTGAGCCACCTTGCTTTGGCAGCGGACACCCCCCCCCCCCCCGCAAATCACGTCACGTCCGGTGCCCCCTTCCTTTTCCTCCCTCCCTCCCCCCCCAGTCCAATCTCTTTTCCCCCCTCCTCAGTGGCGTTCCTAGGGTGACTGACACCCGGGGCGGATCGCCGATGCGACCCCCCACCCCCGGTGAAAGGCCACCTCCCCCCCCCCCCGCGAAAGGACACCCCCCCCCCCCCGGGTGCATTTTTACCTGCTGGTGGGGGGTGCCACGCACCTGTCTGCTTCGCTTGTTCCATGCTCCCTCTGCCCCGGAACAGGATGTTCCGGGGCAGAGGGAGCATGGAACGAGCGGAGCAGACAGGCGTGCGGCACCCCCCCCCCCCCCCAATGGCATGCACCCAGGGCGGACCGCACCCACCGCCCCCCCCCTAGGAACGCCACTGCCCCTCCTCTGTCCCCTTCCCCGTGGGTCCACCACTGGTCCCTCACGTCTCTCACTCCCCCAAGGTGCTATAATGTTTAGTCAATCACCAGCAGCAGCTGCATAACAGGCTGCCTTCGGCCAGCTCCTAGGTCTTCTCTCTGCCATGTCCCGTCCACTAAACATTGCACTAGAGGAGGCAGGGTGTGGCAGAGGGAAGACCCAGGGTCTGGCCAAAGACAGTCTGTCATGCTGCTGCCACTGGCGACCAACCTAAAAACAGTTGAGGGAGCAGTGCAGGGTAGGGGACAGAGAAAGGGAAAGAGAGACTGAACCATTGGGGGGGGGGGGGGGGGGGGGAGGGAGGAAACCTTAACCTATAGACCAGCATATGCAAATTGAAAAAGTTACATTCTAGCCAAGCTTCTGAGGATCTACAACAAAAATCTCAAAATGTATTAAAGATTTTCATAAGTTTTTGGGCATTGGTGACAATTGTTAAGTAGCGAGTAGATGGTGGGATAGCGTTTCTGTGGAAATATTTACGTGCACTTCTGAATAGAATGGCTGCTGTAAAAATGCACGTGTAAGATCTCACTGTTGCCAATTAGCATCAATAATTGATTTAGTGCTCAATTATCAGTGCTAATTGGCTCATTAAACAATAATTGTGCACATAATTTGGGCACTATCCGCTGGATTCTATATAGCACACCTAGCGTTCTGAGCTGAAATCCAAGCATATTCTATAATAATGCGCGTAATTTAATTGGCTTAACAAGCTACTCAGCATTAATAATGCACCTAACAGGCAATAATGAGCATTAATTGGTAATTAGAATTTACACACACCTCGCTAAGCGTATTCTGCAATGAACTGCACCGAAAATCTAATGCATGCAGTTCAAAAGGGGCGTGGACATAGGCAGGAAAATGAGCACTTCATGGGTGTTCCTAAATTTACACACTGAGTTACAGAATATGGCCTGGTGCATGTAAATGTACACGCTGGGATTTACGCCACGCTTTCTTTTGTGTAAATGGATGGGCGGTTTTAGGCACTGGGATATCAACTAAGTGCATTTTATATACTGTGCCTAAATCTAGGTGCTACTTAAAGAATAAGCTTAACCGGAAATGTTTACCGCGTGGATTTTTTAGGCACTTTTTATATACAACTAGTAAAAGAGGCCCATTTCTCACCCTCCCCCCCCCCAACGCCCCCCCCCCCCGGGAGTTCCCTGCACCCCTGTTTTTGGAGTTCCACACCCCCATTCATCTGTCCCTCTGTCCTCCAAGTTCGAGCCCCCTTCCCCTCGGAGTTCCATGCCCCCTACCTGCCTCCCTGTCCACCGAGTTCCAGGCGCCCCTCCCCTTATAATTGCAGGACCCCACCTCCCACTGGAGTTACAGGCCCCCACCTCCCCTTGGAATTACAGGACCGCCCCCTCCCCTTCCAGGACCCGCCCCTCCCCCTCTGTCGTCCCGAGACCCCCTCCCCCTCTGTCGTCCCAGAACCCCCTTCCCCCCCTCTGTCATCCCAGGACCCCCTTCCCCCCTCTCATCCCATGCCTTCCGAGTTCCACGCCCCCCTCTCCTCCGATTTCTACCGCCCAGCGCCTCCCTCCCTCTCTCTCTGTGGTCTCCGAGTGCAAGCAGGACGTGTGCTGCTGCCCCTACCCTTCGTAAGTGCCGGCTGTTCTTTAAAACATTTTACTTCCTGCTCGGCCGGCAACAGTGAAGTCGAGCACGCACGGACGCCGCTTCAGACTGCCTTCGCTCTCGCTTCTGTTTCAGCTGTGCCTCTGGTCCTGCCCCCTAGAATTAGGGGGATAGTGCCTGAAATAATCTACCAAACAGTTAGCTGAGATGATACTGATGTTCTTTCCTTGTTTCTGTTTTCACACTTCATGTTTTCCTAAAATATGAATGACTTGGGATGATTCATGCTGCTTGCTTCTCTCCTATCTCCCAAGTTTATTTTTAAAATAGTTTACTTTGCAACTCTGTCTACAGCCCTCCAAATTCTCTTCATTAACCTAAACCTAGCATATCATTTTTTTTACCTAGTTTATTATCTTTTCATTGCCACATCTTCCATATGTATATACAAGCCATTGAGCCCGTAAAAACGGGCTGATATTGGGGTTTTCCTTCCCCCTCCCCGCGAGGTCGCCACCGCCATGCCATCCCTCCACCCGGCCCGGGCCCTCTCTTCGTTATTCAACTTACAGCAGCGGCAGCAGCAAGCAGCAGCTCCCGTTGGCCTTCCTTCACTGCCTGTGCCTCGCCCTCGTGTGACGTCACGTCGGCGAGGGCGGGGCACAGGCAGGGAAGGAAGGCCGACGGGAGCTGAAGCTGAGCTGCTTGCTGCTGTTTCGGCGCTGCTGTAAGTTGAATAACGAAGAGAGGGCCCGGGCCGGGTGAAGGGGGGGGGTGGTGGCGACTCCGGGGTGGGGGGGGCGGTAGCGGCTACCTTGGGGGGGGGGAGCGGTAGCGACGTCAGCGGTTCCCTCCCTCCCCTTCAGCGCAGTTTCCCTCTCTGTCCCGCCCCCTTTCCCCGTCATCACGTCTTGACGCGGGGGCGGGGCAGAGAGGGAAGTCTCTACTGCGCATTTGCAGGTGAGTCGGTCACTTGCCATTTATAGGTTTGATGGAAAATGCTTAGTATATCTGCCCTTCCAGATAGTAATTGTACAGGACCTGTGAAGCTTGATACCAAAGAGTTCTAGCTCATGAAACTTTAAAGCTTATGTGCTTGTGATTCTGTATGTAAATGTGCCTCCTGTGTGTTGCAGCTGTGTGCCTATGGTTTATGTGAGTGCCTGTAACCGTGTATGTTAGCACTCGATTCATTTCCTTTCTCCCTCAGGACAGAATATTTATGGCTAAAAGTTATTTGCTGCCTATGCAGAATAAATGTGTTTGAATCCCACATTTTGAACAGGCTGGCGGGAGGCACTGCTTCTCGTAAAACAACAAAATAAATCCCCTTTATTCTGGATTTTCATCCAGCTTTACTCTCTCCAGTGTGTAATGAGCTCTCATCTTCCCTGGCAGTATGGATGGAGCTCGTTATCCTTATTTGGAGAAGGAACGCAGCAGCATCTAAGATAGGACGGAGTAAGCGCACGGAGCTTACTAATAACATGATATTAGTGTTAGTGTGAAATAATATTTGGAAACCAAAAACATTCACCCTCACTTCTTTCTGTACTCCCCATACGTTTAAAAAATTTTTTTTTTTATTTATAAGTTTCAAAACAAAATCCCAAGCAAATTAATAATTGTTCAGCAAAGTAACAACAGTTTAGAACACTGCATAAAAACAAGAAAAGGAAAAATATCACTCAAGTTCACACATACGGAATCCAAGACTTATAGGGCTGCCGTGGGATTACTGCTCCCTATGCAGCCTGGCGATATTTCCCACCCCTTGCGCCCCATTTCTGGCGCTACAAAAATAAATATATTTTGTAGCGCCAGAAATGACGGAGTGTACTGGGTGGTAGTCGGGCAGCGCTGCTCGCTGCCCGGTTACAGCTGGGTTAGCACGGAAGCCCTTACCGCCACCTCAATGAGTGGCGGTAAGGGCTCCCCTCTGAAATGGCTGCGTGGCAAGTGCTTTACTTGCCGCACGGCCATTTCCTGTAGGAAAGCGAGACTTCCCTTTTTACCAGCTGCAGTAAAAGGGGGCCTCGGCGCCTGTGAAAAACACATGCTGATGCCAGCGCAGGCCCCCTTTTGCCGCCGCTTGGTAAAAGGGGCCCAGAAAGAGGAGAATAAAGAACAATAAATAAAGGAAACAGTATACAACTGGCACCACCGGGAAGCTATACCTTTCAATGAGAGCTAACACCAGAACGGAGCAAACCTAGCTCCCCTGGTGTGGTCGGTTGAAGAGCAGCTTTCACCTCCTCCTGCAGCCTGCTATATCGACTTGGCCGGTTCGGCAGCTCTCATCTCATTCTGCCTCACACAATGGGTCGAAACCTTCTCAGCGTCGGAGTTTGCACAGGCAGCCACAAGGCTTCTACATATCGCCTGAAGTCCTTCCTAGCGACATATTTGCGGACCATTTTTAAACTCTTTTCATCTGTCAACTTATTATCTTATTTTATCTGTTTCACTGATTCTATCTATTTGATTCTATTCTAACTGTATCACCTCTGATTTGGCAACAGCCTATCAGTGCATTGTAAGCCACTTTGAGCCTGCAAAACTGTGGGAAAAACGTGGGGTATAATTGTACAAATAAATAAATAAATAAATAAATATGTTTAGTGTCCAAAAAGGTAGTCAGATGTGATGGATCAAAGAATACATATTTAACTGATTGGTATCCGATAACTCATTTACAGGGAAATCTTAATAGAAAGTTGTCCCAATCTGAAGGTTTCCTGGTTTCATTAACAAAAACTGCATAGGACGACGTTGGGTTTCCCTTGAAACATCTGGAAGCAGCTGTATCTTAAATCCCATAAAGGTTTTTTACCCTATTCTTAAAGAACAATCTCAGCAGTCAATCTTTGTCCGGAGTTAAAGCCACAGTAACCAACGAAGTGGCTGCAGCATCAGAGCTATAGTCCGAGGATTCCAATATTGCAGAAAGATCTAGATTAGATATATTAAGTTCAACATCCTGAGTTTGCTCCTAAAGGTTTACATGGTAAATAGAAAACTTGTGAAAAAGTATTATCATGCACAGATTAAAGAAGCACAGGCACCAATGTTATATGCTAAATTAGCACAGGAATGGGCATTAGAACTGGGGCTTCGAGCAGGGGAAATAAACATACAATCTTGCCTCCAAACATGTTATAAAGAATTTGGGAGTACAGATATTAGAGAAACTCAGTATAAATTCTTGATGAGATTATATGTTTCCCCACATAGAGCCTATAAGGCAACCATGCGGCAGAATGATGATTGTCCGGGATGCACGGGGCAGAAAGCACACCTAGGACATATGTTTTGGCATTGCCCAGCTGTATTAGCTTTTTGGTCCTTATTATGTACACAGGTGTCAAAGATGTGGGGGGTTATGTGGAATCGACAACCTGGCCTACTGTTTGAGAAATATGTAATCAGGGGCAGAAAGAAAATAGGCCTCAAAGCTTTTCTACGAAGAGCAGTGATTATGGGGAAGAAATCTATACTTAAATTGTGGCTTAAGGAAGAAGGACCCTCGATCCAGTTGTGGCGGGCTTATATGCTCTCCTTATGCGCTATGGAGCGAAAGGAGGTACCGGATTTATCATCCCCGAGGGGAGACAAGTTCTTCCAGTGTTGGCAGCCATTTCTGGACACCCTAACACCACTGGCACGGAGTAGAATACTTAATGGATAGGCACAAATGTATTAGCAGAGTACTACCTGGGAGGAAGGGAGGAAGGGAGGAAGGGTGGGGGGTGGGGAAGGGTTAGGGGAGAGGGGAGGGAGCGGGACTAGTACAAGGGAAGGGGGGAGAAACAATAAAAGGTGTGACATAGTGAGACAGAATTACATGATAGATGTACAAACGATGTTTATGAAGTTGTTGAATGTTTTGAAATGAGATTGGAATCGTACAATTGTTGTTGTCACCAATAAAAGTTTATTTCAAAAAAAAGAAAACTTGTGAAAAAGGTGGTAACTTATCCTCAGGAACACTCAGAATTTCCAACAAGTAACACTTCAACATATCCCTGGGAGTTACTGAAAACACACGGGGGAAATTCAGAAGATGGGGAATATTCTTGCGTAAATAGTTTTCAAGAACTTCACATCTTTCCCTTATATTCGATAAGTCTTTTACAATTGGAGACTGCACCGTTAGATTTCTCCAAATCCTATTCTAATATGGCACGACCAGTCAAGTTATTAAGCTCAGAGATATTTTTATCTGCTTTCAATTCCACCTTTTTCATTTTTTGTCCCACAATATTAATCTGCGGGCATAATTTTTTGCCCAAGTCTACCACCAGTTGCCAAACTAAATCCAGAGTCACCTCAGCAGGTTTCTCTAAAAGGCATTTCTGTCACAGTTAACTCAGGAACTGAGGAAATCACTCCTGGCTCATTTACAGCAACCATTCCTGCTCCAGACTCTCCATACCTTTTAATATATGCATTTGTAACCATTGGGATCACTTCTAATATCTTTTGGTGTAATGACATATATTTAGGAAGAGGACAAGCAGTTTTGGAATCCCCGTTCTGCAGTTGGCAACAGTTTGAGAAATGATTTAATGTCAATTGTTTGGATGCAAGAATGGATGACTGCAAGTAAACAAAAGTTGAACTCTCAGCAAGTTACATAGCCCTTCACTGCCACTGTTAGATGGTTGGAAAGATGGAAGATGAGGAACAACATAAAATTCAAGAAACAGAATTGTGAAAAACAAGACGCTGATGACTTTGGTGCTGAAAATTGAGTTGTTTCAGTTCTTCCTACCATCTTGAACGAGTTTGCACCTCGTGACATTTTCAATACTGATGAAAATGGACTCTACTGGTGAGTGATTCCTGATGGAACACTTGCATTCAAACAAGCCGAAACTACAGGAAGTAAAATGTTGAAGGACCGACTGATGATCCTCCTTTGCTGCAATATGAATGGGAGTTAGAAGTTGGAACCACTCGTCATTGGAAAGAGCAAACAGCTCCGTTGCTTCAAGAATGTTAAGCGACTTCCTGTGTCATACGAGGCTAATGCAAATTCATGGATGACTGGAGAAATTTGGAAGCAGTGGCTAACACTAGAATGCGGGCACAAAAGTGTCAGATTTTTATTTATTTTATTATTTATTTGCTACATTTGTACCCCGTGCTTTCCCACACATTAGTAGGTTCAATGCGGCTTACATAATAAGTCCAGTTACAGACTGAAATAAAGATAATACATTTATGAAATAGTCGAATGATATAGTGGTCGAGTGGGTAGATGTAGATGGGAGAGAGGAGGGGGGATAGCTTGGGCTGGTTGGGTGTTGGTGTTGTTGAAGTGGAGGAGGGGTTGTGCTTAGGGGTTGATAGGGGACCTTGTTCTAGTTTTTTGTCTTTAAGGTCTGATTGAGTTTGTTGCTTTGTGATAATTGTGCTGCACACAGTGATGATGTCAGGCTGTCTAACGTCAAGGTGGTCTTCCTGCCACCAAACACTACCTCTCTGATCCAACCTATGAATCAGGGCATAATAGCCAATTTCAAACAACATTATCGGGCTCTTGTGCTACGTCGTCTGATGAGCGTTATGGATGACCAGACTGGCAAGGATAAACGTGCTGTTGAACTGGCTCGTAATCTATCACTGTTGGATTCCCTACATATGCAGAAAGAAGCCTGGAATCATGCTACACAGGCAACCATTGTGAACTACTACAAGCGGACAAGCTTTGTTAAGGATGTAGAGAGGGACGAAACAGATGCAGCTGTTGCAAACGCGTCAGATGAACAGGCTATTGACATCCCAGCCAGTGTTACTGAAGAGGAGTTTCATCACTACGTAGCTGCTGATTACGATCTACAAACAGCTGACGACAGCACTGATGTCGAGATATGCGCCTACACGCAGGCAACGGCTGATGATGAAACAGTTGATGAAATGAGCAGCGAGGCACATGCTGATGAAATTCAACAACCTCCTATCACTTTTGCAAGAGCGCTGGAGAGTCTCAACACCATGTGGGCCTATCTGGAGGCCACTGGATGTCAGTGCTATGACAGTTTTTACCGTCTGGCAGACGTAGTCTATGGAACTCACAGACCCAAGAGCGTACAGAGGACTATGCCTGATTACTTCAAGTAAGCCTAATGTCAGTTAACGGAGACTGTATACTGTACGTATAATAAACAGTACTGTACATATGTTTATCAGATGTCAAGCTTCTCTTTTGGGTCACAACGGTTAAGTGCATGCTCCGGTTAACTGCATGTATTTCTTTGGTCCCAGACCCTTGCACTTAAGCGGATTGCACTGTATATAGATATAGATATATAGATATAAAATATTACTAATTATTACTGTGCAGCACCCTTATTCTGTAATTACATGTGCAACTCAAAACCATGCCCCCATTTCTGCGCCTCCTTTTTGGGCTGCGCAAAAATTCTAGGTGCAGATCGCCTATCTTTATGCACATAACACCTAATTAACCCCCCGTTTACTAAGCTACATTAGCGGCTGCCGTGCGCTAATGCTGACACAGCCCGCTCACGTTGAATGGGCTGTGTCAGCATTAGCGCATTAGCATTGCTACGTGGCTTAGAAAACAGGGAGGTAAATCTAATTAGTGCTTGTTAAAAAGCCAATTACTGGCACTAATTGACCTATTATTCAATTAAATTGCGCGTGGAAATCAGAACTGCACCTAAATCTGCACACGCAATTTTACCTTTATACAATCAGGGGAATTATGTGCAGGTACTTCCTCATTCCCTAATGGGTTCAGAATCTAAGGTGTTTTTTATATCTGGGTCAATGGAAGGTTAAGGGGTCTTTTACTTAAGGTGCACTAGTGTTTTTCAGCCTTTAGCATCAGCTGATTTTTAGCGTGAGCTAAAATCGCTAGCACACCTTAGTAAAAGACCCCCTAAGTGACTTGCCCATGGTCACAAGCGGCTGCAGTGGCCATTGAACCCAATTCTCCAGGATCACAGCTCACTGCAGTAACCATTAAGCTGCTGCTCCTCCTTATACAAGCAAAGATAGCACTGTAGAAGTTATCTGTTATGCAGCAAATAGAACTTATCCGTTATGTTATGCAGCAAATGGAAATCGGAACGACAAGTGAGGTGATTAAATCTGCAGATGATACAAAATTGCAGGAAGACCTTAGGAAATTGGAAGACTGGGCATCCAAATGGCAGAAGAAATTTAATGTGGACAAATGCAAGGTGATGCACATTGGAAAGAATAATCCAAATCATAGTTACCTAATGCTAGGGTCCACCTTGGGGGTCAACACTCAAGAAAATGATCTAGGTGTCGTTGTAGATAACACGCTGAAATCTTCTGCTCAGTGTGCGGTGGCGGCCAAAAAAGCAAACAGGATGCTAGGAATTCTTAGGAAAGGGATGGTGAATAAGACCGAAAATACTATAATGCCTCTGTATCGCTCCATGGTGCGACTGCACCTTGAGTATTGCATTCAGTTCTGGTCGCTGTATCTCAAAAAAGATACAGCGGAATTAGAAAAGGTTCAAAGAAGAGCGAACAAAATGATAAAGGGGACGAAACTCCTCTTCTATAAGGAAAGGCTAAAGAGGTTAGGGCTCTTTAGCTTGGAAAAGGGACAAATGAGGGGAGATATGATTGAGGTCTACAAAATCCTGAGTGGTGTAGAACAAGTTGAAGTAAATCGATTTTTTACTAGTTCTAAACGTACAAAGACTAGGGGACACTCAAGGAAGTTACATAGAAATACTTTTAAAACAAATAGGAGGAAATATTTTTTCACTCAATAAATAGTTAAGCTCTGGAACTTTTTGCTAGAGAATGTGGAAACAGTGGTTAGCGTATCTGGGTTTTAAAAAGTTTTGGGCAAGTTCCTGGAGGAAAAGTCCATAGTCTGCTATTGAGACAGACATGGGGACGCAACTGTTTGCACTGGAACTGGTAGCATGGAATGTTGCTGCTAATTGGGTTTCTGCCAGGTACTTGTGACCTGGCTTGGCCACTGTTTGGAAACAGGATACTGGGCTAGATGGACCATTGGTCTGACCCAGTATGGCTATTGTTATGATCAGCCCACAGCAGACAGCAACCAATACATTTGTACTTACTCAGCTCCCTAATTTGAATCTTCACTTCTGCTCAAAAAGACAACTCGCACAGCCTCCATTTCCTTAAGAACAACAGAATCTGATTACCGTTGGGCAGTGTTTTTGTTTACTAGTTTGAAGCCAACTATGCAGGATATTCCTTTCCCAGGAAGCTTTCACAAGCTTTAAACCTACAACCACATCCCTTTCTTTACAACAGGGTCATTTTTTAAAATCATTTCTGGAGAACTCGAGACTGTTTGTGTGTATATGTAACAGCAGAAGTGTACAAGAAGAGGGAGGCTTACTTTGGCCTTTGTAAGTGTTTATTGTGGCTCTGAAAGTGAAAACACTCTTTATATTAAATACAAATATTCTTAGAACAGGAACTACCTCAAAAGGAAGGAATAAACGGAGTTCTTGGATTAAAAAAAAAAAAAAAGTTGTTTCTAAAAGCTGAAAGTTCTTGTTAGACTAAATATTATATGTAGCAACTTTGGAAAAGATGGAGGAGTGGCCTAACGCTTTTAAGCAGCAGGTTGACAAACAGGGAAGCCCAGTTCAAATCCCACTAACATTCCTTGTAAACTTAGAGAAGCCCTTAACCCTCCATTGCCTCAGGTACAAACTTAGGGGCCCTTTTGCTAAGCTGCGGTAAGCACTAGCACGTGCTTATCGCAGCAAAAAAATGGTGTACCGTGGGGCGTGCTGAGCAATCCCGTTGTAATTTTGCCATGTGCACGCGCTAAAAAGTAAAATTTAGTTTTCGGCACAGGGGGGTGTGTCTGAGGGGGTGGAGAATGAGTGCATTTATGCAAATTGCTTAGTGCGTCAGCATTGCCGTGCGCTAACAGATTTGCGCAGGTTTAGCAAGTGAGTCCCTACTACCTACAAAATAGGTGGCAGTGGGGGCTCATGTGCTAATAGGAACATTAGCACATGGTCATTAATAGAAAATTCGGCCATTTTACCCCTGCAGAAAAAATGGCCTTAGTGCACAGGAAAGACCTATGTAAGGGTGCATTAAGGCCACATTTTGCCGTAGCTTAGTAAAAGGGCCCTTTAGACTGTAAACCCTCCAGGGCCAGGAAAATACCTCAACGTAGCTGACCTTTTGCTATAACTGAAAATAATGTATGAAGCTAAAATCTCTTCCCTACCTGCAGGAGGATTTATTTTTTGTGCATTGATAAGAAGAATCCACAATATTGCAAGATATTTAAATGATGCATTTCCTCTCATGCTCTTTGTTTTTTCTCCATTTTTTCAGCTGTCAAACCAAGTTTATTTCATTTTGTAAATCCTCAGCCTCCAGAAGCCTCTTGGCGGATGTTATTAGGCTCTGCTTTGGTTCAGGGAAAATCTCATTAATGTCAGTGAAAAGGAGGAATGTTTTTGAAAAGCTCCCAGCTAATTTTTTTTTTCTTTCTTTTAAATTTTCTCACAAATGCACTAAGCAGCGCAGTAAAGCTTCCTGCAAATAAATCTTGCTCTAGCTGACAAAGCATACACTCTCTCCCACCATCTGTTCCTCCATCAAACTTTTAACCCTTACTGGCCCACTCTTATAACAAAAAGGGACGACAGCTCTTAGCAGTACCTTTCCCCACTGTCCCTTCTCCAGCACTGAAAGAAGAGATCATCTGTCTAAATAATGAAACAGATTATGAGGGGCATATTTGATATGATGTCTAAATGCTTGTTTATCTCAAGTATCCACCTGGCTACCAAATAACCTTCTATATCTCAATGCTGCTAAATGTGAATCTATCTTTTTTCCTTTGCTCTGGACATGGGCTGCCCTCCCCACCACTGTTCTATGGCTCTCCCATGCTGCTTAGGGATTCGGTCAGACTCTTGGGTGTCACCTATGATTCTGGCCTCACATTTAAACCTTAGATTGACCCTGTTCTGCTTTTTTTGCTCTTCACAGAATACACGCAGTTTGCCATTCCTTCCTTCCCCTCATTCTCACACTTGCCATCTCTCACCTTGACTACTGTAATTCACTCTACGCTGGTCTCCCCTCTCTTTCCTCAAATGGAATACAATCTACAGCTGTTATTGAAGAACGCTCACTGCTTTGACCATGTCAACTCCCTCCTCCACACTAAACACTGACTTCCCATCTCTGTTGGCATTACTTTCAAAACCCTGCTTCTCGTTTACAAATCTATGTCTCCCTAGGCACCTTCCTACCTCAACAAACTCCATAATTCCTATGCCCCCCCTTCACTGCCTCAGCTTCACTGATAACAACCTTTTGATAATACCCTCTCCTACCCAGTTTCGCTTGTCTAGTACCTGCCACTCAGCATTCTGTTACAATGGGCCCAAACTTTGGAATGACCTTCCATTATTCATCAGAAATCAATCCTCCATTCCCACTTTCAAAGAAAATCCTCAAAGCTCACCTTTTTATTCTTTTCTTTCCTAACATGACTTGACTGCAGTCTCTGAGTTCTCTCTCATGCCTCTTTCTCTCAATGTTTTGTAACCGCTAGATTATTATTAATTCTATACTGTTGAGTAAACCACGTAGATTCCTATGTGCTGGTTTTGCAGCAGTATTTCAAGAATCCTAAATAAATAAATTTTAAAAATCTGATTTTGGACATGTTACAGAAAATGTCCAAAAATCAAGAAGCGAATATGGACATTTTCAAACCAGAAAAACATCCAACTTTTTGCTTCAAAAAATGGCCGTTTGCTAGATGTTTTGCAGCTCAGTGCATCTATCTTTTTGCACCAATTAAAAAATGTCCAAGGGAAAAAATGCAGGAAAACAAGCCATTGAGATTTATGGGGGGGCAGCATTCCTAGTGGACTGGTCACACAGACATGTCAGCAGAGCAGTGGAACACCCTAGGGGGCGCTGCAGTGAACTTCACATATAGGTTCCCAGGTAACAATTTCACCGTTACCCCCTTATATGGTATGTAGAACTCTCCAGGAACAGAAAAATACCTACTGTACCTCATTGTACACCAGTACAATACCTCTCAAGCCTGCAGGTGTCACCTAGATGTAGGTATTTCGGAGGACTCATACATTCCACCACAGTTGTACCAGTTAGAGTGGGAAATGGGCCTGGGTTCCCTTCTCTACAGTGCCCTGCATGAACCACTAGGCTACTCCAGGGACCTCTGCCTGTTACTCTAATAGGACTGGCCATAACATCTGAAGCTGTCACAGAGGCTGGTATGTACTGTTTCTTTCACATCTTTGGGGGGGGTGGAAGGGAGTCAGTGACCACTGGGGGAGTAAGGGGGGAATCATACCTTAATCCTTCCAGTGCTCATTTGGAGGTGTATTTTCAAAGCACTTAGACTTACAAAGTTACATATGTTAGTATGGAACTTTGTAAGTCAACTTGCTTTGAAAACGAGTCCCTTAGTCATTTAGGACAGTTTTCCCAAGTCCAGTCCTGGAGTACCCCTTGCCAGTCAGGCTTTCAGGATATTCACAATGAATATGCATGAACTTGATTTGAATACACTGCCTCCATCATATGCAAATCTCTTTCATGCATATTCATTGTGGATATCCTGAAAACCTGACTGGCAAGGGGTACTCCAGGACTGGACTTGGGAAGCACTATCCATCCGTCAAATGAGACTGGATAAATTCATGATGGACACAGGTATCATTCTTCTCATTAAGAGCTGCTTCTTCCCAGCATCCACTAAACTGGATAGGATAAGCAGACCCTGTCTACCTCCTGAGGACTGGGGTGGTGAGCAGGAGATAGGACTGAGAAACCCTCCAAGTCTAAACATAAGAGTCCCTCTATCCAAAGAAGAAATAACATCAATGGGACTTTGTACCACCTGAGCATTATCAGGATAGATGTTAACCTTGGTCTTCCCCTTTCCCATAATGATCCCAACAGCTGGCCCACACCACCAAACCTCACTCTTCTGCAGTGGCGTAGCGATTCCCAGAAGAAAGACAGCTGGGTCTAATGGAATGTCCACCTGAAGTGGGTTAATAATATATGTAAACTAGTGGAACCATGCCCGTTCCCTCAACAATGAAACGGGCCCTAGGAAGGCTGTCATGTAAGCTTTTTCTCTCTCTCTCCCCTGCCCTCCCCTCCATGTCCAGCAATTCTTCTCTCCCCTCCCCTCCATGTCCAGCGATTCTCCTCTTCCCTGCCCTCCCATCCGTGTCCTGCGATTCTCTCCTCTACTGTCCTCCCATCACATCCATGTTCATCAATTCTCCTCTGCCCTGCCCTCCCCTTCCCTTCCTCCCTCCCTCCCCTCGATGTCCCGCGATTCTCTCCTCCCTCGATTTGTACCTGAACGTTCTCTAGCTGGCTGGCGCTGGCTTCCGTTCCGTTCGTAACATCCCTCCTGACGTCAGCTCACCTCCAGCATTCCCTTCCCTCTCATTATTCCGCCCTCTGACGTCATTACGTCTAGACACGAGTGCGGGACAGTGAGGGGGAATGGGACGCTAGAGGCTGGCTGACGTCATGAGATGTTACGAACCCAGGCAGCCAGACATGGAACGTTGGAGGTGCAAATTATTATATAGGATTATCACTTTCATAAAGGACTGAACATGTAGGCTTTTCTTTTTTTACATTTCTTACTGTTGGTTCCTATACACAGAACTAATTATTCGTTATATATTGCAGCCTTTCTGGATGATGTTTATATAATTTTTTATAGTATTATTTGATTGATGTATCTTTGACTTTTTCTGGTTAATATGGGCCCCTTTTACCAAGCTGCGGCAAAAGGGGGCCTGTGCAACTGCACTTGTTTTTCACACGCACCGAGGCCCCCTTTTACCACAGCGGGTAAAAGGGAAGTCTCTCTTTCCTGCAGGAAATGGCCATGCAGCAAGTAAAGCATTTCAGGGGGGAGTCCGGGTACACTCCGGCACTACAAAAATTAATATATTTTTGTAGCGGCGGATATGATGGCGCGCTAGGGGTGGGAAGCACCGCCGGGCTGCTGCAGTAGCCCGGCGGTACTTCCTGTTTAGTGAGCAGCAATCCCACACGTTGGGCTTACCACTGCTTAGTAAAAGGGCCCTATGATAAAAATGATTCGATAATAAATTTCAAAAAATTACCGCAGAAGCACTTAGGGGGTCTTTTATTAAAGGTTAGCTTGAGTTATCTGCAGAAGGGCCAAGAGGAATAAAATGGGCCCTACTGCAGATAACTCGAGCTAATCTTTAGTAAAAGACCTCATCACTGCCTCCTATTTAGGAGACATTAAAGGTTCCCATGTTATGGATGCGCTAACCTGTTAGCACGGCAGTAATACGCAAATGATCAAATCTATACCCATTCTCTGGCCCTGACACGCCCCTGTTCCCCCCCCCCCCCCCCACTTTTTAAAATTATTACTGTGAGCTTAGCGCATGCAGATGCTAAACTAACATGGAATGCTTTAGCGCATCTCACAATAGGCTATTCTTTTTGCGCTAAGCGCACATTAGCACACAATGCAGCTTAGTAAATCTTAGGGGGTCCTTTTACTAAGCTGGTTAGGTAAAAGGGGGCCTGCGCTAGCATCAGCTCGCGTTTTTGATGTGCACTGAGGCAATGGGTAAAAAGTTGTCTGTTGTTCTGGAAAAGAAATGGCCACGCGGCCATTGACCCACTTGCCGCGTGGCCATTTTGGGAGGGCAGTTCTTAGCGCCACTCATTGAGGTGGCGGTAGGGGCTCCCGCGCTAACTGGGCAGTGATTACCGCTGGGTAAACACCAGCGCTACAAAAATAGAAATGGCGCACGCTGAGGGTGGGAACTGCCGCCAGGCTCCTGGTAGCCCGTGGTAGAGTTCCGGATTGGCATGCGGCAAGCCTGTCGCTTCATGCCAAACCCTTTAGTAAACAGGGCCCCTTAGTGAGCACAGGACAGTAAACATAAAACTTTTGGGGGGGCAGGGTTATGTACATACGCACATGCACACTTGTCTCATAAGTCTTCCTTTTATAGTGTAGGCTAAGGCAGCTAAGAGAAAGGGGCTGGAGTCCCTTCTGGCCTCAGGCAGGTGCAGGAGTTCATAATCCAGTCTGCTGCTTATCAAGATCAGGAAAAACTGGGCCTAGGCCCCTCAGAACTGACTGCTTTTGTGAATTACAGAGGCTGTAATTCAACTCCTGCATACCCCCAGAGACTAAGCAGGACACAGGAAACCAAGGAACCCAGAGCCCCCAGCAATGGCTGCAGGACTCAGCTGTGAGCTCATTCATCAACTGCCTCAGAAGGTTAAGCTTGTAACTGGGAACTGTGCCTGAAGTTACAGCAACAGCAGCCGGCCCTGCTGCCTACAACTGGGAACCAGAAACCGGTGACTTAAGCTGCACCTGCAAGAAAGAACAGCCTGTTCTCACTGAGCACCAGACTGCGCTATATGCAAAACTGCCATGCGCATTCTGGTGCAAACAGAAGTGCTGCATCCATGGCATGTGTTAAGCCTGTCTCTGGTGAAAAAAAATCCTCCATTTTATCAAGGCTCTGAGAATCTGCCACATTAAACAAACCTTACAAAGGGAAGTCAACTACAACTCATAACTCATAGGGCCCTCATCTCCTCCTTATAATTATCCACCCTATGGGTTTCTGCGTTGCAACTACATGTGTCTTTTTTCAACACAGAACACCAGGGATGTGCAAGACAAGAACAGGAGATACGCAGCGACCACTGCAGCTTTTTTTTCCTATTTTGTGTCTGGCACAAAATTCCTGCCTAAACGTTGCCATCTATTGCTAAGTGACTAAAGCACTGCTTGACAGACAGATACTTTGACCTTGAACAAATCTTCAGAATCCCGCCTGAATAAACAAAGGAAACGGGATTATTCTGTAAACTGAAGGCCTGAGCCACTCCGGCTTTTCTGTGGTCCTAGGGGCAACCATCAAAAAGGCCCACCTTGGTGCAAACTCTGCAGGGTTTACAGTAATAAAGCAAAACTCCACATAGGCTTTTTGTTTTAGTTTAGTTTTTGCCCCAGGAAAAATAACTCGCACAGATGTGCCAGCTTTGTAGTTATGGGTAATTTTTCTGTCTAAACTGACAGGCAGATTATATGAAACTATGCACAGTATTCGAGGCCCCATCCTGTCCCTGCACCTTGGACCACCTATCCGGCATTACGGAGAAGCACACTTGCTTTAAAACTGCAGAATTCCACAAGCAAAATTATTATAGGGCCGATATTCAAAAGGAGTTTAACCGGGCAGGAGCCTGGGCAAGCCAGCTGCCAATATTCAGTAGCTTTGGTTAGGGGGTGCACCTGGGGGGCAGAGTTAAGACAGAGTGGCAACTTAGCTGGTTAGCGGTGATTTTCAGTTCACTAACTGGCTATGTAACCACATAAAGTTAGGACAACAAAACAGCTGTCCTAACTTTATGTGGTGAGTTAAACTAGCAGTGCTCTGGATATCGTTTGGTGCCCAGTTAACTTCTGGGTCGGTGGACATACGTAGATATTCAATGCCATAAGACGTGCTTGCCCCGGCATTGAATATCCAGAGTCAGAAGAAGCTTACCAGCCGCTTACTGTCACAGGGCGGGCTGAATATTGACCCTTATGTTTTTAATCCATGGATAGGGCTCTGGGCAGCCTCCAGTCTCAGATCCAGGAGATTTAAGGGCCTGCCCATAGCTCCGCCCCAGCCCATAGCTCAGCCCGACCCTTCCCATAGCTCCAACTAGAACCACCCACAGCTCCGCCCCGGCATAGCCTCCCATGTAAAACATCATTTCCTACTGCCGCGAGACCAGCGGAAGCAGGAAATGATGTTTCATGAAGGCATTTCCTGCTGTACCTGGAAATGGAGCTGTTCAGCGGAAGATCCCGGCTCCCCGGTGGGACATGGCAGGTCTGACTTTCTGTAGTCTGGTGAGCAGTAAAGTTAACTGGAATCTTTATCTGACATTCAGCAGCACTTACCAAGCAAAAGCGCTGCTGAACATTTCCAGCTAAAGGTATCCGGCTATCTTTAGGATAGAACTTTGATGTGACTAGACTTATCCATCTAGGTTTAACCTGGTAACACCGAATATCAATATCAATGCTGCTCAGCTACATTATAATCGCACCCCCGACAATACCCCCAACCTCTTTCCAACTGCATCAATTTTGTACAGTCAAACCATTTGGTCAGACAAAATTTAATTACTGAGTGTTGGGGGGAAGAGTTTGAAAGCTACAGATTTGTTCCAAAGTTATCCTGTGGGGGAAAAAATCTATATGAACTATGTTACGGTAAGTTATAGACAAACATTATCGTTAAAATACAAATAGTCCATTATTAATCACAAAATACATCTATTATACACTTACAGATTATGTGGCCTTCATCAGTGTAACTGATGACACAAACTCTTTTTTTCCTCACGTCTCCACTACTGTTCTCACTCACTAGTACCTTTATTTAGGGACATCACCACATCCTCGTAGTCCCGCTTGTGCTCCTCCCACTCTCCAAAGGAGCCAGTAAACCCAGTACCTAGATCCTCACCACAGAGCCAGAATTATATTTCCTTTAGACACAATGGTCTGGGTTCAGTATATGGCACTGAAAAAAAAAATCAGTGCTGATGCGTAGCTAGGTGGGGCCACGGAGGCATGGGCCCCCGCAGATTTAGCCCTGGCCCCCCTGTTTTCACTCCCCTGCCACATTTGACCCCCCCCCTCCTGCCACGGCCAACCCTCCCCCGCAGTCAGATACCTTTGCTGGCAGGAGTCCCCAACCCCCGCTAGCCGAAGTCCTCTTCAGCGCCGGTCTCCGGCGCGTTGCTGAGCTGTAGGAACGTACAGGTCGTCAGGACTCACAAAACCAGAATCCAGATAAGCGAACGGCCCGGACTCGGAGACCGGCGGTGAAGGGGACTTCGGCTGGCGGGGGTTGGGGACCCCCGCCAGCAAAGGTACCTGGCGGTGGAGGGGGGAGGGTTGGCGGTGGCGGGAGGGGGGGGTCGAAAGGGACGGGGAAGGGGCGGCGGTGCAGGGGGGACAAAAGTGGCAGGGGGGTTGGCAGTGCCCAGGGGGGCTAAAATGTGCCCCCTCACCTCGGGCTCTGGACCCCCCTCCAGCCGGTCTGGCTACGCCCCTGGTGCTGAACAGCGTTCTATAAAAGGGTGTTCTGGGATAGAACACCGCATAGCACCAGAATCCACGCCCAACTTTGGGCGCGAGTATTTACACCAACTGAAACCAGGTGTAAATCCCGGCATGCCAGTTGGGCGCAGATCCCCCAAATTCTATAACACTGTGCACATTTTAAAGCAATGCCCCTGACCCACCCATGTCCTGTTGTGCCCCCTTTTCAGATCTGAGCGGAAACAATTAGGTGCTATTCTATAACAGGGCGTGTATGTGTAGTTCCACGTGGATCTGCCGTTTTGGGGACATTTAGGCATCTTGCTTCCATTTTAATGCTTTTCTGTGCCAACACATGGGCAGGGAAATAGCACATAACGTGAGGTACCACGTATAGAATTGCCTAGAACACGAGCAAAACCCTTCAGAAGTCAGATTTTCAGATGATCCACGATGAATATACCTGTGATGTATCTGTATATGTTGGCTCATCAGTGCATATTCATTCAGGATATCCTGAAACTTTGACGGGTTGTGCGGTCCCCAGCGTAGGTCTGAAAAGCTATGTATTAAAACATGTGGGCCTCTCAGCATATAGCTCAGGGCTGGTTCAAAGCTAAGACACATGATTTCAGCAGCATTTCAATCTACTCACTTTTCCGGGTGTCCAATCATGGCATGAATTTATTTTGAGATTAATGGACTAGTGCATTTTTCTCCTTTTGCTCGCCAGTTTACACAGTACCACAGTAGACAAAAAGTTTGGCTACCAGTTTTATTTAATTTCTGCACTTGATATACTGTCCTTCTAGGCATAAGACAAATCAAAGCTGTTCACAATGGTTTTCCAGTTATATATAAAATAAAATCCTAATTACAACAAACAGTATAATAATAGAACACATATACAACATACTAAAAAAGAAATGACCATAATTCTAACACACAGTAGCCATAAGACACATTAAAGCATTCAAATCAATTATCCAAACACGCATTATATTATAGGACTGAACTGCTTAAACCTTTTGGGAGCCCGAACAAGCCAACATTAAAAAAATATGGGGCTCCTCCACTAAAGGGCATTTAATGCATGAAAAACAGGCTACTGCAAAATATAGTAACATAATAGATGACGGCAGATAAAGGCCTGTACGGTCCATCCAGTCTGCCCAACAAGATAAACTCATCGTATGTGCTACTGTATATGTATACCTGACCTTGATTTGTCCTTCCCATTTTCAGGACACAGACTTTAGAAGTCTGCCCAGCACTAGCTTTGCTTCCTAATTACCGATGTTGCCACCCAATCTCTATTAAGCTTCTGTGGATCCATTCCTTCTGAACAGGATTCCTTTGTGTTTACCCCATGCATTTTTGAATTCCGTTACCGTTTTCATCTCCACCACCTCCTGTGGGAGGGTATTCCACGTATCCACCACCCTCTCCGTGAAAAAAATAAACCAGATGTTCAATGCTGGTCACCGGAAACGGCCCCTGGAGTTGAATGTTCGGGCTCACCGCTAATTGCGGGAGTTAGCTGGGCTGCCTCCCGAAATCTGAATATCAGCCCCAGAGTGTATTTTGCCTGTTTGCGTACGCTAACCCACGCGTTACATATTTTTTTTACAAGGGGTTGTGTCATAGGTGGAGAATAGGTGTGGAAGCATTAATCAGATAAGGGGTCCTTTTAGAAAGGTGCGCTAAAAAACAGCCTGCGCTCATGTAGGTGCATGTTTTGGACGTGAACAGATCCATTTTTCAGCACACCTGTAAAAAGGCCAAAAATGGACGTACAGCAAAATAAAAATTGGCGCGCATCCATTTTGGGTCTGAGACCTTACCGCCACCCAATGACTAAGCAGTAAGGTCTCGCGCATTAACCGGACAGTAATCGTCAACACAAACCTCACGTAACCGTGAGAATCAAACAACGAAGTGAGGTAGAAACAAGGAGGATATCAACCAGTCTTTATTGGTAACAGCTTTCGGCGTTTAGATTTATAGACTACGCTTAGTCGGCACTGATATCGGCACTGATTTTCTAGGCGCCATTTACAGAATCTCCTCTTATGTGCTGACCGCGAACATTCAGCGGGAGATAACCGGCTTTCTCCGCTGAATATTCGCAGATAGGCAGTTAAGAGCTATTTAACCGGCCAGTTAAATAGTGCTGAATATCGGTCGGTCTAAACTGATCTCTGTCCTAAGATCATCCAGTAAAGAGTTCCCCAAAGCAAGCGCCAGGCAGGATCGGTCTGAGAATGGTCTGGGCCCCCGGGCACTGAGGATGGTCTGGGCCCCCCACCCAGCCGCTGTCTGACACTCCCCTACCACCGTGCTGCTGCACCCCTACCACTGCAGCCGACACCCCCGCTGCCCTGGTCCTACCTGAAGGGCCCTGGCGGTCTAGTGGTTTCTGCAGGGAGGGGGGAGAAAGCATGTTCTTTCCTGCCCGCTGCGCTGCCGCTATTCCCCCGCCTGCCAGCGCCACTATGTTATCAAAATGGCGGCTGAGACTTCCCGTGGTAGTCTCTCACGGAGAGTCTCAGTCGCCATTTTTAAAATACGGCAGTGCTGGGTAGGGGGAATATCAGCAGAACAACGGGCAGGAAACAGCATGTTCCCTCCCCCCTTCCCCGCAGAGGCCAGTAGATCATCAGCGGCGCACCTTTAAAGGTAGGACCGGAGAAGGCTGTAGGGTGAAGCGGGCATCCGGGCAAAGCCTCTGGGCCCTCAGGCACTGCCCAGTTGACTTAATGGGCAGACTGTCCCTGGAGCCAGGTATTAAAATGCTGATTATCATGTACCATCTTATCCTGATCTAGCATTTACCCTGAGGAGAAGTGCATCTATGCTTATAGTAATTTACGCTTTCTTACTTCCAAGTTATAAATTGCTCATCCTTTACTACATTAAAACTTACCTGTTTCAATTGGTATATCCTGAGCCCTAATTGTATGAGGTTTGGTAGGCCCGTGCTGTCTGCTATTGTCTTGGATTTTGTGTCTAGTTTTTGAATTACTATGTACGTACTTTGCTATCCGCACTGGACAAATATGTTTTTGGATTTCCAAGATATAAATATTCTGAAATAAACACATAAAACACATTATTAACTTCCAATCTTAGGCAAAAAGCAAAGATTTTATTGGCGCTGCTCTTTTAAAAACTGGAAACAGACTTTGAAGCAGCATTTTAACACAGCACAGAAAGCTAGGCACATTGAAATGGGTATCTGTGGATTTATAAGGCCCTGCTCTGTTGTACCATACCGGCTCAGGTGGTATTCCTTTTTCTCTTTTAAATAAAAGGTCATTTCTCTCTCCATATTACAAAAGGCTTCTTTAAGGTACTTCTTTCCCAGCCGGACTCTTAGCAACCTGACATACAGTCCCTTTGGCAACCCAATCCCCCTCACAGAGCCCGGCAGGAGACTGGTGAATTAAAGAGGAACTCACAGTCCCTAACCCACAAAAAAAGGAGGAAGATAGACCTTAACAAAAATATTATTTTTAATGTCAAACAATGAATATTTGTTTTATCAAAGCACAGGCTACCAACAGGGGAATATATATATATATATATATATATATATATATATATATATATATATATATATATATATATATATATATATTTTGTTACATTTGTACCCCGTGCTTTTCCAATCATGGCAGGCTCAATGCAGCTTACATGGGGCAATGGAGGGTTAAGTGACTTGCCCAGAGTCACAAGGAGCTGCCTGTGCCTGAAGTGGGAATTGAATTCAGTTCCTCAGGACCAAAGTCCACCACCCTAACCACTAGGCCACTCCTCACATCACTTCAGTTAGAAAGCTGCTGTGAGCACTGTACCTTTACACTAAATATGAGTTCATAGATCAGTGGTTCTCATCCTGGTTCCTGGGACATGCCCAATTCTGTAGTGTACCAAGAGCGGGGCAGTGGGGGCGGTCCGCCAAGGGTGCAGGCACCAAGGGGGTGCACGAAGCAGTCGTGTGGCTGTCGGCTCCGCTGGTCCCCTGCCCCCTCTGATGTTACTTCCTGTTCTGGGGCAGGGGACCGGCGCAGCCAACAGTTGCGAGAATGCTCCATGTACCCCCTTGCTAAGAGGAAGGGTGGTGGGGGTGATGTGCCTTATGGAGGCGTGACACGCCTGGGGGGGGGGCAGGGGTGTGATGTGCCTCGGGGGGAGCTATGCCACTGGCCCAATCACTCTGATTTTAGTAAATCCACGATAAATATGCATGAGATTTATCTGTACTCACTGGGCCGATATTCAGCCGGCAGCAAGCAGTGTGTTTGCTATCTGCCGCCAGCATTAAACCCAGATATTCAATGCCGTATCCGGCAACCGGCATTGAATATCTGTGTTTATTTTGGCTGCTAAAAAGTTAAATGGCTATGCTGATATATATCGCTAACCAGTTAACTTTTAAGCGGTCAAAGATAGGCCTGCTATTTAAGCGACCTATTTTGACTGCTTAACATAGCCGATTAGGTGCTGAATATTCACACCTAACCAACTAGCCACTAACCAGGATATTCAGCGGGAAATAACCGGTTATCTCCTGCTGAATTTCAGGGGACTGTATACAAATGTAGCTCACAAATATTCATTGTGCTGAAAACCAGCTTCGCTATGTGAGTCCCAAGCACTAGGCCGAGAATATGTATACCCTAGTGGAGAGGAGGGACAGGGGAAATATGATACAGGCATTTAGGGGAAAGGGGGAATGGGATTTGATATACTGCCTTTCTGTGGTTTTTGCAACTACATTCGGGGCAGTTTACATAGTACATACACAGACCTGCCAAGTCTCCCACATTCAGAGGGGGACTCCCGCTTTGGCAGGTCATCTCCCGCCAAAGCAGGAAAGTCTCCCGCTGAAACACGCAGTGGCGCTAAGCTCCCTCCATTTCCGGCCACTGCTGCTTCTCCTGTTGAGAAAAAACAAAAAAAATGTAAAACAGCAAGCGCGGCACCGCAGGCAGCCTTCAGGCATTGGCCGTCTGCTCTGCAGCCGCTCCTCTCTCCTCCCACGTCACTGCACCTGGAGTGCTGGAGAAGGAAGTTGAGACCGACTTCCTGCTACGCTGCGCTCTTACGGGGACATAGAGAGGAGAGAGGAGCGGCTGCAGAGCCGACAGCCAATGCCTGAAGGCTGCCTGCGGTGCCGCGCTTGCTTTTTTTACATTTTTTTTTAGCTCTTTCTTTTATTTGGTGTGGCCGCTGCTGTTTAAATAACAATAAAAATCAGACAAAAGATTGCCAATTAATACTGTCAAGTACTAAGCATGATGTACTTAGGAACAACAAACATAGTTTGAAATGTCTATATGCGAATGCCAGGAGCCTAAGAAATAAGATGGGGGAGTTAGAATATATTGCACTAAATGAAAAATTAGATATAATAGGCATCTCTGAGACCTGGTGGAAGGAGGATAACCAGTGGGACACTGTCATACCGGGGTACAAATTATATCGTAGTGATAGGGTGAATCGGATTGGTGGAGGGGTAGCATTGTATATTAACGAGAGCCTTGAATCAAATAGATTGAAAATTCTGCAGGAAGCAAAACACTCCTTGGAATCACTGTGGATTGAAATTCCATGTGCAAAGGGGAAAAGGATAGTGATAGGAGTGTACTACCGTCCGCCTGGCCAGGACGAACAGACGGATGCGGAAATGTTAAAGGAAATCAGGGACGCAAACAAACTGGGCAACACAATAATAATGGGGGATTTCAATTACCCGCATATAGACTGGGTTAATGTAACATCTGTACACGCAAGGGACATAAGATTTCTTGATGAAATCAAGGCCAGCTTCATGGAACAGCTAGTTCAGGAGCCGACAAGAGAAGGAAAAATACTAGACTTAGTCCTTAGTGGTGCTCATGATCTAGTGCAGGGGGTAACGATACGAGGGCCGCTTGATAACAGTGATCATAATATGATCGGTTTTGATATTGGCATTGAAGGAAGTGAAACTAGGAAATCAAGTACGCTAGCGTTTAACTATAGAAAAGGTGATTACGACAAAATGAGAAAAATGGTGAAAAAAAGACTGAAAGGAGCAGCTCGCAGAGTAAAAAACTTGCATCAGGCGTGGATGCTGTTTAAAAACACCATCCTGGAGGTTCAGGACAAATATATTCCACGTATTAGAAAAAAGGGAAAAAAGACTAAACGTCAGCCGGCGTGGCTAAACAGTAAGATAAAGGAAATCATTAGAGCCAAAAAACAATCCTTCAGAAAGTGGAGAAGAGAACCAACTGAAAGTAACAGGATAGATCATAAGGAATGCCAAGCCAAATGCAAAGCGGAGATAAGGAGGGCAAAAAAGGACTTTGAGAAGAAATTAGCGTTGGAAGCAAAAATACATAGTAAAAATTTTTTTAGATACATTAAAAGCAGGAAACCGGCCAAAGAGTCGGTTGGGCCGCTGGACGAAAATGGTGTTAAAGGGGCGATCAAGGAGGACAAAGCCGTAGCAGAGAAATTAAATGAATTCTTTGCTTCGGTCTTCACCGAGGAGGATTTGGGGGGGGACACCGGTGCCGGAAAGAATATTTGAAGCGGGGGAGTCGGAGAAACTAAACAAATTCTCTGTAACCTTGGAGGATGTAATGGGTCAGTTCAGCAAGCTGAAGAGTAGTAAATCACCGGGACCTGATGGTATTCATCCCAGAGTATTAATAGAACTAAAAAATGAACTTGCGGAGCTACTGTTAAAAATATGCAATCTGTCCCTAAAATCGAGTGTAATACCGGAAGACTGGAGGGTAGCCAATGTTACTCCGATTTTTAAGAAAGGTTCCAGAGGAGATCCGGGAAATTATAGACCGGTGAGTCTGACGTCGGTGCCGGGCAAGATGGTGGAGGCTATTATTAAGAATAAAATTGCAGAGCATATACAAAAACATGGACTGATGAGACAAAGTCAGCACGGATTTAGTGAAGGGAAGTCTTGCCTCACCAATCTAATGCATTTTTTTGAGGGGGTAAGCAAACATGTGGACAATGGGGAGCCGGTTGATATTGTATATCTGGATTTTCAGAAGGCGTTTGACAAAGTGCCGCACGAAAGACTCCTGAAGAAATTGCAGAGTCATGGAATCGGAGGTAGGGTATTATTATGGATTAAGAACTGGTTGAAAGATAGGAAGCAGAGAGTAGGATTGCGTGGCCAGTATTCTCAGTGGAGGAGGGTAGTTAGTGGGGTCCCGCAGGGGTCTGTGCTGGGTCCGTTGCTTTTTAATGTATTTATAAATGACCTAGAGATGGGAATAACTAGTGAGGTAATTAAATTCGCCGATGACACAAAATTATTCAGGGTCGTCAAGTCGCAGGAGGAATGTGAACGATTACAGGAGGACCTTGCGAGACTGGGAGAATGGGCGTGCAAGTGGCAGATGAAGTTCAATGTTGACAAGTGCAAAGTGATGCATGTGGGTAAGAGGAACCCGAATTATAGCTACGTCTTGCAAGGTTCCGCGTTAGGAGTTACGGATCAAGAAAGGGATCTGGGTGTCGTCGTCGATGATACGCTGAAACCTTCTGCTCAGTGTGCTGCTGCGGCTAGGAAAGCGAATAGAATGTTGGGTGTTATTAGGAAGGGTATGGAGTCCAGGTGTGCGGATGTTATAATGCCGTTGTATCGCTCCATGGTGCGACCGCACCTGGAGTATTGTGTTCAGTACTGGTCTCCGTATCTCAAAAAAGATATAGTAGAATTGGAAAAGGTACAGCGAAGGGCGACGAAAATGATAGTGGGGATGGGACGACTTTCCTATGAAGAGAGGCTGAGAAGGCTAGGGCTTTTCAGCTTGGAGAAGAGACGGCTGAGGGGAGATATGATAGAAGTGTATAAAATAATGAGTGGAATGGATCGGGTGGATGTGAAGCGACTGTTCACGCTATCCAAAAATACTAGGACTAGAGGGCATGAGTTGAAGCTACAGTGTGGTAAATTTAAAACGAATCGGAGAAAATTTTTCTTCACCCAACGTGTAATTAGACTCTGGAATTCATTGCCGGAGAACGTGGTACGGGCGGTTAGCTTGACGGAGTTTAAAAAGGGGTTAGATAGATTCCTAAAGGACAAGTCCATAGACCGCTATTAAATGGACTTGGAAAAATTCCTCATTTTTAGGTATAACTTGTCTGGAATGTTTTTACGTTTGGGGAGCGTGCCAGGTGCCCTTGACCTGGATTGGCCACTGTCGGTGACAGGATGCTGGGCTAGATGGACCTTTGGTCTTTCCCAGTATGGCACTACTTATGTACTTATGTACTTATGCTCGACAGGTGAAGCAGCAGTGGCCAAGAAACGAAGATCTGGTGGAAGGTGGAGTGGGAGGCAGGAGGTAAAATAGAGTGGGGAGAGAAGGAGGGGAGATGGAGAAGGGCTGGAGAAAGAGAGAAGCTGCTGGTGATAAGAAATGGGGAGAAAGGGGGGATCCTGGCTGAGATCAGAAAGAGGGAAGACACTGGAAGGAAGGGTAGGGAGAGAAACAGAAGAGACATTGAAGGATAGGGAGAAAGAGGGGGAAAATGATGAATGTAAAAGGGTAGAGCGAGAGACACTGGATGGAAAGATCGGGAGAGAAAGAGGGAAGATGGATGGAAGGATGGGGAGAGAAAGACGCTGGATGGAAGGACAGGGAGAGAAAGAGGGGAGATGGATGAAAGTACGCAGAGAGAAAGAGGAGAGACTGGAAGGATGTGGAGAGAGAAGGGACACTGAACAGAAAAGGGTAGAGAGACACTGGATAGAAAGAGGGGGGATAGAGAGACATTAGATGGAAGGATCAGGAGAGAGGGTAGATGGGTGGAAGGATGGGGAGAGAAAGAGGGAAGACGCTGGATGGAAGGATACAGAAAGAAAGAGGGAAGACACTGGAAGGATGGGGTGAGAAAGAGGAGAGCTGTTGGATGGAAAAGGGGAGTGGTGAAAGACTGGAGAATAAGAGAAAGGGGCACGGGGAGAACAAGAGTGAGGAAAAGATGAAAAGCCATAGGTAGATGAAGTAAAAAGAAGGAATTTAAAGAATGGATAGTAAGAATGAATTAAATCTGGACAGAGAGAGAGACAGAAAAATATTGAAGAAAACAAAGAAAAAGGAGAGAAAAATGACAAATGGCCAGGAAACCCGCCTCCAAACATCTCTTCTGCTCTTTTCCACTCCCAATTCCTGTCTTTGGCGCAATCCGGCATCTTCCCCCCCCCCCCCCCACCCAGAATTCAACATTCCCAGTGATATACCCTACTACTACTACTTAACATTTCTAGAGCGCTACTAGGGTTACGCAGCGCTGTACAAATTAACAAATAAGGATGGTCCCTGCTCAGAAGAGCTTACAATCTAAAGGACGAAATGTCAAGTTGGGGTAGTCTAGATTTCTTGATGGGAAGGGAGGGGGCCTGGCGTATGGGCTCAGGGAGTTTGTTCCAAGCATGGGGTGAGGCGAGGCAGAAAGGGCGGAGCCTAGAGTTGGCGGTGGTGGAGAAGGGTACTGAAAGGAGGGATTTGTCTTGAGAGCGGAGGTTACGGGTAGGGACGTAAGGGGAGATGAGGGTAGAGAGGTAAGGAGGGGCTGCAGATCGAGTGCATTTGTAGGTTAGTAGGAGAAGCTTGAACTGTATGCGGTATCTGATCGGAAGCCAGTGAAGTGACTTGAGGCGAGGGGTGATATGAGTATATCAGTCAAGGCGGAAGATAAGACGTGCGGCAGAGTTCTGGATGGACTGAAGGGGGGATGGATAGCTAAGTTGGAGGCCGGTGAGGAGTACCCTAAAGGTAGTCTTCTGTTGGTCCCAAGCAGCGGCAGTGTTGCACATACACTGCGCCAATGGTCTGAAGCAGAAACAGGAAGTGATGTCAGAGGATGTGGGACAGGCCAGGGAGAAAGTTTCGGAGCAGGCCATAGGCAGCATATGTGCAACACTGCCACTGCCAGGGACCAACAGAAGACCACCTTTAAGGTAGACCGGCCGGGGGGATGAAAGGGGGGAAGATGCTAAACCCCGTGTGGGGGGAAGAGAGTGAGCGGCAGACCCGCAAGCAAAACTGGAGAGGCCACCAGTGGAAGTTGGACAATGGGAGGGTGGGAGGGAGGAAGGCAGGAAAGAGAGACAGACAGACAGACAGACAGACAGAGAGATAATAGACCCCAGGAAAGAAAGAGAGAAAATGGACCTGGGGCAGGGGGAGAGGTAGGGAAGGAAGATAAAGGGAGATATGTTGGATCTGGGGGTAGGAGGGAGGGAGATTATCAGTCCTTTAGGGAAGGGAAGGGGGATAGGATTTGATATACTACCTTTCTGTGTTTACAATCAAAGCAGTTTACATATTATATACAGGTACTTATTTTGTACCTGGAGCAACGGAAGGTTAAGTGACTTGTCCAGTGTCACAAACATCTGCAGTGGGAAATAAATAAATCTACAAATTAAATAAATAATTAACTAAAATACATCTCATTTTGCAATTAATCACAATTACAAATTTTAATCAAAGCTTCGAGAAGGTAAATGTAAGAGTAATATCAGGAAATACATTTTTCATGGTAAGGGTTGTAGACTCCTGGAAAGCCCTATCGCTGGAGGTGGTTGGAACAAAGTCAGTGGCAGAATTCAAACAGGTGTGGGAAAAACACAGAGGATCGGTAAGGATGGAATCAAAGCAAAACTTAAATGACTTTCACACTTCAAAAAAAAGAGGGCTGTAACCTGCATGGAGCAGCATGTACAACCCTAACCAAAGGCACAGAGAGAGAGGTGTAACCTGCACCGAATGGCAGGTACAACTCTAGATACTTTACTGAGCAGACTAGATGGGCAATAAGGTTTTTATCTGCCATCATTTATTATATACTGTGTTACTGTGATAGCAAACACAGACCAAACAATGGATACAGTATGTGACTAACAGCTGCATTAGGAAGCACCAAAAGATCTCTAGAGAAGGATCGAAGAGGACTCATAGGCGCATACCCCAGATTCAAGGCCACTGAGGGGGGGCAAGGGAGGCAAAATTCCCCTGGCCCAGCCTCCATGGGGGGGGGGGGGGGGCTTGGGCCAGGCACCCGGCACCGGCAAGCTTCTTCATACCTGTCTGCCTGCTTCCAGGTCTGCCTCTCCTGCTCCTCCTGCATGCTGCCCAGGACCCAGATGATTGCATTAATGTACCTCCCAACCAGAAACAGTTTGACGTCTTCCCGTATTTACCTTAATCTACACCTTCCCAACTGTAAAGGTATTAAGTACAAATCCTTCTTTGCATCCAATTTTTCCTTTTTGGGTAGCCAGTTTTGGAATGCGCTACCAAGATCCATCCGAACAATCAACGGCCTTTTGCCCTTCAGAAAAGCACTGAAGACCCATCTCTTCAAGAAAGCCTACCCTAATGATTCAACATAACTAAAGCCTGCCCACATGATTCTTACCGACAACTGTTTATACACTGACCATGTCTCCTATTATCCTATTACTATCCCATTGTAATGATGTAAGCTGCATTGAGCCTGCCATGTGTGGAAAGCGCGGGGTACAAATGTAATAAATAAATAAGTGCAATCATCCAGGAAGATAAGGGGGCGGGCAATAGTCTGAGTGTGGGGAGTGACCAAGTGAAGAGGGGTGGTGCGGCGGCGGGCCAAGTGGGGGGGCAGCGGCGGCAGCCCAGTTGGGGGGAGGGCGCTTGGTGGTTCGGTCCTGCCTCAGGCCGGGCTGGGTCTCTCGGCAACCCTGCCCGGATTCTATATATAAAGCCCAAAATTGCATGCGTAAATTTTGGTGCGCACAATTTAATTGAGTAAAAAAACAATTAGCACCAATAACTGAGTGCTAACAATTGATTTTTGGCGTTAATTGGCAGCAAATTGGATTTGCACGCACATCTTGTTAAGAGCTGTTCTATAAAGATGTGTGCGCAAATCTTTTAGCACATAACTGAAAAGGGGGAGTGACCACTGGAGGGGCATGAACGAGTTAGGGGCATTCACTAACGATACACGCAGTATTATAGAACTCAGTGGATCTGCGTCTAATTTACTTGCAAGGATTTACGCCAGGTTTTGAGCAGGTGTAAATCCTCATGCCCAAACCTGGGCGCAAATCCCAGATTTATGCTCCATTCTATAAACGGTACCCAACTCGGAGCTCCATTTACAGAATAGTGCTCGATGCATATTTTTTTCAGTGGCCAAATTTGGGCATCATTTACTAATCTGGTCCATACTGCGGTAATTGAGATTTCATATGTGCAAAACTTTTGCGAGGCTACTATTTATGACAACAACAGCCGCAGAAGTGTGCTAGCATTTTACTTTTCCTTGAATGTGCACACAAGAAGCTGTGCTTACCGCTGAACCTCTGTATGAATGTATCCATCAGGCATCCGTTGATAAGTGCACAAGTTCTGCATACATAAAATTCATATAGAATTAGCTTTCTGCATGGCATGGTTTTTAGCTCATGGTAGAAGCCTTGTGATGAAGCATACGATGAAACTACAGTGTAGTAAATTTAAAACAAATCAGAGAAAAATTTTCTTCACCCAACACATAAACTCTGGAATTCGTTGCCGGAGAACGTGGTGAAGGCGGTTAGCTTAGCAGAGTTTTAAAAGGGGTTAGACGGTTTCCTAAAGGACAAGTCCATAAACCACTGCTAAATGGACTTGGGAAAAATCCACAATTCCAGGAATAACATGTATAGAATGTTTGTACATTTGGGAAGCTTGCTAGGTGCCGCTGTCGTCGACAGGATGCTGGGCTCGATGGACCCTTGGTCTTTTCCCAGTGTGGCATTACTTATGTACTCAGCTGTCCACATGTGGTCTACCGCATGGCTTTCTGCATCAACCACTTAGTGATTCAGCTGTATGTTTCATTTTCTTTCCTATAAATTCTAATGTGAAAAGGACGGGGCGGTGGGAGCGGTCCACCCCGTGTGCAGGCAGCAAGGGGATGCACAGAGCAGTTGCGTGGCTGTCGGCACCGCCGGTCCCCTGCCTTCTCTGACGTTACTTTGTGTTCCGGGGCAAGGGAACGGCACAGCCGACAGCTGCTCAACTGCTCCCAGGAAGGGTGGTGGGGGTGATGAGCTTCAGGGGTGGTGATACGCCTTGGGGGGGTGGGGGTGATGTGCCTTAAGGGGTGGAGGTGGGGTGTAATATGCCTGGAGGGGGCAACGGCGAGTGATTGAACAGTTAAGCTTTGTTAATGGCTTCAGTGTACAGTGACATCTAATGACCAAACCATCTGGTCTTTTACTGGTTGCTATGTGTACTGCCAACTAGGGGTGGAGAAGCACTTCAATACCTTTTGCCAGGGGCAGTAGCTCTCTTTGATTATTAAACTGTAAACTCCATCCTTTGAAATCTGTTGACAGTGGTGTCTAATGGTTAGATATATTATCAAAGTAATGTTTGGATAGCAATCCATTCAAACCATCCCACCCCTCTTCTCTTTAGGTCAAAGACACACACAGAGACAACAGAGAAGCACAAACAGACATGCAGAGGGGTTGGAAAGAATTCCGTGGACTGTATGCTTTCCACATTTGTCATTTTTTTCACCAGTGCTGGAAAGAAATTATGCATGAGTTGACAATGTTTGTCCATCAGTCTGGAGAACAACTTTCATATGGGGGAAAACCAGGGAAAAAACACATCACGTTCGAAAATGAACTAGACTTGAGCATGGTTCAAAAGAAATAGTCCTAAAAATGGACCAGTGCATTTCTATATATAATTTATTTATTTGTTACATTTGTATCCCACATTTCCCCACCTATTTGTAGGCTCAATATGGCTTACATAGTACCAGAGAGGCATTTGCAGGTCTCTTGGTATGAGAAGCAATTCCTGTAGCTGCAGCATAGAAACATTGATTCAGCATAACTAGCAGCATACCTAACCTATTTGACACCCAGAGTGGGTGGGATTCAAAACTCCACTCCCTGCCTGGCATGTCTCTTAACACCCCCCCCCCCCCCCCTCCCCGTGTACCTATTGAACACTTCAGTTCTTTGCAAGTAGCAAGAGGCAACTCATACACTGGTCTCAGAATCTTCTCTCTGATGCAACTTCCTCTTTCTGCAAAGACAGGACCATGTCAAAGAGAAGGATCTGGAAGCAGTATGTATGAGTCGCTGCTCCCTGCTGGTGAAGAACTGAAGTGTTTAAAAGGTACTTGGGGTGGGGTTTAAGAGATGCCAGATGCCTGAGGGGCAGGAGCGATGTCAGAAGGTTTGAAATGGTGGGTCTTGGGATCCCAACCAACCACATCACAATGCACACCCTTACTGCCTGTTCCTGGGGAAGATTGCCCCCACCACCTCACCCTTCATACACCACTGATCATAACAGTGGCTAGGGGACTGCAGCTTTCAAACAGCCCTCCTTCATTTCCCATCTCCCAGCCAAAGACACACACAGAGCCAACAGAAATGAATATTCAACCACACCCACGTACAGGAATAAAAACATACACATACAAATTCTTCACCATATGTAGGCACAAATATACAAACACACACACACACACACAGATAGTTATACATGCAAATAAAATGCACACACACACATGAAAAAACCCCACAAACACATGCAAACAAAACATAGACACACGTACATAAATAGCAAATACAAACACATACACACTTACACATGAATCATGCTCCACAAGCTTTCCCACCAGGCACTGCTATCACTTTCACATCTCTGGCTTTGCTGGGCTGACTCTTTGTGATTCTGATGCGTATTTTGTTTTCTTTATTATTACATTCTCCAGTAACCAATGAAATAATTGTGTAGCTTTCTTAATGATTTATCTGTACGCTGAGTGATGTGGAGGAAAATTTTCGATAAGACATCTAAGTCCGATTTTGTACATTTTGCTAAAAACATCCAAAAACTGAGTGGTAAACACAGCCATTTTTGAACCTGAAAAATGTGTATCTTTTTGGTTCAAAAATCACCTTTTTCTAGACATTTTGTGCTCAGTGTGTTTTTCTTTGGGACCATCAAACATATAAATGGCAAGTGACCGACTTGACCGACTCACCTGCAAATGTGCAGTAGAGACGTCAGACAGCGGAACAGAGAGGAAAACGGAGTCGGACTGTTGGCCGCTGCCGCTGGAGCCTGGAAACGAACATCGCATGCACCAACCTCCACCCTCCCCCCCATCCCCGCCGCTCCCCTCCGTATCGGGCCCCCTGCACTGACCTGACAGCGCCTCTCACCTGCTGCTGCCTGCAGCGCTTTCACACAGAGGTGAGAGGCGCTATCAGGTCAGTGCAGGGGACCCGGCACGGAGGGGGGAAGGGAGCGCCGGCGAGGAGGGTAGCTGGACATGGGGGGAGGGCAGGGGGAGAAGGCATGGTTGCTGGACATGGGGTGAGAGCAGGGCAGAGAGGAGGGTTGCTGGACATGGGGGGAGGGCAGGGTTGGTGGATGGGGGAGGGGGAGGCCAAGGTAAAGAGGAGGGTTGCTGGATATGGGGGGGGGGAGGACGGTGGACGGGGGGGAGGCCAGGGGAGAGAGGAGGGCTGCTGGACATGGGGGGGAGGGCAGGGGAGAGAGGATGGTTTGCAAAACACAAATCTCGCCCATTTTAACGGGCTTAACGGCTAGTTTTGGAAAATAAAATGTCCATGAGAAAAATGTCCAAAAACCAGCCATTGTGATGTTAGGGGGTCATTATTCTTAGTAGACTGACCACACAGACATCCCAGCAGAGCAGTGGGGCAGCCTAGGCAGCACTGCAGTAGACTTCACATAAAAGGTCCCAGGTACATATCTCACCATAACCCCCTTATGGTGAGCCCTCCAGGAGCAAATAAATACCAACTGTACTTCACTACAATAGCTCTCAAGCTTGCAGGTGTCACCTATATGTAGGTACAGTAGGTACTTAGAGGCAGATGCACTAAACCTTAATGAGCCTTTAACGACCCTCCAAGGAGGAAATTTTGATCTGTTGCATGCATCAAAGGGCTTTTACCGAGGAAGCTAGCAACTAACGAAAACGGAATGCAGATGAGCAATTTGTGTACAAACCCCATTGAAACAAGACGCACTAACCTTTTCCGATTGCCTTTACGCAGGAAAAAGGCAGGAAATCTAACGAGAGGTCTGTACCTCTCGTTAGGACAGCTCTGTGCCAGGAAAAATCGTAAAGTGAAAAAAAACAAACAAACTGTGAGCCAATCCCAGCGCATTAGCAGAGCTAAAAGAGCTGTGATTGGTCAAAAGGACGTAGAATTACATATGTCCAAAAGAGATGTGTTTAAGCTTAAAGAAAACGTGTCATAAACCACATCAATGTAGTGTTTGCGTATCCAGAGCATGTTTGAGCCTTACCCAACAAAAATCAAAAAAAAGAATCGGGAGGGGGCAAAGGCGCTCGTGAGGAGCGTCCTGTATGGCCGTCCTTGCTCCCCCCCCCCCCCGCCTGAGGTCGCCGTTTCCCCCCTCCCCACTTCCCCCTGCATTATAAATTAAAAAGCAAAACAAACCTACGTAGGTTACTGACCGAAGCTGGGCGAAGACAGGCATCAGCTTTTCTTCTTGCCCGTGCAGCGCCTTCGGACAGAGGAGAGAAGCGCTGCATGGGCCCGGTAAGAGGGAGGGGGGGGAATGGCAGCGATGACCCCCAAGAGGGGGCGGGGCACAGGGCGGAGGATGTCGGGAGGCGGAGCTGAGGGGAGACAGAATAGTGAGGGAGGGGGCCGGGGCTGCTAAAGGTATGTTTTGCTTTTTAATTTATAATGCGGGGGGGGGGGGGGGGGGGCGGGGGGGGGGGGGGGGGCAAGGACGGCCATACAGGACGCTCCTCACGAGCGCCTTTGCCCCCTCCCGACCCTTTTTTTATTTTTATTTGGGAGCCACGTGCTTGTGTTTTGACTGTTTGTGGCATGCGCAGAGCAGCTAACATAACGCTTGGCTGCTCTGCGCATGCTTTAGGGGCCGGTTACTGACGTGGATTATGATTCTTTGATACATTGTACTTTTCAATACCGATCCGAGCATGTGTGACTTGTTTTTTTGGTGCATTCTTCGTTTTTTAAAAATCATTAGGGACTTTAACGATTTAGATTTTTTAACGTTTGCTTGATGCATCTGCCTCTTAGTGTTGTTTGGAGGGCTCCCATGTTCCACCACAAGTGTACCAGTTAGAGGGGGAAATGGGCTTGTGTCCCCTTCTCTACACTGACCACTAGGCTATCCCTGGAACCTATTTGATGCTCTAACAGAAATGGTCATAACATATGAAGTTATCATAGAGCCTCGTACGTACTGTCACTATCATATCTTAGGGGGCTGGGAGGGGGTTAGTGACCACTGGGGGAGTAAGGGGGTTTATACCTTAATCCCTCTGGTGGTCATTTGGTCATTTAGGGCACCTTTTGGTCACTTAGTCATGACTAATACAGGTGTAGCCAAAAAGGTTTTAATTTTGGCCCTAGACATTTTCATTTTGTTCTATTATTGCAAAAAAAGGTCTATCTTTTGGTATTGCCCATGTCCCACCCAAACCACCCCCCCCCCCCCCCCACCAACATGCCCCCTTTCTGGTTGAACTGTGGAGCAAAACATCTAAAATCAGGGTATGTAAACCAGAGCCCAAGGTGAGGGGGGCACATTTTAGCCCCCCTGTCGCCGCCAACCCCCCCCCCCCCCCCGCCATTTTTGCCCCCCCCCCCCCTCCCGCCGCCACCACCACCTTTGACCCCCCCCGGCGCCAACCCTTTCGACCCCCCCTTCCCGCCGCCGCCAACCCTCCCCCGCCGCCGCCGGGTACCTTTGCTGGTGGGCGTCCCCAACCCCCTCTTCTCCAGCACGGTCGCATTGCTGATCTGCAAGGCTTCTGTTTCTGTGAGTCTGACGTCCTGCACGTCCTACCTTGCAGATCAGCAACGTGGCCACGCCAGAGAAGAGGACCGGCTGGTGGGGGTTGGGGACCCCCGCCAGCAAAGGTACCCGGCGGCGGGGGAGGGTTGGCAATGGGAGGGGGGTTCGAAGGGGTTGGTGGGGGAGGGCCAGGGCCAAATCTATGGGGGCCCATGGGGGCCCATGGGCCCCACGTAGCTACGCCCCTGACTGAAACACTCACCAACAGAAATTACCTCATTCTGGTTGTCTTTCCGAGTGGAATATTCCCACCCAGGGGCGTAGCCAGACTTCAGTGGGAGAGGGGTCCAGAGCCCAAGGTGAAGGGGCAATTTTGACCCCCCCCCCCCCCGCCGCCGCAGCCCTTCCCTTTTCGACCCCATGCAGGACGTCAGGACGCTCACACAGAAACAGAATCCTTCCATCCAGATCAGCAACGTGCTGGCACGGAGACCGGCGCTGAAGAGGACTTTGGCTGGCGGGGGTTGGGGACCCCCGCCAGCACAGGTACCTGATGGCGGCGGCGGGCGAGGGTTGGCGGCGGGGGAAGGGGGGTCAAAAGGGTCAGCGGCGGGGGTACCATGCCCCCGTGGCCCCACACAGCTACGCCCCTGTTCCCACCTCACAAAGATGGTGATTAAAGCAGGTCTTCCTTTCTCAATACCTTATCTGTGTGAGGCTGGTTTGCATTAAAGGGGCAAAAATCATATGTAAGTGGATCACACTTGCTAATGTAATTGTGCAATAAGCCAGTACCATATGCCATTTTAAAAATCCCTACAGTATCAGGTTAATTTTATTTTGATATTCAGCTGAAATCCTCATGGGTTGAATATCCAATTTTATATTAACTGGACAAAGCTGCTGCTATGTCGGCCCCAGTGGAGGAGTAGCCTAGTGGTTAGTGCAGTGGACCTTGATCCTGGGGAACTGAGTTCGATTCCCACTGCAGCTCCTTGGGACTCTGGGCAAGTCACTTAACCCTCCATTGCCCCTGGTACAAAATAGGTACCTGTATATAATATGAAAACCACTTTGATTGTAACCACAGAAAAGCAGTATATCAAGTGCCATTAACAAGATTCCATGCACAATCTCAAGGAGTAGCAACATCCCATGTAGAACCCCAAAGAATAGCAAGATTCCGGAATCCCAAGGAAGAGTAGCCTAGTGGTTGCTACTATTCGAGATTCTACATGGAATGTTGGTAGTGGAGGAGTAGCCTAGGGGTTAGTGCAGTGGACTTTGAGCCTGGGGAACTGAGTTCAATTCCCACTGCAGCTCCTTGTGACTCTAGGCAAGTCACTTAACCCTCCATTGCCCCTGGTACAAAATAAGTACCTGAATATATGTAAACCGCTTTGAATGTAGTTGCAAAAAAACCTCAGAAAGGTTGTATATCAAATCCCATTTCCCTTTCCCCTATATGGTCAGCTTACATCAGCTGGGAGCTTGGTTAATAAGCCAAAGTGAAACTGCATCCAAGGAACATCCCCAGTGCTGCCTGTGTGACCAGATAAGTTTTTTTTTTTTCTGGGAAACAATTTGCCAGGACAGAATTTAGTTGCTGCAGGAAAGAGGAAGGAAGGGGGAAATTTAAATGTCAGGAGTTGTCTAACTAATTCCAAAACGTAGTTTGAACCTTTCAAATATAGAACTCCCTGAAGTACATTTTCCAAAGCACTTACGTGATCACTGGCACTACTGGGGTTAAAAAAAAAATAAATTCTGAGGGCTGCCTGGATAATTTTGGATGTATAAACCATTATACAGACAAAGCTGACCATCAAATAGAGGGTGAGATTTGGGGGCATCTGGGGGGGGTGGCACCACACAGACTTGTGGAAGAGCATTTAAGAAAGCTCGTTGAACTCAGAATGTGGACATCCCAGTCAGAATGTCACAAATGGACGTAATACATATGAGATGGACGTCCACGTGCTGTAAACGTCCAGCATGAACATCCATTTTAGAAACTAAAAAGTCCAAATTATGAACACGGCAAAATGAGGGACATGGATGTCTTTATGGCAGCAAAGGAACATCTATATTATTAAATGGCCACCTGTCTATCAAGGTGGAGGAATAGCCTAATGGTGTAAAGCAGCCAGCAGTGAACTAAAGCACAGATTGCTAGTTCACAGACCCACTGCAGCTTTTTGTAATTTTTCCTTTTTTAATTATAAGCACTGCAGGGCAGAAATATACCACCTCTTCCTTCCTTTATTTTCAGTGGAGAACTGCCCAGTCAGAGCACCTTTCTGCAACCTGGACATGCCAAGTATTAGTGGCATAGCTATGGGGGACATTGGTAGCCTGGGCCCCTCCCCCAATTTTGGTTCGGGGTTCCCCAAGGTCTGCTAGTTTGACTGGCAGGAGTCCCCAAGTCCTGCCAGCAGAAGCTTTCCTGCAGCGATATTTGCTACCCCACTTCCTGCCCTGTTTTCACCTCCCCCCCCCCCCCCCCCCGTGTGCATGTTTGTTTTTAGTTTGTTTTTGTTTGATGTGGTATACTTGGATTTCAGCAAAGCCTTTGACACGGTTCCGCACAGGCGACTGATAAATAAATTAAGTGCCCTCGGTATGGGACCTAGAGTAACTGATTCGGTAAAAAATTGGTTGAATGGTAGGAGACAGAGGGTGGTGGTAAATGGAGCTTGCTCTGAGGAAAAGGAGGTCTTCAGTGGAGTACCGCAGGGATCGGTCCTAGGGCCGGCTCTTTTTTTAATGTCTTTGTGAGCGATATTGCGGAAGGGCTGTCTGGTAAGGTTTGTCTCTTTGCGGATGATACTAAACTCTGCAGCAGGGTGGACACCCTGGAGGGTGTGAATGACATGAGGAAGGACCTAGCGAAGCTAGAGGAATGGACCGATATTTGGCAACTAAGGTTTAATTCCAAAAAATGCAGGGTCATGCACTTGGGTCGCAAAAATCCAAGGGAACGGTACAGTATAGGGGGTGTAGTGCTTCAGTGTGCGAAGGAAGAGCGGGACTTGGGGGGTGATTGTGTCTGACAACCTTAAAGCTTTCAAACAGGTAGAAAAAGCGACTGCCAAAGCCAGAAGGATGCTTGGGTGCATAAAGAGAGGCATGACCAGCAGGAAAAAGGAGGTGATAGTGCCGTTGTATAAGACTCTGGTGAGGCCTCATTTGGAGTACTGCGTGCAGTTCTGGAGACCGCACCTACAGAAAGATTTACATAGGATGGAGTTGGTCCAGAGGGCGGCTACGAAATTAGTAAGCAGTCTTGAATGCAAAAATTATAGGGGACAGGCTTATGAACCTCAACATGTATACGCTGGAAGAGAGGAGACATGATAGAAACGTTTAAATATCTCAAGGGCATTTATGTACAGGAAGAGAGCCTTTTTCAAATGAAGGAGAGCTCTGGAATGAGGAGGCATATGACAAAGATAAGGGAATAGGCTTAGGAGTAACCTAAGGAAGTATTATTTCACAGAAAGGGTGGTGGAGGCATGGAATAGCTTCCCAGTGGAGGTGGTAGAGTCGAGGACTTTTCCAGAATTTAAAAAGGCATGAGATAAGCATGTGGGATCGCTTAGGAACAGGAAGAATTAGGGGTTACAGAGGATGGGCAGACTGGATGAGTCATATGGTCTTTATCTGCCGTCATGTTTCTATGTTTCTAGTGAAATTGAGCACGCGCAAGCTTCACACATGCTCGATTTCACTAAAAATGAGCATGCACACCGGGGCAGGAAAGCAGGGCAGGCAGCACAGCGACGAATATCGCTGCAGGAAATCTTCTGCTGGCGGGGCTTGGGGACCCCCACCTGCCCAGGTATGTGTTGTTACAGTGGGAGTTGAGAACAGCGGGGGGGAGGGGGGGGGAATGTGTCTCCCACTTTGGGCTCATGCCTCCTCCCAAATTGAGGTCTGGCTATGCCTCTGCCAAGTACCAGGTCTAAACACTGCTGTCCATCTTCTCCTCCAATCGGAGCTGGACGTCCATCTTTTGAGCCCTCCCTAGTCCCACTCACAACACACCCAGACCATTTCTCCTCACCATATCAACATACTGCAGTGTTAGATGTCCATAGTCTGGTTTTGTAAAATCGGTATTTAGACGACCATGCAATAAGGAGGTCTAAATGCCAGTTTTCAGATGTCCAAAACATAAATTGACCTTCTAAAATAAGCTTTCTTATAAAGGTCAATATTCAAACCTTGCAACACTACTTCGCCAGGCGGGAGCCAAATAGCACAGTCCAAACTCAAAAAGAAGCAAAGCGCCTCTTGGCTTAAAATCAACTTTGAGCAGAGTAATTCATATATTCAATCCAAAATCAATTTGATTTATTTCCCATAATTAGTCCCATGGACCTCAGCGGCACAAACTGCGCGGCGGCGATTCATATATTAAGAAACAGAAAACTCATAGCTCTTAACTCTCTTAATACGCCATTGCCTCTTCACCGGTCCAGTAATATAATCGTACATACTTGTGTAAATTTTATTATAGCTTCTATATAATTATCTTAGAATTCAAACAAAAAAGAAACTTAGCTTTTGTTTGGAATACCATTATGTAGTGCAGGACCACTGGCTGACATGCAGCATGTTTCGCTATGGCTATGTCAGGGTCAGGTCCTCGCGTTAATCACCATCATTACATTACTCCTTATTCAGCTGCTACACGTCTAAATTAACTCCCTCATTCTATAATAGGTGACCTAAATTTAAGTGCTTTTTGCATGTTTAAATGTATAGACTACTCCCATCCAGGCTGGTGTTACCCTTATGCACTTAAATGGCAGTGGTACACCTAAACACACTACAACAATGACAGTACAGTTGCGATTATCCGACATAAACGGGAATGAGCTGTTGTCGGATAAGTGAAAAGTTGGATAATACAGAAAACAATGGTAACGCTTTAAAAAATGCATGGAAAACATATTTTATGCATAAAGCACAAGCAGAAGGAATCTGTATTTAAAATACAGTATTCCTTACTTGCGAGTCGGTACACCTAGATTGCAACTATATGTATTATGAACTGTCATCAATAAAAATGCGTTGAAACATAAAGAAAGGGCGGGAGGGGAGTTGGGGGGGGGGGAGGGAGGGGGATTATGGGGGTAAAAATATTTGATGATGTAACCACAAATTTGTTTACACTTAGTTGACTTGGTTTCCATGTATTCTTGCACTGTATTTTGAAGGTGGTGATTGTTTATTTCTTTGAATCATCAATAAAAATGGTTGAAACATAAAATACAGTATTCCTTATTAACAAGAACCTGCACACTTCTTAAAGGCAACATGATGACATCACCGGGGGGGAGGGGTCTGACAGATATGCCGAATGGTCAGATAATTGAGACTGTACTGTATATGCTAAAATGGATCAGTGAGTAAACGCAAAGGGGGCGTTGACAGGGGAGAGGCATGGGTGTGTCCAAGGAATGGCCGACATTTATGTAGGCTACTTACAGAATACAGTACAGCGGTGGTTCGCAAACCTGGTCCTGGAGGCATCCCAGCCAGTCAGGTTTTCAGGATACCCACAATGAATATTCACGAGAGAGATTTGCATGCACTGCCTCCACTGCATGCAAACTTTCTCTCATGAGTATTCATTGTGGATATCTTGAAAACCTGTCTGGTTGGGATGGCTCCAGGACCAGGTTTGGGAACTACTGCAGTACAGTCTTGATTATCTGACCTTCACTGATCCGGTGATGACACCGCGCTTCTCTTTCCGTTTTCTGGCGTAGCACAGAGGGAAGCTTTGCATCTGAGACAATTAGTTTCGAACCCGGGGCCCTACTTTTACGAGAAAATCAGGAATCCTATGCCTTTGTTTCTGCATTGTTTGAGGGGTTGAAAACAAAAGCAAAAGGAGTGGGAAAGTCCTTCCACAAAAATTGAACAAACAGCAAACAGGTTGGAGGGATGTCCCAAAGAACAAACAGAAGTCAGGTATCTTCCAATAAATGTATTCTCCTTAAAAAGTCCCATGAGTCATCTGGACCTGAAACGATCCATGCTTCGGCCGTTATGCCTCACTGCTGGTATCACTGCGTGCATTTTTAAGCTTTTAAGGTCCACACTATTTTACTCCATTCAAGACTAGGCATTTTCTCCTAGCAACCATGGTCACACATCCTCTGAAGAAGGCATAACAGCCGACACATGGACTGTGTTGGGTCCAGATGACTTGTGACTTTTTAAGGAGAATAAATTTACTGGAAGATATCTGACTTCTGTTAGTTCTTTTGGACATTCCTCCACCCTGTTTGCTGTTTGTTTGAAGGGTTACCATTGTTTTCCGTATTATCCGACTTTTCACTTATCCAAACATTGGATAATCAAGACTTTACTGTACTTTAAGTTATGCAGGTAAATGCTCCATTTAGATGCATCCATTTACCCCAGCCATAGACCTGATGTGAATGTACGTGCTGAAAAAAGGAGAGCAGTGGGGCAGCCAGTAGGATCAAACCAATTTATTAAAATAAATAAAAATATATTTAAAAAGTGGTTCAAGGTGCATATATGTCCAGATTTTTAATTATGATCACAACAGCATTTGTAACCATCTCAGGGAAAAGGTGACTGAAGGAGCGATTCCAAAATTTATTTATTTGTTACATTTGTACCCTACATTTTCCCACCTATTTGCAGGCTCAATATGGCTTACACAGTACCGTAGAGGCAGTTGCCAATACGGTTGATAACAAATACAAAGTTATGTTAAGGTCAAATGAGGTAGATGTGAATCAGGTATTATGGGGTTGAGGGGAATGAGGATAGTAGATTGTCCAGTACGATCATTGGTTATGCTGTGTTGCTGGGTATGGGGATTTACGTTGGATTGGTGGAATAGGCCTTTTTGAAGAGGTGAGTTTTTAGTGATTTTCTGAAGTTTAGGTGGTCTTGGATTGTTTTCACAGCATTTGGGAGTCCATTCCATAGTTGTGTGCTTATGTAGGAGAGGCTAAATGTGTATGTTGTTTTCTATTTTAGTCATTTGCAGTTTGGGAGATGTAGGTTTAGGTAAGATCGTGATGATCCGATTCTATTTCTGGTTGGTAGATCTGTGAGGTCTGTCATGTATCCTGGGACTACACCGTAGATAATTTTGTGGACCAAAGTGCAGATTTTGAAGATGATCCGTTCTTTGACTGGGAGCCAGTGCAGCTTTTCTCGAAGGGGTTTAGCACTTTCGAATCGTGTTTTACCATATATCAGTCTGGCTGCTGTGTTTTGGGCAGTATGGAGTTTTTTTGTGAGTTGTTCTTTACATCCCACATAGATTCTGTTGCAGTAATCTGCATGGCTTAGGACTATTGATTGTATTAGGTTTCAAACAGTTTCCATCGGTAGGAAAGGTTTTATTCGTTTGAGTTTCCACATTGAATAGAACATTTTCTTTATTACAGTATTTACTTGGCTCTCGAGAGTGAGGTTGCGGTCGATTGTGACTCCGAGTATTTTTAGGCTGTCTGAAGTAGGGAGTGTGTGTCCTGGGGTGTTTATGGTTGTGGGTTTGTAATTGTTATGTTGGGATGAGAGGATGAGGCAGTGTGTTTTTTCAGTGTTCAGTTTCAGTTGAAATGAGTTTGCCCAAGAGTCCATGATGTTCAGGCCATCATTGATTACATTGGTTATTTCTGTCAAGGCATGTCTGAATGGAATGTAGATTGTAACATCATCTGCATAGATGAATGGGTTGAGGCCGCTTTTACCAGTGGGATCATCATCATGATGCAAGAGTACTGGTGATAATGGTGATCCCTGAGGTACTCCGCAGGCTGCTTTCCACGGTGCTGATATGTTTGAATTTGATTTTACTTGATATGTACTGGTGGTTAGAAAGCCCTTGTTCCAATTTACATTTCCAACAATCCCGAAGTGGCCAAGGAGTCAAAGTAGTATATTGTGGTTTACCATGTCGAATGCGCGCGACATGTCGAATTGGAGGAGAAGTATGCTTTTACCTATGGCTATTTCCTGCTTGAATTTGGCCAGGAGAGTGACTAGGACAGTATCAGTACTATGGTGGGAGCGGAATCCTGATTGTGAATAGCGTAGTATTGAGAACTTGTCCAAGTATTCGATAAGTTGTTTGGTCACCAAGCTCTCCATCAATTTTACTACTAGAGGGATGGACGCAACTGGGCGGTAGTTGGTGAGATCGTTTGTTTTTTTCTTAGTGTCTTTTGGTATTGGGGTAAGTAGGATGTTACCATATTCCTCGGGGAAGAGACCTTGTTGTAGCATGAAGTTTAGGTGGGATGTGAGGTCTTCTGTGAATCAGCTGGGGGTGGATTTAAGTAGATGACTGGGACATATGTCCAATTTGCAGTTGGTTTTGGTGAACCTGTGAGTCGCTTGTAGGATTGATTCAGTGGTGAGTAGACTGAATGTTGACCAGATCTGATCAGCTGGGTATCTGTCCGGGATTAGGTCCAGGTCGTCGAAGAATTTTTCAATGTCTGTGTTGTGATGAGGAAGGGTGCTACGTTATTTTGTCTTTAAAGTAGGTAGCCAGTTTGTCTGCGGGTGGGATGTCTGTGTTGGATGTGGTGACAGGGGTGGTGTCTAGTAATTTATTTGCGAGTTGATATAGTTTTTTCAGATCTTTGTTATCCGGTCCTAATTTAGTCTTGTAGTAGGTAGTAGGACCTTTTGGCTTGTTTAATTGCATATTTGTATTTTCTTTATATTTATTTCCATGCATTGAGTGTATGTTCATCTTTTATGTTTTTCCATGCTCGTTCATGTTTTCTGGATTGTGTTTTCAGTTTTTTTAATTCATCATTGAACCATCATTGAACCATGGTATCAAGTTTTGTCTTCTTGATATTCTTGTCTTTAAGGGTGATATTTCGTTTAGTACGCTTCTGCATCTATCCTCCCAGTGATTGAGATAATGTATGGAGTCAGTTCGTGTTGTCCATCCGTTGTCATATATCTGTTGCCAGAATATTTGTGGGTCTATTTGCCCTCTCATAGAGTAGCTTGTTTGTTCTGGTGTTTGGTTTGATCCCTTCTTTCACCAATTTAGGGATAGATTCAGTTTGTAGTGGTCGGTCCAAGATGTTTCTGACCATTTGATGTCTGTTATTGATAGATTATGATCTGTGGATAGTTTGTATGATAAGAGGTCCAGTGTGTGTCCCTTGGTGTGGGTAGCTTGCATGCGAGGCCATTTGAGATCCCAAGACTGTAGGAAGTCTTTGCATTCGCGTGCATTGGCTGAGTTGGTGTCTTCTAGGTGAAGGTTTATGTCGCCTAATATTATTTATTTATTTTTATTTATTTATTTATTGCACTTGTATCCCACATTTTCCCACCTATTTGCAGGCTCAATATTAGTGTATTGGAGTTGTTTACACACGTGTTTGAGATGAAATCCGTGAAGAGAAGAGACGGCTGAGGGGAGACATGATAGAGGTATATAAAATAATGAGTGGAGTGGAACAGGTGGATGTGAAGCGTCTGTTCACGCTTTCCAAAAATACTAGGACTAGGGGGCATGCGATGAAACTACAGTGTAGTAAATTTAAAACAAATCAGAGAGGGGGAATTTTGTGGACCAGTGGACAGCCTCCCAACCCCCCTTGACACACCCTGTTGCCTCGAGCTGCCCCCCCCCCCCCCCATGCCTCCCGACCCCCCTGAAACAATTCCCTGGTGGTACGTTTCCCAGAAATGGTCACATTTATACAAAGATATAGGGTATGATACATACCTGTAGCAGGTGTTCTCCGAGGACAGCAGGCTGATTGTTCTCACGACTGGGTGACGTCCGCGGCAGCCCCCACCAACCGGAAAAAAGCTTCGCGGGACGGTCGGGACGCAGGGCACGCCCACCGCGCATGCGCGGCCGTCTTCCCGCCCGTGCGCGACCGCTCCCGCCAGTTGAATAACTAGCAAAAGATGAAACACACAACTCCAAAGGGGAGGAGGGAGGGTAGGTGAGAACAATCAGCCTGCTGTCCTCGGAGAACACCTGCTACAGGTATGTATCATACCCTTTCTCCGAGGACAAGCAGGCTGCTTGTTCTCACGACTGGGGTATCCCTAGCTCTCAGGCTCACTCAAAACAAGAACCCAGGTCAATTGAACCTCGCAACGGCGAGGGAACAACAGAAATTGACCTACGAAGAACAACTAACTGAGAGTGCAGCCTGACCAGAATAAATTCGGGTCCTGGAGGGTGGAGTTGGATTTACACTCCAAACAGATTCTGCAGCACCGACTGCCCGAACCGACTGTAGCGTCGGGTATCCTGCTGGAGGCAGTAATGAGATGTGAATGTGTGGACAGATGACCACGTCGCAGCCTTGCAGATCTCTTCAATAGTGGCTGACTTCAAGTGGGCCACCGACGCTGCCATGGCTCTGACACTATGAGCCGTGACATGACCCTCAAGAGTCAGCCCAGCCTGGGCGTAAGTGAAGGAAATGCAATCTGCTAGCCAATTGGAGATGGTGCGTTTCCCGACAGCGACCCCTAGCCTGTTAGGGTCGAAAGAAACAAACAATTGGGCGGACTGTCTGTGGGGCTGTGTCCGCTCCAAGTAGAAGGCCAATGCTCTCTTGCAGTCCAATGTGTGCAACTGACGTTCAGCAGGGCGGGTATGCGGCCTGGGGAAGAATGTTGGCAAGACAATTGACTGGTTAAGATGGAACTCCGACACCACCTTCGGCAGGAACTTTGGGTGGGTGCGGAGCACTACTCTGTTGTGATGAAATTTGGTATACGGAGCATGAGCTACCAGGGCTTGAAGCTCACTGACCCTACGAGCTGAAGTAACTGCCACCAAGAAAATGACCTTCCAGGTCAAGTACTTCAGATGGCAGGAATTCAGTGGCTCAAAAGGAGGTTTCATCAGCTGGGTGAGGACGACGTTGAGATCCCATGACACTGTAGGAGGCTTGATAGGGGGCTTTGACAAAAGCAAGCCTCGCATGAATCGAACGACTAAAGGCTCTCCAGAGATGGCTTTACCTTCCACACGATAATGGTAAGCACTAATCGCACTAAGGTGATTCTTTACTGAGTTGGTCTTGAGGCCAGACTCTGATAAGTGCAGAAGGTATTCAAGCAGGTTCTGTGCAGGGCAAGAACGAGGTTCTAGGGCCTTGCTCTCACACCAAACGACAAACCTCCTCCACTTGAAAAAGTAACTCTTTTTAGTGGAATCCTTCCTAGAGGCAAGCAAGACCCGGGAGACACCCTCAGACAGACCCAACGCAGCGAAGTCTACGCCCTCAACCTCCAGGCCGTGATAGCCAGGGATTGAAGGTTGGGGTGCAGCAACGCTCCGTCGTTCTGCGAAATGAGAGTCGGAAAACACTCCAATCTCCACGGTTCTTTGGAGGACAACTCCAGAAGAAGAGGGAACCAGATCTGACGGGGCCAAAAGGGCGCTATCAGAATCATGGTGCCGCGGTCTTGCTTGAGCTTCAGTAAGGTCTTCCCCACCAAAGGTATGGGAGGATAAGCATACAGGAGGCCGGTCCCCCAATGAAGGAGAAAGGCGTCCGACGCTAGCCTGCCGTGTGCCTGAAGTCTGGAACAGAACAGAGGCAGCCTGTGGTTGGTCTGAGAGGCGAAAAGGTCCACCGAGGGGGTGCCCCACGCTCGGAAGATCTTGCGTACCACTCTGGCATGGAGAGACCACTCGTGCGGTTGCAAGACTCTGCTCAGTCCTGTCGGCCAGACTGTTGTTTACGCCTGCCAGGTACGTGGCTTGGAGGAGCATGCCGAACTGACACGCCCAACGCCACATCCCAACGGCCTCCTGACACAGGGGGCGAGATCCGGTGCCCCCCTGCTTGTTGACGTAATACATTGCAACCTGATTGTCTGTCCGAATTTGGATAATTTGGCAGGACAGCCGATCTCTGAAAGCCTTCAGTGCGTTCCAGATCGCTCGGAGCTCCAGGAGGTTGATCTGCAGATCCTTTTCCTGGAGGGACCACAGACCCTGGGTGTGAAGCCCATCGACATGGGCTCCCCACCCCAGGCGAGATGCATCCGTCGTCAGCACTTTCGTGGGCTGCGGAATTTGGAATGGACGTCCCAGGGTCAAATTGGTCCGGATGGTCCACCAGAGCAGTGAAGTGCGGCAACTGGTGGAGAGGCGGATGACATCTTCTAGATTCCCGGTGGCTTGAAACCACTGGGAAGCTAGGGTCCATTGAGCAGATCTCATGTGAAGACGAGCCATGGGAGTCACATGAACTGTGGAGGCCATATGACCCAGAAGTCTCAACATCTACCGAGCTGTGATCTGCTGAGACGCTCTGGTCTGCGAAGCCAGGGCCAAGAGATTGGTAGCCCTCGCTTCGGGAAGGTAGGCCTGAGCCGTCTGGGTATTCAGCAGCGCTCCTATGAATTCCAGAGACTGAGTAGGCTGGAGATGGGACTTTGGGTAATTGATCACAAACCCCAGCAGCTCCAGCAGTTGAATAGTGCACTGCATGGACCGGAGGGCTCCTGCCTCCGAGGTGCTCTTGACCAGCCAATCGTCGAGATATGGGAACACGTGCACTCCCAGCTTGCGTAGATACGCCGCCACCACCACGAGGCACTTTGTAAACACTCGTGGGGCAGAGGCGAGCCCAAAGGGCAGCACACAATACTGAAAGTGCCGTGCGCCCAGGCGGAATCTGAGATACTGTCTGTGAGCTGGCAGTATCGGGATGTGAGTGTATGCGTCCTTTAAATCCAGGGAACATAGCCAATCGTTTTTCTGAATCATTGGCAGAAGGGTGCCCAAGGAAAGCATCCTGAACTTTTCTTTGACCAGGAATTTGTTCAGGCCTCTCAGGTCTAGGATGGGACGCATCCCCCCTGTTTTCTTTTCCACAAGGAAGTACCTGGAATAGAATCCCTGCCCTTCCTGCCCGGGTGGTACGGGCTCGACCGCATTGGCGCTGAGAAGGGCGGAGAGTTCCTCTGCAAGTACCTGCTTGTGGCGGGAGCTGAAAGACTGAGCTCCCGGAGGGCAATTTGGAGGCAGGGAGGCCAAATTCAGGGCGTATCCGCACCGCACTATTTGGAGAACCCACTGGTCGGAGGTTATGAGAGGCCACCTTTGGTGAAAAAATTTTAACCTCCCTCCGACCGGCAGATCGTCCGGTACGGACACTTGTAGGGCGGCTATGTTCCCATGGATCCAGTCAAAAGCCCGTCCCCGGCTTTTGCTGTGGAGGCGCAGGGGGCTGCTTAGGCGCACGCTGTTGACGAGAACGAGCGCGCTGGGGCTGTCCCTGTGCCTGACGAGGCCTTCGGGCCGGCTGGTTGTACCTACGCTTCGCAAAAGAATAGGGTGCAGCCTGCCGGGCCCGGGAAAAACGTCCACCTGTGGAGGTGGATGCTGAAGGCGCCCGGTGGGAGAGCTTGTCGAGAGCGGTTTCCCGCTGATGCAGTTGGTCCACCATCTGCTCGACCTTCTCACCAAAAATGTTATCCCCCCGGCAAGGGACGTCGGCCAGTCTCTGCTGGGTGCGGTTGTCCAGGTCAGAGGCGCGCAGCCATGAGAGCCTGCGCATCACTATACCTTGGGCCGCAGCACGAGACGCCACGTCACAGGTGTCATAAATACCCCTGGACAGGAACTTTCTGCACGCCTTCAGCTGCCTGACCACCTCCTGATAAGGCCTGGACTGCTCCGGCGGGAGCTTCTCGACCAGGTCCGCCAGTTGTTGCACATAGGTCCGCATGTGAATGCTCATATAGAGCAGGTATGATTGGATGCGGGTCACGAGCATGGAGGATTGGTAGGCCTTCCTCCCAAACGAGTCCAGAGTGCGAGACTCCCGCCCCGGGGGCGCCGAGGCGGTATCCCTCGAACTCCGTGCCCTCTTGAGAGCAGAATCCACGACCGCTGAGTCATGGGGCAATTGGGGCCGCATGAGCTCTAGGTCAGAGTGGATCCTGTACTGGGACTCTGCTTTCTTGGGAATGGTGGGGTTAGTTAATGGTCGCACCCAGTTCCGAAGCAGCGTCTCCTTTAGGACATTGTGCAGCGGCACCGTGGAGGACTCTCTAGGTGGTGATGGATAGTCTAGGACCTCGAGCATCTCGGCCCTCGGCTCTTCCACAGAGACCACGGGGAAGGGAATGCTGATAGACATATCCCGCACAAAGGAGGCAAAAGAGAGACTCTCAGGAGGTGAGAGCTTCCTCTCCGGTGAAGGCGTGGGGTCCGAGGGAAGGCCCGTAGACTCCTCTGAGGAGAAATATCTAGGGTCCTCCTCTTCCCCCCACGAGTCCTCATCCTCGGTATCGGACATTAGCTCATGTAGCTGAGTCCTGAACCGGGCCCGGCTCGACGTCGAGGCACCGAGGTCTCGGTGTCGTCGAGCGGTGGACTCCCGCGCCGGCGGGGACGGAGCTCCCTCCATCGACGTCGACGGGGACTCCACCTGCGTGGCGGTCGAGACCGGCGCCGCAAGCGGCGGCGGTGTCGACAGCCCCGGCGCCGGGCTAGAGCTCACCGGCGCCACAGTCATCGGCGCCGAGGGCGCAAGCACCCCCGGCGCCGGCACAGCCTGGCGCATCAGTCCTTCCAGGATCCCCGGAAGGATGGCTCTGAGGCACTCGTCTAGGCCCGCTGCCGGGAAAGGCGGTGGGGCCGGTAAGGGTGTCGGTGCCGGAAGCTGCTGGGGGCCAGGAGACGGCACCGAGGTGCCGGAACCCCGACGCGTCGGTACCTCCACAACCGACGGAGACCTCTCCTCTCGACGATGACGCTTCGGCGTCGCCTCCTCTCCGACATCCGGATGCACCGAGGGCGACCGGTGACGGCGCTTCTTATCTTTCTTCCGATGCCCGTCACCGGTGCCGGAAGGCATGGAGGAGGAGGAGGTCGATCCCCCTCGGTCTCGAGGTACCGGGTCAGACAGGGTTCGGTCCCGTGGCCCACGAGCTGAGGGAGTGACCGGGGCCGATTGCCCACGCGGCCTCTCACCCCCACTCTCACCGGCGGACCGGCGGGCCGACGGGACCTGTTCTCCTGGGGTCGCTGCCATCGGTGCCGATGTCTCGGGCATCGATACCGGTACCGAAGGGCCGGCCGTCGATACCGATGCCGTCGAGGTCGACGTCGAGGGGCCGGCGCAAGTTCCAAAAAGACGGTCCCGCAGAACTTGCCTCGCAACCTGAGTCTGTTTCCGGAGACCTAGACACAAAGAATACGACTTGAGATTGTGCTCCGGCCCGAGGCACTGGAGGCACCAAGCGTGGGTGTCGGTCTGCGAGATCGGCCGGCCGCAGCGACCACACTTTTTAAATCCACTCGGGACCTTCGCGGACATCGATGGAAAAATCGCGTCGGCGAAGTCAAAGTTGTCAATGGTGGCTGGAATCACACCACGGAAAAAGACACGACCGAGCGACCACTAGGCCGCAACGTGGCGTCCCCGCTAGAAGCGAGGGAAAAAGGGGAGCGCGTGCTCCACACGCGCAGGTTTTTTTTTTTTTGTTTTGAAACAAAAAGGGAAACCGTACGGTAACCAGAAGCAAAGCGACGATCCGCGTAAACGCGATCGAGAAAATCCGGCGGCTGAAAACAGAGAGAGTGGCAAAAGCACAACTCTCTCCAGTCGCGGAAAAAAAGGAACTGGCGTGAGCGGTCGCGCACGGGCGGGAAGACGGCCGCGCATGCGCGGTGGGCGTGCCCTGCGTCCCGACCGTCCCGCGAAGCTTTTTTCCGGTTGGTGGGGGCTGCCGCGGACGTCACCCAGTCGTGAGAACAAGCAGCCTGCTTGTCCTCGGAGAATCAGCTGTGTTAGCTACATGGATAGCATCACTGAATGCATGTTTGATTTGAAACCATCTAAGTCAGACATTTCAAATTATATGTTTTCCATGTGGCTGAATACTGGCCTCTCGGTGTTTAAAAAGATGAGTGGTGGATTCGTATAAATGGGTGTATATTAATGCATCAAATGTGAGATGTGACTCAGTGAGTAAGAGAGGGAATAAAGATATGAATGGAATGAAAAGAAGCTGAGAATAGTCTAGGACAGATGGTGTGAAAATTTTGTGGGTTAATATAAACATTAAGGAAGACCAAAGCAGCTCTCGAAACACAGGCACTGCAATTTTCAGCTTGCAAAATGGCATGGCCCTATAAAAGCAGCCTTTTCATGAGCCAGGTTAATCAGACTTTTAAAAATGCGGGCAGGGGTGGTTTCTGCTACTGTTCGAGATAAGGCTTTCCACCAGATCTCACTTTCTCCCTCAACTACTCACACAAGAAATGAAAGGGTGTTGCATGGCTGTGGAAATGCCTTTGAGAGAGGTAAATATGTTCAGAAGTGTGGTTTCCTGGGGTAAATAGAAAGAACATATGTATCTGGACAGACCTGTGTCTGTGAACATGTCGGGGTGGGGGGGACAGACTGAAGGGTCTAAATGGGGCATTTAAAGTAAATGTGCTCTCTTTTTTTTCACATCTTTTTTTGGGGAGCTAGGACAAATATATGTTTTCACGATAAATATTTCTGGTATAAGCGAGAACATTTAGAACTCTAAAATGCAAAAAAATGTATAATGTGACCTAAGACACCATTTTAACACAGGGCCTCTTTTACAAACCGCGCTAGCAATTAGCGTGTGGCAAATGTGACGTGCCGGAAATCGCTAGTGCGGTTTAGTAAAAAGGAGCTTTCTTCTGTAATTTTGAGGTTATGCTTATTAGTTATTGGCTTAAATCTCATTAGCCGCAGCTAGAAAAACTCCTGTTACACTGTACGACACCTAGCCAGGCACAAGGAAGTGTTTGAAAATGACAGGGCAAAGAAGAAGTAAAACTGTCTGCAACATAAATGTGCGAAAATATGTCTGGATTCAAAATCACTCTTTCTACGCTGTCCTTTTAGTAAGGCGTGGCAAAAGGTGGCCTGCGGTAATGTGGGGACCAGTTTTTATTGCATCTGGGAAAAAGGGCTTTTTTTTTTTCAATGGGCCTGCGGTAAAACTGAAACTAGTGCATGTCTATTTACAGCCTGAGCCCTTAACGCCACCCATTGATCTAGCGGTAAGGGCTCACGCGCTACTCGCGTGACCAGTCGGCACGCACAGACTGCCAATTTACGACGTAAACGCCGCACATGGTAGGAAATGCCAAAATAATTTGTCACGGCGTTATGGGTGCGCGCCAAATCCAAAATTACCACTAGGGGGGGACATGCTAGCCTGGCAGTAGTCTCATTTTGGTGTGTGCTGCACGTGCATAGATCCCACCGCGCCTTTGTAAAGAGGCCTCTATATAAGGTTGTTCATTTGTTCAGATGATGTCCAATCAGACAGATGTATTACACAGTACTGTGTATCTTCCATCAGTGGCACTGAGGGTCCAATGATCAAAACTCTGGCACTGCATGGAAAAGCGTTGGAGTTTACCACCACTGCAGCGCCCTGAACCGGGGCCACCCCAAGCAAGATGCCGCCTGAAGTGGAGCTAACATGCTGCCCCCTCCCAGGCCGAGATGCCACCGCCGCTTTGCAGCATTTTATCTCAGGGTGACATTCCAAACCCGACAGCGGCAGAGATTCCCATACACTGCCCTGCCGCCGCCGACAGTTGCCTCTTCCCTTTACTGCGGCTGCCTGAGCCTCTGATGAAACAGGAAGTTACGTCAGAGAGGCGGCTACAGTAAAGGGAAGCAGCGAGTGTCGGCGGCGGCAGGGCAGTGTATGGGAATCTCTGCCGCTGTCGGGTTTGGAATGTCATCATGAGGTAAAACGCAGCGAAGGGGGAGATACTGTCCCTCAGAGGTGCCTCTCCTGATGAGTGCCGCCTGAGGCCCCCCGCTTCAGGTGGCCTAATGGTCAGGCCACCCCTGTCCTGATCTAACTCCCTCATGATCGAAGCTAATAGTATGCAAACGGTATGCATGCTACTTGTTTCCATCATGAGGGAGCAAAACAGGTGGATGGTGCCTGGCGCATGCGTTCAAAAGTTGTGCGTTAAACACAACTTTTGAACGCATGCCCAGGACGCGGGCTGTCAGTGTCAGCTGGGCTGTCATTGACAGCCCCGGAGGTCCAGTGAGTGCAGAAACCTCACCTGAGGACCAAAACAAACTGTATTCTATCTTGAGCATCGGCAGTAGAGGGCCTAGAACAGGGATGTCCAACCTTGAGAGCCACAACCCAGTCGGCTTTTCAGGAATTCCTCAATAAATATACATTTTTATTTATTTATTTATTTGTTACATATGTATCCCGCATTTTCCCACCTATTTGCAGGCTCAATGTGGCTTACATAGTGCCGGAGAGGCATTTGCAGACTCCAGTATGAACAAATACAAAGTGATGTTGTGGTAATAAAAAGGTCTTGTGGAACAATTAATGGAAGAGTTGTGTTATAACCATTACGTACTTTACTTTCGTTGTGTTGCAAAGATCAGGCATTTAGGTTGGATCGGTAGGGTATGCCTTTTCAAACAGGTTAGTCTTTAATAATTTCCGGAAGTTTAGATGGTCGTACGTTGTTTTTCAAGGCTTTTGGTAACGCGTGCTTATGTAGGAAAAGCTGGATGCGTAAGTTGATTTGTATTTGAGATCTTTGCAGTTTGGGTAGTGCAGATTTAGATATGTTCGTGTTGATTTAAGATGTGTTTCTGTTGGTAGGTCAATAAGGTCTGTCATGTATCCCGGGGCATCGCCGTAAATAATTTTGTGGACCAAGGTACAGATTTTGAAGGCGGAGGGGTTTAGCGCTTTCAAATTGTGTTTTTCCAAATATAAGTCTGGCTGCTGTGTTTTGGGCTGTCCGAAGCGTCTTTAAAATTTGTTCTCTGCATCCCGCATAAATTCCATTACAGTAGTCTACGTGGTTTAGTACCATTGACCCTCCCATTTCCACAACCCCTTTCTTGGACTGCACATAAATTTTAAATCTAATTAGTGCCAATAACTGCTTGTTAAAAAGCCAATTATCTAAGCCAATTATCAGGGGAATAATTACAAATTTATACTCAGATCTGAGATTTTCTCTTGTTAAGTGGAAAAACAACAAAGGTATATGTGTAGCCAGTCTAAAGCAAACGTTATTTAGCCAGTAATGTACAAAGGGATTTTCCATGACACTAACGTGTGCCGTTAGCAGCCACCGAGAACCCCATACAAATGTATTACAATCAGCTTATTAGTATTCTAATGATTCACAGCTCCACAGCACATAGCTTTACTGAACAAATTTTACAGCTGCTTTGAAGCTGTCGGGGAAGAGGGAAGCATAAGCAGGCAGCTGCAAAGGCTGCCTGCTTGTGCTCTGTGCCTCTCTCTCCCAACAACCCCCCCCCCCCCCCCGAAACAATTCCCTGGTGGTCTGTTGAACCCCCATATCCCCTGCACCTTCTGACACCCCCCTCGACACAATTCGCTGGTGGTCTGCCCCCACGCCTCCATACCCCTGCCTCCCGAATCCCCCGCCTTCCGAAACAATCCTAGTGGTCCAGTGGACTCAGGCCAACCCCCCCCCCTCAAGCAGAGATTGACCCTGGTGGTCTGGTGACCTCCTACCTCAGGCACTGTCTCTTCCGAAATGGCAGCACCCAGCCCCTGTACGATATGGTGTGTGGCCCTTCCCAGTGCATCCCAAAATTTGCTTGGATCAAGCTGTTTTTCGGTTTTTCCAGTTTTTCATAAACTCTCACAATTAAATTTTCACCAGAATGAACTTTTCCTGAGTTCTGAGATAAACTGAGGAAACAGAGCAGCTCACTCGCTCTCTTAGAGCTCCCTGCCAGGCTGCAACACCACTCTTAAAATGCTCACTCAGCAGAATGTACACAATGTACTGTAAGTGGTTAGTTCAAATGAAATTATATGAAACTTCTGCTCAGTTGAACCTGTATCTCTTAACAAGTCGCTATCCAGGCTCATCAGACTGAGGACCTTTATTAATTCCTCACAGCTTTCAATTTAGTAACAAAATAAACCCTTTTGGATTCCTCAGACACCTCAAAGTTCTTTAAAACCAGTTTTTAAATGCTTCTCTCCTAGAAAATGAACATTTATTCATCCATCCATTTTCTTTTTAATTCCTTGCAACATATATTTTCAGCTTTTCCCCAGAAAAATTCAATCAGATCTGAACACTTCACTTTTACAAAGCCGCATGTCAAAGAAAGCCCAGCTAACGTGGCTTTGTAAAAGAAGCCCTTACTCTCTTCAAAAGTGGCTTCTCCACACTCGCACACACACTGCCCTTATTCTTTATCATTAAACTTAATAAAGACAGAGAAGTTAACAGGGTTTCACCATTGCCTCAACTGAAATCTTCAGAACGTCTCTCAGCTGCAAGGTCTTTGCATATTCATCACTTGTATTTTTCTGAGCTGATTTGTAAATACAGTGCCACATATCTGGACTCAAGCTCCTTTCTGGGCTTGGACTCTGTTCCATTAGCCTCTCAGGGCTTAGGATTGGCGCTTGATCTCTCCCAGATCTCCAACTTGGTTTGGCTATATCTACTGATATGCACCAGTTGTCCACATCTATAACAGATGGGAGGTTTCCTGTCCCTTGGACCATTCCTATATGGCTGGCATAAGGCCGTTCTCTCCTGTTTTGATTCCAGATTGACTCCTTGTGATCTACTGTTGCAGATTTCCAAACTGTTGATTCTTCATCAAACCTTCTGTTCCACCATTCTGTTCAGTGATAAGACATCCTCACTGAAAATCTCGGTTCTTCTTTCTCCTGCCTTCCAGTTACCTCGTTCAGTCTAGCCCTGCAGAATTCCAAAGTTGAATGCAAATCTTCTTCCATTCTTGGAACTGAGAGGAGCTCTGACCCACAGGGAAAATCAAACCTCACCCAGGGATTCCAGGTTATACAACAGCAACAAAAAAATACATAATTCACAATATTAACATGTAGAATTCTCGCTTTAGGTAGTAGACTAGGCGAGATATCCTGTGACACCATTTGTAAACCCGCTCTGGTTGTACAGCTTGGTATGGCACTTTAGAATTATTATGTTATTGTTGTCATGGTTGATGACTTTAGGTTTCCCTCAGTAATGTTAACCAAGCCAGGGAATTTAATATTAAATTAAGTTTTATTTCAACATTAGTGCAAGTTAACAACAGTATTTGTTCACTTCTCTCCTTACAGTGCTTTCAAATGTCAACAGTATATTATTCATGGACAATTCGTAGCATGCATTAAAGGCCATTTTCCGACGACGCTAGCAGCTAACGAAAACGGAATGCAAACGAGTCACTTACAATTGCAATGTGGACAATTCGGGATGCACTAACCATACCGACGATTGCACCGAATCATTTACCGTGAAATATTTAACGTGAGGTCAGAGCTGTCGTTAAGGCCTGAGCTGTCATACAGACACTGCTCCCCGCTTCTCCTTGTAGCATAAAAATCCAAGCTGGCACGTTTGAAAATATAAATAACCCACACAAACACGTGGCTCCCCGCTTCCCCCTGCATAAAAAAGAAAATCAAGCAAAAAAGGATCGAGAGGGGGCAAAGGCGCTCGTCAGGAGCGTCCTGTATGGACGCCCTTGCCCCCCCCCCCTGCCCGAGGTCGCCGCTGCTCCCCACTTCCCCCTGCATTAAATAAAAAATCAAAACAAAAATCAAAAGTTTAGCAGCCCTGCCCCCCTCCCTTCCTCTCTCTCTCTTTCTCCTTCTCCCACAGCTCCACCTCCCGCCATCCTCCGCCCCCGTGCCCCGCCTCCCTGAGGTCATCGCCGCCACTGCCCCCTCCACCGGACCCCCCTCCGCCTTACCGGGCCCGCACAGCGTCTCTCACCTCTGTATGAAGACGCTGCATGGGCAAGAAGAACATCTGATCGCCGCGAGTCTTCAGGACGTCTCTCCTTCTCTGACCTGGGCCCTCCTACGGGGAGGGGGGGGCGTCCATACAGGACGCTCCTGACGAGCGCCTTTGCCCCTTTTATTTTCAACGTGTTTATGTTTTGGGGGTTTTTTGTTTGTTTTGACGTTTGTGGCATGCGCAGAGCAGCCAGCATAACGTTTGGCTGCTCTGCGTATGCTTTAGGGGCCGATTAACGACGGGGATTACACCAGTTTGATGCATTGTACTTTACAATACCGCACCGAACATGTGCGGCTTGTTTTTTTGGTGCATTCTTCGTTTTTTAAAATTCGTTAAGGACTTTTACGTTTTAGATTTTTTAACGTTTGGTTGATGCATCTGGGCCCCAGTCTTTAGTTCGGAGGACACTTAACTTGGCTTTAAGCTTTCTTGTAACACCTCTCTTCTTCTGTCTTTACACTGGGTATTAGCACACTCTTCTTAGCCTCTCAGAAGTCTTCACCTTATGTACCTACTGACCTGTCTTTGCACAAATTAACAAAAGAATCCTATTTCCTAGCTACGGTGTTTAAAAGTTCCAAGGAATTATATTTGCTTCCTGTCTAGCTATCCCCAAAGTAAAGGCAAATTCGGGTCCCTAAACGAACCCTCCCACAATAACTAACACTCATCCATGCCACAACAGCCATAAGTTAAGTTGCTCTCATTTTAACTATTACAGCAAATGTTCAGCAATGCAAGCTACAGATTCAGAAACCACTATTTTTCAGGAATCTCTGTAGATCTCAGAAAGCTTAATTTCCTCTCATGCAACAATGAGACTGCAGTTAAAAGAAATTTCATTTTGCCACTGTTCATTATATTGCTTGTGCAGAACAGCAAACAGACTTTAAACTGTCTGAGCACAGATGAAGTTCAAAACAACCTCTTAATGTTCCATATTTTTTATAGCACAAAGGTTTTGCTTCCACTCCTTCTCGGAAATGTAGCACAATATTAATGTTAATATATCTTTAGCCTCACATCCCTGCACAAATGCTGTCAGGTCACCCTACTCTGAGCTAAAAAACACCACAGACTCAGTATATTAGCTAACCATTCGCACTCTCACCAAGCATTCAATAATTACCACATTTTCTTCAACCTACTCCTTTCTAATCTCTTAATGACAGGCACCAACTCTTATATGTCTGCCTCAGTCAGCCTTCCCATCCAACGGTCCCTGTCCCGCAGCAGCATGAGAGAACTGCAGCCGAGAGCCAGTGACAGGCTGCAATCCCGTGCTCACTGACCCATTTCAAAGTTGTTGTTTTTTTTACTTTAAGTAAAATTCTCTTCCCAGCAACTCCCTTACCTTGCCAGGGTCTCCAAATGTCTCCCAATGTTATCTTCCTCCTCTCCTCACTTCTGCACACACCCTAGGCTTGCACGAAGCCATCCGCTCCCCAGCCATTTCCCTAAGCAGGCCACGGAAAACATTCCCAGGCTTCCCCAGCCTTACCTCTGGGGTCAGCACTCCTTCCGGAGTCCATTTGGGCTTAAAATATCTTTAAAAATGGACCTCCTGGTTCCCAGCACAAGCTGGCAACCACACACATGTGCGCTGAGGTCATTGCACACAGCGCACGGGGAAAACCCAGGCCTCACTCCTGCCATAATCAACTCCTTCCCTTTCAAGGCTACTCTTTTAACTATACTTTAGAATCATCACTCACTCCTTCTGTGCTCATCATATACAGAGCATCAGAGTAGAGAATGACAAGTCTGTCCCCATCCCCGCCCCATTCCCGTGGGTTCTGTCCCCACCCCATCCCCACAAGTTCTATCTCTCTCCCTGCCCCAACCCCGCGGGCTCTGTCCTCATCTGCAGAAGCCGTGAACGTTTATGATTTTATATTTAAATCTTTTTATTAAAGTATAAAAAGGAACAATGTGCTGTGCAACTATTTATAAATCAAAAATAGAAAACAATAACAACTATAATAACCCCACCACCACCAACCTCTACCCTTCCAACCCCAACAATAGCTGATTTCTACTAACCCAAAGAATGCTAATCCACCCTGTTAAAATGTCCAGGGGTACAAAATACAACCCGTTCTGTATGCCCTAATGGGAGAGAAATATGCCCTATGAGGCACTGTTATGTTTTTTCCATCTGTGGATAAATAAGTCATCAACAATCTCAGGATTCAGTCTAGCTCTCCTGTCTTCCACAGTCCTTCCTGAAATAGAAGATGTCTTCTCAGAAGATGTGCTGGTAGCAGGAAAGTACAGGATCCCCCATGCAAATTTTGCCAGTTGTGGCCAGCATGTTTGCTTGTTTTCCCAAAAAATCAAAATATCGTCGTCTGCATCACTCAAACATAAATAACAGTCCAGTACATTAACAGGCTTCAAAGTACGTAAGTACATATATAAGTGCATAAGTATTGCCATACTGGAACACACCAAAGGTCCATCAAGCCCAGCATCCTGTTTCCAACAGTGGTCAATACAGGTCACAAATACCTGGCAAGATCCCCAAAAAAGTACAAAACATTTTCCACAAGTCCAATTTAATAATGGTCTATGGATTTTTCCTTTAGGAAGCCGTCCAAACCTTTTTAAAACTCTGCTAAGCTCACCGACTTTACCACATTTTCTTGCAACGAATTCCAGAGTTGAATTACACATTGAGTGAAGAAACATTTTCTCCAATTCGTTTTAAATTTACTACTTTGTAGATTCATCGCTTGCCCCCTAGTCCTAGTATTTTTGGAAAGCGTAAACAGACGCTTCATGTCTACCCATTCCACTCCACTCATTATTTTATAGACCTCTATCATGTCTCCCCTTAGCCATCTTTTCTCCAAGCTGAAGAGGCCCAGTCGTCCCATCCCCGTTATCATTTTCGTCGCCCTTCTCTGTATCTTTTCTAATTCTACTATATCTTTTTTGAGATGTGGCGATCAGAATTGAACACAATATTCAAGGTGCAGTCGCACCATGGAGCAATACAAATGCATTATAACATCCTCATTTTTGTTTTCCATTCCTTTCCTAATAATACCTAACATTCTATTTGCTTTCTTAGCCTCAGCAGCACACTGAGCAGAAGGTTTCAACGTATCATCAACGACGACACCTAGATCCCTTTCTTAGTCGGTGACTCCTAACGTGGAACCTTTCATTACGTAGCTATAATTCGGGTTCTTCTTTCCCACATGCATCACTTTGCACATGCTCACATTAAATGTCATCTGCCATTTAGACACCCAGTCTCGTAAGGTCCTCTTATAATTTTTCACAATAATCCCACAATTTAACTACTTTGAATAATTTTGTGTCGTCAGCAAATTTAATTACCTCACTAGTTACTCCCATCTCTAGGTCATTTATAAATATGTTAAAAAGCAGCGGTCCTAGCACAGACCCCTGGGGAACCCCACCAACTACCCTTCTCCATTGATAAAACTGACCATTTAACCCTACTCTCTGTTTTCTATCTTTTAACCAGTTTTTAATCCACAATAGAACACCACCTCCTATCCCATGACTCGCCAATTTTCTCTGGAGTCTTTCATGAGGTACTTTGTCAAACGCCTTCTGAAAATCCATATACACAATATCAACCGGCTCACCTTTATCCACATGTTTGTTCACCCCTTCAAAGAAATGTAGTAGATTGGTGAGGCAAGATTTCCCTTCACTAAATCCATGTTGGCTTTGTCTCATTAATCCATGCTTTTGAATATGCTCTGTAATTTTACTCTTTATAATAGTCTCTACCTGGCGATAATCGAGCAGTGCCGGGTTAACATGGGAGCTCTTACCACCACCTCAATGGGAGGCAGTAAGGGCTCCCCCCCCCCCCCCCCCCCCGAAATGGCCGTGCGGCAAGTGCTTTACTTGCCGCCCGGCCATTTCCTGAAGGAAAACGAGACATCCCTTATACCAGCTGTGGTAAAAGGGGACCTCGGCATGCGTGTAAAACACGCGCCAATGCCAGCGCTGACCCCGTTTTGTCGCAGCTTGGTAAAAGGGGCCCTGAAAAATGAGCTGATTAGCACCAATAACTGCCATTTTAACAAGCAAGTATTGGCACTAATTAGATTTAATTAACATACCTGTGTGTAAAATTTAGGTGTGATCTGAAAAGGGGGTGTGGGCGTAATGGAGGTGTTCCTAAAATTAACACCTGCTGTTACAAAATAACGGGGATACGTGCCTAATTTAACTGCGTACATTTGCATCACGTTTCAGTTGCTGCAAATGGCAGTGCCTAAGGTTAGGTACGATTCCCGGTGTAAGCACCATTCTATAAACCACGCCTAACTTTAAGTGCGGCTTATAGAATAGCGCTTTTTTCAGTGTCAATTTTTTTGGCACCATATATAGGGCCCTGTTTACTAAAGTGTGTTAGTGTTTTTAGCGCACCTTCACTTAGCGCAAACGCTAACCATGTAGGCCGCCTATAGGGATATTGTAGGCACGTACATGGTTAGCACGTGCATTAAAAATGTTAACGCGCCTATAACGCTGCTTAATAAACAGGGCCCGCAGAATCTAGCCTTTTAGGACCTCAATTAAAATTAATCAATTATTTCTTTCTATCCACTGCTATGAAGCTTTAGAATGAAGAGTCTTGCTGGAAAATGTAAAAGATCAGCATACGACGTGGCATTTAAGTTACAAGTTATTCAAAGAGCAGAGGAAGCAAACAACTCAGTCACTAACAGAGATTTTAACACCCACAAAGAACAAGTGAGAGAATGAAGAAAAATTAAATCCAAATTAAAAGAGATGCCAAAATCTAAGAAATCATGTCGGCACAGAGCTCCGCCATTTGCCCCTCTTGAGAGTGATTTGAACAGCTGGATTTCAAAGTGCCACCAAAACGGCAGTACTGTACCTTCGGAAAGCTATTCATTTATGACTTCAAATGACAAAGCCAGGGAAGTACCAGACTGGGGTATTAGTTCTTTCACTGCATCAGCTGGTTTGTGTTTACAATATGGTCTCCTGCTTGCAACAACATACCAAAATTTCTCAAAGAACCTTGCAGACTTTGAACAAGAAGAAGGTTTTGAAGAGATTTTAAAAACATTTTTTGCAATATTCAATACAATTATCCATTATATTAAAGTGTGCTGGAGTCAAATTTTTGCATCTCAGCTTTTTAATAGGCAAGTATCAACAGTAAGTTTTTCCTCTGATCCAAAATCACCTCCAAAATATTTCCGTTTCTTCAGTGGCTTAAGCTAGCAGTGTAGTCAAAATAAGAGACTAGTATTAGTTGCTCACTGCAAGACAAATTTTCACCCACCCCAGGATCTAGACGATTAACTCCACAATTGGGCAACTAGATCCCTTTAAAAATCTACCCCCTAGTAAATCAAAAGACCTGAAAAGTTCCTCCTGTCACAAAAGAACGGAAATTGTTTTTAGTACTCTAAGGCATTGTTTAGAGCAGGTTTGTAATTCATTCATGTGTGCATGTAAGTAGCCCCATGTCATACCTGTGCGGGGTCCCGTCGACACGCACACTTGGCTGGCACAGCCCTGAGCCATGTGTGTGTAGTTCTTCTCTGGCTGCAGGCTCCTTGATTGCTTTGCTTCCACACACCTGAGTCTGCTCTCTCTCTCTGCCTGGCTTCCCTTGCTTCTCTCCTATTGGTCTTCTGGTTCCTCCTTCCCCTGCTCTTGTCCTGTGGCTGTGCTCCTTCTCCCTGCTGGTCCCTGCTGACGTCAGACGCCAGCACTTTATCAGCTGAGGTCTTCCTGGACTCCATGCTTCGGCTTCTACTTTGGTAGGTGTTACTTGCTCAGTAGTGTGCTTCTTCTCTACTTTGTCCCTCGTTGCTGATTTTGCCTGTGCCTGGATTATTCTCTTGACCTACTGCCTGCCTACTGACTTTGCACGTACCTGGATTACTCTCTTGACCTGCTGCCTGCCTACTGATTGTACCTGTGCCTGGATTACTCTCTTGCCTGTTGTTTGCCTATTGACATTGCCTATACCTGGATTACTCCCCTGCCTGCTGCCTGCCTGTTAACATTGCCTGTTCGTGGATTACTCCCTTGCCTGCTGCCTGCCTAGTGGAGGAGTAGCCCCTTGTCTGCTGCCTGCCTAGTGGAGGAGTAGCCTAGTGGTTAGTGCAGTGGCCTTTGATCCTGTGGAACTGAGTTCAATTCCCACTGCAGCTCCTTGTGACTCTGGGCAAGTCACTTAACCCTCCATTGCCCCTGGTACAAAATAAGTACCTGAATATATGTAAACCGCTTTGAATGTAGTTGCAAAAACCTCAGAAAGGCAGTATATCAAGTCCCATTTCCCTTTCCCTATTGACTTTGCCTGTACCTGGATCACTCTCTTGCCTCCTGCCTGTCTGGCCGTTAGGTTCACCACCCGATTCCTGCTCCGTCTCGTAAGCCCTGCAGGCCGCCCGCACCTAGAGGTTCAACCTCTGGGGAACGGCGGTCAGCGCAGGTGAAACCCGGGGTTGTAGGTGAAACCAGGCCGCCAAGCAGAACCTGGTCCGAGTACAGGCCTCAGCAGCGCTCTACTTGATACAAGAACTCACAAGTCTGACACCCCATCCGTTTATAGTAAGGGTCCGGCGAACAGGATTATGGAAAGACTTTTCCACTGATGAACTTTACTTGACCTCAACTCTTTACCATCACATATTTAATAAAAACAAAGCAGGGAGAGAAAAGACCATGAGGGACGAGAGAGAGAGAGGAAAGGTAACAAGAGGAATGGAAAAATGCTTGAGATAAATGAGATCAAAGATTTCCTCTAATGTTGGGGCGTTCTCATACCACACTAACCTGCATCTGACATCCCAATATTGTGGGCAAACAATATAGAAAACACGTAACAACATTTTAAGCTGAAATTAAAATTATGCTTATAAAAATGTAGGTGTATTATTCATTTGATTCAATTTGCAAGTCTAACTTATAACCCTTAATGCGGAAAATCAATGCTAAGCTCTTTTTGATTTACGATCTTCCATCTTCTTTTCTGTAATAAATCACTGAGTATTTGCAAAATAAACAGAACCTCTGTTTGTTTCTAAACTCACATGATCCAATCTCAAATGAATATTGCCCTCTAGCGCAATCACCTGCTCTAGTAGCCATGAATGAGCCACATGCGATTGTCTTGAAGGTTCATTTTGCATATACTCAAATAAATATAAACCATCATTCAAACGATGCTGAAAACATATTGAACCCACAGGAAGAAACATTAACCTCCAGGGGCAATATTTTGAAAAACCTATCTATTTCTTTGTTGGTTATCATTCGTACCCTACTGACCTCTTCCAGATTTGCCAATTTATCACGTGAAAGTTGCTAGATTGACAGCATTGAGACAGAAGTTCTCAAGTTACCCACTATCTCCCAGATTCTATAATGGCGCCTAAAGATAGGCTCAGAATTTTGTGCACAGTATGAATTTCTGTGCGTAACTTAATTTGTATTCATCCCAGAGTACGGACAGAACTGAAAAATGAACTTGAAGAACAATTGTTAGTAATATGTAATTTATCTTTAAAATCAAGCATGGTACCAGCAGACTGGAGGGTGGCCAATGTAACGCCAATTTTTTTAAAAGGTTCCAGAGGTTCAGTGAGAGCCTGACGTCAGTGCCAGGCAAAATGGTAGAGACTATTATAAAGAACAAAATTACAGAGCATATTCAAAAGCATGGATTAATGAGACAAAGCCAACATGGATTTAGTGAAGGGAAATCTTGCCTCACCAATCTACTACATTTCTTTGAAGGGGTGAACAAACATGTGGATGAAGGTCAGCTGATCGACATTGTGTATCTGGATTTTCAAAAGGCATTTGACAATTTATCTCATGAAAGGCTCCAGAGGAAATTGGAGAATCATAGGATAGGAGGTAGTGTTCTATTGTGGATTAAAAACTGGTTAAAAGATAAAAAACAGACAGTAGGGTTAAATGGTCAGTATTCTCAATGGAGAAGGGTAGATAGTGGGGTTCCCCAAGGGTCTGTGCTGGGACCGCTGCTTTTTAACATATTTATAAATGACCTAGATATGGGAGTAACTAGTGAGGTAACTAAATTTGCTGACGACACAAAGTTATTCAAAGTTGTTAAATCGTAAAAGAATTGCGAAAAATTACAAGAGGACCTTACGAGACTGGGAAACTGGACATCTAAATGGCAGATGACATTTAATGTGAACAAGTGCAAATAGATGCATGTGGGAAAGAGGAACCCGAACTATAGCTACGTTATGCAAGGTTCCACATTAAGAGTCACCGACCAGGAAAGGGATCTAGGTGTCATCGTTGATGATACATTGAAACCCTCTACTCAGTATGAGGTGGTGGCTAAGAAAGCAAATAGAATGTTAGGTATTATTAGGAAAGGAATAGAAAACAAAAATGAGGGCATTATAATACCTTTGTATCGCTCCATGGTACGACCGCACCTCGAATATAGTATGCAATTCTGGTCACCGAATCTCAAAAAAGATGTAGTGGAATTAGAAAAGATACAGAGAAGGGGCTGGGACGACTTCCTTATGATGAAAGACTGAAGTGGCTAGTGCTCTTCAGCTTGGAGAAAAGACAGCTGAGGGGAGATATGATAGAGGTCTATAAAATAATGAGTGGAGTGGAATGAGTAGATGTAAATCGCTTGTTTACTCTTTCCAGAAATACTAGGACTAGGGGGCACGCAATAAAGCTAGAAAGTAGTAAATTTAAAACAAATCGGAGAAAATATTTCTTTATTCAACGTGTAATTAAACACTGGAATTCGTTGCCAGAGAATGTAGTAAAAGCAGTTAGCTTAGCGGGGTTTAAGAAAGGTCTGGCTAGCTTCCCAAAAGAAAAGTCCATATGCCATTATTAAAATGGACTTGGGGAAAGTCCACTGCTTATTTCTAGGATGAGCAGCATAAAATGTATTGAACTGTGTTTGGGATCTTGCCAGGTACTTGTACATAAGTACATAAGTAATGCCATACTGGGAAAAGACCAAAGGCCCATCAAGCCCAGCATCCTGTCCCCGACAGCGGCCAATCCAGGTCAAGGGCACCTGGCAGCTTCCCAAACGTACAAACATTCTATACATGTTATTCCCGAAATTGTGGATTTTTCCCAAGTCCATTTAGTAGCGGTCTATGGACTTGTCCTTCAGGAAACCGTCCAAACCCTTTTAAAACTCTGCCAAGCTATCCACCTTCACCATGTTCTTCAGCAACGAATTCCAGAGTTTAATTACGCGTTGGGTGAAGAAAAGTTTCTCCTATTTGTTTTAAATGTACTACACTGTAGTTTCATCGCATGCCCCCTAGTCCTACTATTTTTGGAAAGCGTGAACAGACGCTTCACATCCACCTGTTCCACTCCACTCATTATTTTATATGCCTCTATCATGTCTCCCCTCAGCCGTCTCTTCTCCAAGCTGAAAAGCCCTAGCCTCCTTAGTCTTTCTTCATAGGGAAGTCGTCCCATCCCCGCTATCATTTTCGTCGCCCTTCGCTGCACCTTTTCCAATTCCACTATATCTTTCTTGAGATGCGGTGACCAGAATTGGACACAATACTCAAGGTGCGGTCACACCATGGAATGATACAACGCATTATAACCTGGATTGGCCACTGCTGGAAACAGGATGATGGGCTTAATGGACCTTCGGTCTGTCCCAGTATGGCAATACTTATGTTCTTATGTTAACTAGTACTAAATTGTTGCTAAGGATCTATTAATTGTTCTTAAAACACTAATTAGAGCCAATTAATAGATATGTGTACCAGTCATTGGTGATGCCCCACTTGGAGTATTGTGTTCAATTTTGGAGGCTGTATCTTGCTAAGGATGTAAGAAGACTTAAAGCAGTTCAGAAAAAAGCAACAAAAATGGTATGGGATTTGAGTAGCAAGTCGTGTAGAGAGACTTGCTCACCTGAACATGTATACCCTGGAAGAAAGGAGAAACAGGGGTGATATGATACAGATGTTCAAATATTTGAAAGGTATAAATCAACAGACAAACAATCACTCAGCTTCACCAATGGGGTCCTTTGTGATGCAGAGGTCCTGGTCAATTGCTCTGTCTTCCTTGTGCTAAATCTAGCCCTGGCGACATAGACTCAGGTTTGAGTGTGGTGTCCATCACAGCTGACTAGGGTTGGGTTTATTGAAGAGGCAACATGCTTGATCTTGGGAAGACTGAGGATGCAATAATAATCCTTGCTGGCAGCAGCGGATGGCACTGAGAGATCATCTTGGAGAAGGGTTCCCAGTACCGCTTGACAGGGCCGGCTTTAGGGGGTGTCAAACAGAGCAATTGCCCTGGGCCCCTATACCATAAGGCGCCCAAAACATGCCTCAAGCTAAAGAAGACATAGGCTGAAAACCGGTTTTTGGGTTCCCTCCCCAGTTTCTTCTCTCTGGGCCCCTGAATGTCTAACACCAACCCTGCCGCTTAAGCATGTCATATGGGTTGGGGAATACCAAGGAGTGAAAAATATAAACTGTATCTATGGGCAGCTGGTGAGTAATTCAGAATTAAAGAACATACACTAAACTGATCTAAAGTCTGCAACCAGCAAGTGATAAAACCATGAACGTGACACAAATTCCAGCCAGCTCACAAGAAACAAAAGAGTCTTCACTTCTTTCTCCTCTCCTCCTTTTATCTTTCTCAATTTTATTTCTAAACCTTCTGGAAACTGCACAGTCCAAATATTTAAACACAGTGGTTGATAGTTCAGAGACAGAAACTCCGCAGAGAGACAAACCCAGAAGCAAAGATTTCTCATAACCATCAATTTACCGGGCTAATGAAATATTCACACTGTAAGCAACAGCTACACATTTTATGCAGGGGCTCGCTCTCAGCTTCTAAGAACTGCCGTGACAGCAACATCAAGCAAGAGGGGGGGGGGGGGGGGGGGGGAACAAGCAAGAGGCACAGTGTCATTTATAAATAGCCATTTCCTCACTTAAATAATTTAAAAACCAAATACAGTTAAGTACCTCCATATGAGGACAACTGGCAACGGCAGGAAAATGGCTGCAGCATCTCATGCTATCCTCTGTATTCCTTCTTTCACCCCAGCCAGTCAAGGCTTGCTAAGTATCGCCATGCACAATTCATTGTCTCGATTCAACTATGTGACCACTCACAGACTTGTTTTGTGTTTTGAAAGGTATTTATTTTTTAAAAGTCCGAAGTCACCTCTCTACTGGACACTCTGCTCACGCTACAAATATACGTTCAAAAAAGGGAACAAAGAACCTCCCAAAATGTTAAACACTATCAAAAAAAGGTGAAGGAAATACGTGGCACTAACTGAAAAAAAAATGTCAACAAACTACACACATAGAATAAACAAAAATAATAAAATTAAAATAAAAATGGGAGGAAATCCGAAATTTAACAAAAGGGTCATTGGACCTGCTATAGCACAAAGCTATTCCAAATTTGGACTTCAAATTTTATTTCCGGTCACTTTTCTCTCCTACCCACGCTACTTGTGAACAAAATAACCTTCATTCAAAATGTAAAAAATCTAAAATTTATAAATATAAATAATGATCACTTGTCTGCATTTGCAGTTTACAGCGCTGAAGAGGCAAAGAACCACACCCAACGCCAACAGAGAATCAAAGTTGTTTCAGCTAGATACCTGCTCCCGGTGTAATAATTGGCTAAGCAGGCATCTTTTCAAAATGCCTGATTCTCTGTTGCCGTTGGGTGTAGTTTTTTGTTTCTTCCGCTGTAAACTATCCCGACATGGGTCGTGTTTCGGTGTGTGGACGCCTGCATCAGGGGTCAATTAGAGTATGAACTTTTGAAAACCACACAACCAAAAATTGGTGTTCCTCAATAAACCATGCAAACAGAATCATAAGCAGAGCAACTAAAAGTGCCACAGCGCACTGGTTACATATGTCAGCTCAGACGCAGCAAATAAATCCAATGGGATAACGGACAAAAAACACAGAATCAACCGCATCTTGAAATGTCGTGTCGGGTCTATTCGTTAAAGGACTCTTGATTTGTTCCACTCTTGAAGACCCATTCTTTTTTGCTGTTCTTATTTGTGTAATTTTGAACCCTCTCTTCTGCTGCCCAACGTCAGGGGTCAGGATGGTGCACGGTAAGCACAAATTCTAGAAAGACAGGTCCGAGCTGAACTGTCTTTATAGAATACTAGCTTAACTCATTTTTGCACCTAACTATAGGCACAAGCATTTATGCCTGCCAAAAGCTGCTGTAATTGCTCGCGTCTAGTGTTAGTTAGGCGCAAAAATGGAAGCATTCTATAACTCCACCCTTAAATCCTAGATTGTAAGCTCCTTTGAGCAGGGACTGTCCTTCTTTGTTAAACTGTACAGCGCTGCGTAACCCTAGTAGCGCTTTAGAAATGTTAAGTAGTAGTAGTAGTAGTAACATCCATGCCCCACCCTTGGCCACACCCCCTTTGGAGTTGAACATGAGATAAATGCAAATAAGTACATAAGTGTTGCCATACTGGGATAGGCTGAAGGTCCATTAAGCCCAGCATCCTGTTTCCAACAGTGGCCAATCCAAGTTACAAGTACCTCGCAAGATCCCAAAACAGTACAATACATTTTATGCTGCTTAACCTAGAAATAAGCAGCTGATTTTCCCCAAGTCCATCTTAATAATGGCTTATGGATTTTCTTTTAGGAAATTATCCAAACCTTTTTTAAACCCTGCTAAGCTAACTGCTTTTACCACCATCCTCTGGCAACGAATTCCAGAGTTTAATTAAACATTGAGTGAAGAAATATTTTCTCTGATTTGTTTTAAATTTACTACTTTCTAGCTTCTTTGCGTGCCCCCTAGTCCTAGTATTTTTGGACGGAGTAAACAAGCAATTCACATCTATCCATTCCACGCCACTCATTATTTATAGACCGCTGTCATATCTCCCCTCAGGCTTCTTTTCTCCAAGCTGAAAAGCTCTAGCCGCTTTAGCCTTTCCTCATAGGGAAGTCGTCCCATCCCGTTCTCTGTACCTTTTCTAATTTGAGATGCAGTGACCAGAACTGCACACAGTATTTGAGGTGCGGTCGTACCATGGAGCGATACAAAGGCATTATAATGTCCTCATATTTGTTTTCCATTCCTTTCCTAATAATAACTAACATTCTATTTGCTTTCTTAGCCACCGTTGCACTTTGAGCAGAGGGTTTCAACGTATCATCAGCGATGACACCTAGATTCCTTTCCTGGTCGGTGACTCCTAATGTGGAACCTTACATCACGTAACTATAGTTTGGGTTCCTCTTTCCCACATGCATCGCTTTACACATGCTCACATTAAACATCATCTGCCGTTTGATGCGCAGGTTACAGAATAGAGTCAGAGAGCAGATATTTGCATAACCAGTAATTAGTGCCAATTAGCCCTTCTTAAGGCCAATTATCGGTTGCTATTACCAATTACTTTTCATGCAAATCTGCGATCCGAGTGCAAAATTGTGTGCCTAACTTGGGGTGACCTATACAGAATTTCGGGAACAGTATGAATTTGCAAGGGTGTGAACATCACTGTTCCCTGTAAGCTGAGCAGGGGTCCTCCATCTGCATTGCTATCAGTAGGGGGTGGTGCTTCAATATTGTGTTTCAATTTCTAGGAACCCTGGAGTCCTGCAGAACTTGCCTATCTCTCTCTATTGAAAATGTGAGAGTGAAACAGCGCCACCCACTGGCAGGACTGTAGGTGGAGAACTCCCGCTAAGCTTAGAGGGAACAGTGGCGTACAAAGGGGCAGAGCATGGGTGGCACACAAGCCCGGCTCCCACTTACACATGTAAACTACAGAATACTGGAAGTTACGTATGTCCCTGCCACAGTTAGGCACCCAGATTTACACCAGGTCTAGAGCTCATTCAACTGTGGGTGCCGAAATGTTAGTAATGTCGATATTGGGTTACACTAGAATTCTAAAATAGAATGGTGGCGCCTAGCGCTGATCCCTCTAAGCTGAGCGGGAGTCCTCCAACTGCACTACTGCCAGTGGGTGGCAGTGCTTCAATATTGTGTTTTCAATCACTAGGGACAGGCAGGTTCCCTGGAGTCCTGCAGAGCTTGTCTGTCCCTCCCTATTGGAAATGTGACAGTGAAACAGCGCCACCCACTGGCAGAACTATAGGTGGACTCCCGCTCAGCTTAGAGAGAACAGAGGCACCTAGGTTCTGTTATAGAATAAACTTCTACCTCACATCCTCAGGATATAAAAATGGAGGCACCCAGTTATAGAACCGCCTCTGTAATGAAAACACACACACACATATGTGCATATATATTCCAGAAGATTTATGTCCCTCTAAGGTTTTGAGCTGAAAGACAAATAGGGATCAAACAAATCTTTAGTACTTGAAAAAGAAATCTAAGGTGAAATATAAATTATAACTAAAAAGTGTTAAAATCAGTTCATGTCATATGAAAACAAAGAGTCAGGAATTTATAATGCCTGGACAAAGTGTTATGCAAATTTTAGCACCCAATCTATACATGCAACTCATTAACCCATTAGTGCCCAATGTTCCCATAATAAGCCATATGGGAACAAATTGATTTGTTCCCGTATGGGAACACTGGCCACTAATGGGTTAATTCTTTGATGGAATCTGTTTAAATCCTCCCACCCACAGTCACTTCACTCCACCACCACCACCCACCACCCATAGTGATTACAATAAAAGTTTAGAGCATACATAGCTTAAAGCTTCCAAACTCCATGTAGCACATGAGATATTTCATTTCTTGTACATTTTTAGGAGAACTGGGCTTTAGGGACCTCAAAGCAGAAAAACAGTGGAGGTGGAGCCTAGCGGTTAAAGCAGCAGGCTGAGAACAAGGGAAGCTCCCACCTCTGCCACTTAAGGTCCTTGTCATCTCGGACACATCACTTAACTCTCCACAGTCTACCTCACTTAAGCCTCCACTGTCCAAAGGTACAAAGTAAGTCCACTAAGACAAGGAAGTATCTTGTAAACCTGACTGTAACTCATTTTGAGATCAGGCTATATAATCAAATCTAACATACAAGCCCAGGAGGGAAGACTTCTCCATTATGGCCAAGTATGCTCTCCTGTTTCTCATTTTCATCTTTGTACTCCTGGCTATCCTAATTATAACCCCACTGTTAACAAAGCCTGAGCCTTTGTCATTGTAAAGGATCTATAAAAAGAACAGAGAATGACGCTATCGCAGCAGGCATTATCTGTGTTCCGTGTGCTTTTTTCCCAGCAGATAAATGGATTGATGAAGACAGAGAAGGTCTGCAGTTCATGTATTTAGATTTAGTTCAGACATTTCTGTTGGTAGCTCAGGGAGTCCTTTACTCAAGTGTGTTAAGCTTTTGAATTTAAAATGCCCTAGCAGCAAAAATCAGTGCATTTTAGGTGCAACGGCTGCGCACCCACTGTTAGGGGCATGCCCAGAAGGTCCTCTGCAGTTAATACATGGACAAGTGCATTAATGCATGTGGAACCTGGCCACAATTAGTGCAGCTGCAGGAAATGCTAAATGAGGTCACGCTCACTGCACAAATGAAAGTTAGCGTGTGTGAATTACCGTGTACTCACCTCATTGTGCAATCCACACCCATTCTCCATCCACAACCTACCTTGTCCCTGCCCCAAACACAATATGCAGTTAATGTGCGAATTAGCGCACGCCACTGCGGTAGCTGTTAACATGCTCCTGCAATTGCACTTACCCCCAGATTATGTATAGGTTCCCAAATTTTGGTGTAGATCCTAGATCTGCGTGTAATTAGTTAATTTCTGTGTTTACAATCAATTACAGTGCACTCCATTTAAGTGCACGTTGGATAAGCGCATGCTCTGTTTAACTGCATGCCGTACGTCTGTCCCGTTTTTGGCGCCATCAATTTCTATGGGGACAAACTTCGGTTTAGCGCATCACTGATAAGTGAAAGATTCGCTTATATGCATGGTTTAAGACCACTCCTCTGCAGAAAAGACTCCGCATAAGCGCACGCACCGAATATGGAAGCCGATTGGCACATGACAAAGGGGCGATAAATTTGAAATCTCATTGGTTAACTGCCACAGGCAGAATAAGCGAAAGAAAGTTGTTAGAGTGTACACTGGAGTCATCGTCGTCATCGTGCAACTGTAAGACTTTAACACTGGCTGAACGAATAGAAGTTCTTAAAAAATTAGAAAACAAAGTCAAGTATCTATTGCTAAAGAATATGGTGTCAATCCCAGTCAAATTTCACATATCTTGAAGCAGTAAGATCAGCTTCTGGAAGACTGGCAAAACAATACAAATCCACACAGGAAAGGTAAGGGGGGGGGGGGAAGCTGAAGAGGTAGAAGATGCTCTTCTTCGGTGGTTTTCTCAAGTCAGGAGCAGACAGTTTCCTGTCAGTGGTCCACTGCTTATGGAGAAAGCTAATCAGCTAGCTGAAAGTCCTGGACTAACTGAATTCAAAGCCACTGTTGGATAGTTGGAAAGATGGAAGGAGAGGAACAACATAAAATTCAAGAAACAGCATGGTGAAAAACAAGACGCTGATGACTTTGGTGCTGAAAATTGTTTTTTTTTTTCAGTTCTTCCTACCATCTTAAACGAGTTTGCGCCTCGTGACATTTTCAATGCTGATGAAAACGGTCTCTACTGGCGAGCGATTCCTGATGAAATACTTGCATTCAAACAAGCCGAAACTACAGGAAGTAAAACATTGAAGGACTGACTGACGATCCTCCTTTGCTGCAATATGGATGGGAGTGAGAAGTTGGAACCACTCATCATTGGAAAGAGCAAACAGCCCCATTGCTTCAAGAATGTTAAGCGACTTCCTGTGTCATACGAGGCTAACGCAAATTCATGGATGATTGGGGAAATTTGGAAGCAGTGGCTAAAGAAGTTAGACGCTAGAATGCAGGCACAAAAGCGTCAGATTTTGTTGCTTTGTGATAATTGTGCTGCACACAGTGATGATGTCAGGCTGTCTAAAGTCAAGGTGGTCTTCCTGCCACCAAACACTACCTCTCTGATCCAACCTATGGATCAGGGCATAATAGCCAATTTCAAACAACATTATCGGACTCTTGTGCTACGTCGTCTGATGAGCATTATGGATGACCAGACTGGCAAGGATAAACGTGCAGTTGAACTGGCTTGTAATCTATCACTGTTGGATTCCCTACATATGCAGAAAGAAGCCTGGAATCATGTTACACAGGCAACCATTGTGAACTGCTACAAGTGGGCAAGCTTTGTTAAGGATGTGGAGAGGGACGAAACAGATGCAGCTGTTGCAAACGCGTCAGATGAACAGGCTATTGACATCCCAGCCAGAGCTACTGAAGAGGAGTTTCATCACTACGTAGCTGTTGATTATGATCTACAAACAGCTGACGACAGCACTGATGTTGAGATATGCGCCTACACGCAGGCAACTGCTGATGATGAAATGAGCAGCGAGGCTCATGCTGATGAAATTCAACAACCTCCTGTCACTTTTGCAAGAGCGCTGGAAAGTCTCAACACCGTGCGGGCCTATCTGGAGGCCACTGGATGTGAGTGCTATGACAGTTTTATCATTTGGCAGACGTAGTCTATGGAATTCACAGACCCAAGAGTGTACAGAGGACTATGACTGATTACTTCAAGTAAGCCTAACGTCAGTTAACGGAGACTTTATAACGTCAGTTAACGGAGACTGTATACTGTACGTATAATAAACAGTACTGTACATATGTTTATCAGATGTCAAGCTTCTCTTTTGGGTCACAACTGTTAAGTGCACGCTCCGGTTAACGGCATGTATTTCTTTGGTCCCAGACCCTTGCACTTAACCGGATTGCACTGTATTTGCATTAACAAGCACTTAACTGGCAGTAATTAGGAGTTACACATGGATGTGCCCTATGCTCTATTCTGTAATGTGTGCCTAAATTTCATGGAGGGGCATTTTCGAAAGAACATCTAAATCAGAATTTGAAAGTTTTACAAAGAAGGTCATCTTCGAAAAAGACGTTTATCTTTTGTGTTCGAAAATGCTATAGATGTCTTGTGATTTGGACTTCCTTTTTTTTTTTTGGTCCATTTTCAAACAAGAGATGTCCAAATGCAAGTCATCCAAAACAGAGGAGGAGTGGCTTAAAGGTTAGTGCAGCGGGCTTTGATCCTGGCAACATGAGTTTAATTCTGCTCCTTGTGACTTTGGGCAAATCAAATGCACAAGGGACATTTTTGGATATGACATCTAAGCCTGAATTTGGACATTTTTTGTAAAGGGTCCAAAATCAGAGGAAAGGTCATTTTCTACAAAAAAAAAAAAAGTCTACCTTTTCCTTCTGAAAATGCTGTTTGGAAAAATATTTTGTGATTTGGGGGAGTAAGGGGAGGTGATCCCCGATTCCCTCCAGTGGTCATCTGGTCATTTGGGGCATCTCTTGTACGGAGTAGAGGAGTAGCCTTGTGGTTAGTGTAGCAGACTGTGATCCTGGGGATGTGGGCTCAATTCCCACTGCAGCTATTTGTTATAAAAACAGGTCTAGCTCAAAGCATCTAAGTTTTAGTCTTGGACGTTTTTGTTTTGTTCCATTATGGCTGAAAGACGTCTAAGGAACGCCCAAGTCCCGCCTTGAACACACCCCTGGCACGCCCCCTTGAGATCCAGACGTCCTTCTGACGGACTTCAGAGAAAGACGTCTAAAAATAGGTTTCTAAAATACTGATTTGGACGTCTTTGTGAGATAAACGTCCAAATGCAGACTTATATCACTTTTTGGACATTTTTCTCTTTTGAAAATGAGTCTGATGGTTGCGCAACTCCAAGAGGCTGTGGCCATGAGAGAGGCACGGGTCTCAGAAATTAGGTTATAGAATACCTGCATTTGCACACCTAACTGCCCTCAGGGGTCCTCTTACTAAGCCACGGTAAAAAGGGCCCTGTGCTAGCGACGGGGGCTGTTTTTGCCGTGTGCTGTGGCCCTTTTTACCGCAGCGGGTAAAAATGCCTCAAAGTAGCCATGGCCATGCGGCAAGATTGCTCTTACCGCGTGGTCATGCGAGGGGGAACACTTACAGCCACTCACTGAGGTGGCGGTAAGGGCTCCTGAGCTAACCTGGTGGTAACTAAATAGCACACAGCACTGCCTGAATACCAGCAGGTTAGCGCCGCACTGCAAAATACGGAACGATTTTCCACACTGAGGCAAATGGCCCGTGCAGGGAATGGAACTACCGCCGGCGCCTGCGTTGGGCCAGCGAAGTTCCAGATTAGCGTGTAGTAAACCCGTTTTGGGCCTACCTCCACTTTATAAAAGGGCCCCTCAGTTAGGTGTGAGCATTTACACCAGATTTTGCCAGGCCTAATTGATCACACCCGGTTAGGTACAAGAAGTGTGCTTAGACAGAATTGTGTAAAGAGCAGGGGCGTAGCTGTGGGGGGCCATGGGGGCCTGGGTCCCCGCAAATTTCATCCTGGCCCCTGGTTTGGCTGGCGGGGGTCCCCAACCCCCGCCAGCCGAAGCCTTCTTCAATTCCGGTCTCCAGCTCAGCCGCCTTCGCTGACCTGCTCTTCTTTCTTCTTGCTTCTCCTGTGCAAGAAGAAGAGCAGGGCAGCGAACGTGGCTGCACTGGAGACCGGCGCTGAAGAAGGCTTCGGCTGGCGGGGGTTGGGGACCCCCACCAGCAAAGGTATTTATTTGTGAGAGGAAGCGGCAAGGAGGCGAGGCGGGGGGGGGTGAGGTAGTGGGGGGTGAGGCAAGGCGTGGCGGTGGGGGGCGAGGTATGGCAGGAGGCGGCTAGGGGGCACTCAAAATGTGCCCCCAACCTCGGGCTCTGGCCCCCTCCAACCGTGAGGTCTGGCTACGCCCCTGGTAAAGAGCGCTCTGTGCAGCAGGGATCCTAACAGCGTCTAATTTGGGGTGCCATTCATTGAATCTGGCTTTTAACATCCCCTAATTCACGCATCAATAGCTTAATTCATTTTGGTATAAGGATCCCTTAATGTGCTAAAACTGATCTCTCCTACACCTTTAATTGCAGTCTACAAAGTGTTTTGGACGTTTTCTTAATGGAAGGATTATGTTTTTGGATTGGTATGCCTGTCTTGCTTCTGTAAGAGGTATGAGAGTCACACCAGGTGTAAGGTGTGGCAGCATTCCCAGATGGATTTATATGGATTTGTCACAAGAACTGCATCGTACCATAGGAAGGCTTTTAATAAATTAGGAACAGGTTTGCTCAAATGAAAAACATCTACAATAACAAAGGCACAGGGCCTGTGTGATAGGTCATGACGCTCTCTCTGCTTCACACTCGCCCAATTTTTCAGCAAGCCTAGGGAGTGGAGGACGCAGCTTTGTCTAGACATTAAGGAATTCTGCCCATGTCACCAGACCAAGAAAACCAGCCTTGTCCTTTCAATAACTCAAGACAAGCATGAAAAAAACACCTCTTCCATGATATATGATGCACACACACAGGAACGTGCAAAAAATCCTCTTCATCACAAAACGTCCTCCTGTCTACATGCTGTAAACAGAACATCTGAATAGTGAGAAAGAAAGACATGTCCAGCAAGGCTGGAATTTAACCTACAACAGGTCTATTCGGAAATGTTGTGTCCCCAAGATTTATAAGGATGGCCATGTGGCATAGAGCACAGAAGTTCAAAAGTGCCCACCAGCACAACCTATGCAAGGGTACTGGGCGTTCTAGGTAAACCTTCAACCTTACTCCTCCCATCATTTCAGATTCCTAATCCACCTCATGACAGCCTGCTTTTAAATATGAAACTTTATTTTGCATGTGTGCATAAAAGGATTATAGGAAAATTCTCACCCTTCTCAGAACCTCTTTTCAAGGCTGTTTTGAAAACATATTTTTAATAGATTCATTTCATAATGTGTCTCTGTGGTGCAGAGCGGCTGCACCAGACGGGTGAGGCAACAAAAGGAGTTGTTTGTTCTTGGTTGATTGTCTTCTGCTTTGAATGGACTCTTTCTCTTTTTATGACTGGCATTCTTTTCATATTTTACTTTTACATCACTTTGATTTATATGTTTAAAAAACGTGATTCATCAAGCTGTAATAAATATAAACGTAAACTAGCACTGAAGAATAGCGTTTAAATGGAGTTCCGTGTATAATTGAAAATTAGGGCTAATTAGTGTCAATTAACTTCAATAATCACCGTTTATTGGTTGTTATAGTGTCAATTAGCAGCTAATTAGGCAATGAAGTTACATGTGTAACTGCACTAGTCTATAATCTATATGCACTAGTGTGAAAAAATACACACAAAATTACAGACTGAGGGGGCTTGCGACTCCTCCACTTTTGGCTCAAATCCCCTCTCCCCCCCCCCCCCCCCCCCATTTCTGCACCTACTGAATGACTGGTAGGAATGCCCAATTCCTGTTAGCTGAAGGGGTCTGCTGCCCCTCTTCTCATGCTGCCTCAGAATGAGGAAGTTGGTGGCATGCTTCTAGCCACCAACACCAATATTCCACACACATGCTCAGTTTATGCCCATGAACTGAGCATAAGCGAGGAATGTCGGTGTCTGGAAGCATGCCACCAACTTCCTCGCTGCTAAAAAAGCATGAAGGTGGCTCGGGCAGTGGACTTCTTCAGCTGGAGAGGCTTGGGCATCCCTACATGTAAAGGTATGATTTTTAACATGGTGGTGGGGGGAGGGGACAGAAGAGAAGGAAATGCAAAGACACATAGGTTCCAATGTTGTCTTTATGAGATATGCTTAAAATAAGTACTTTTTCCCAATTTTGAAATAGCAAGTTATGCCCTCAGCATCTCTTTTTTGTTTCGTTCTTTTCGGCACAAAACCTCGTTTTTAACCTCTGTCCTTCCTGTGCTACATAACTGATTTCCTCCCTCAGATACACGCAGTAACCCAGAGAGTCTTAGAAATATTGATCAAATTGAAGAGTATTCATGCTTATTTAGAATTAATCCAGTTTAAGCTGGTGGTTCAGGCCCTTATTTTATCACAGCTAAACTATGTGGTTTGTAAAGAAACAATCCGTAGAAAAATTCAGATTGGCCCCCAGTTGAAGCTAGGGCTATTTTCATGCTATGCATCCTGGTGTTTTCTACATTATATGGTCAGGTTCCCTCATCACGTATGTGTGATTTGATTACTTTCCCAGATAGAAACCTCAGATGCACTTTGAGACACCATCTAGACCTTCACGTCCCAAGTCCCAAATCCCAAACGTGTATTTCATAAATCATGTTCACTTGAGGACAGCCCAACTTGTGGAACCATAGGGATAGAGGGTTTAAAGGGTGGAAGGAGGGGGCAGTAGTGGGTAGGTCATAAGCATGTTTTTGTTTGGAAGCACTCAAATTGAAAGTTTGAAACAGTAGCGTACCAAGGGCAGCAGCAAGGGGATGCACGGAGCAATCACACAGCTGTTGGCTCCGCCAGTTCTCTGCCCCCTCTGACGTTACTTCCTGTTCCGGGGCAGGGGATCGGCGGAGCCAACAGCCATGCGACTGCTCCGTGCACCCCTAGATGGTGAGAAGGATGCGCTTCAGGGGGAAGGGTGGATGATGTGCTTCGGGGGGGGGGGGGGAGGGGGTGATGCACCGGGGGGGGCGCAATGCACCAGGAAGGCATAGCGGTGACCCACCCCAGGTGGCAACCAACCTAGGTACGCCACTGGTTTGAAATTGCCCGCTATTGGTGAAACAGGTTCCCGTTGGGATCTCTCACAAAGCCAAGTTGTGCTTTTTTGCTGCGTGATATAAGTTTTAAAGTCAGAATTGATACAAAATATGTATTTTGAGTAAAGCAATGAAGTGGCATTGAGTAGACGAAAGCAAAATCAGTTAGAGGTTTTTGGCTGATGATGGGTTCGAGTCATAAGGAGCTGTGGGTTCTTTGAAAATTATATCAAGTGGGTCATGTCAAGAGTGACTTTATCCCACAGCGATAACCTTTGACTGCTGAGACCTTTCTTTCCTCCGTTTTTAAAAAAGAAAAATATGATGAATGTTCTGGGTACAATGCTTTAGAAACGCATTCACTAATGAGTTTGTTGGGCTGGTGTACAATTTTCTGCATTTGAAGTTATTAGCTGGGCTATCATTGTGGAAGAGCTCTTTGTTGCTTAGGTATTTACTGATAACTTTTAAATATACAAATGGCCAGATAAAGTATATATGGATTTTCAGAGCAGTACGTATATGGATTTCTGCTGCAGGGCCACCAAGGCAGGGGGAAGGGGGGCCAAAATTCCCCGGGCTCGGGTCTCCAAGGGGGGCCCGGCGCTGGGGTCTCTCTCTCTCCTGCTCCTGACGGTACCGGGCCCCCCTTGGAGGCTGGGGAGGACCCGGAGCTTCCTCCAGCACTGCTCTTCTGCCCATTGCTGAGCAGCTGCTTTTCCTCTCAGGCACGCGTGCTTGGTTTTGAAACCCAGCATGCCCTGCGAGGAAAAGCAGCCATAGGGGCAGGCAGTCAGCGCTGGAGGAAAAAGACATCTTCTGCTGGCGGGGCCTGGGATCCCTGCCAACCAAGGTATTTCAGCAGCGACAGTGATTGGGGGGGGGGGGCCGCAGCAATGAGGGGGCCGCAGAGATCAGTGAATTGGGGGGGGGGGCGGCAGTGGCCCTGACCCGGGCCTGGCGGCAGCAGCCCTACCCCAGGCCCAGTTCAGTCTCTCGGCGGCCCAGTTCTGCTGATGAAAATACACATAACTTTGAATAGCCAGTTACACATCAAACAATTATACAACAGCCAAACTGCTGAATACTGACCTCAATGTGGGCCAAATCTATAACTAGGCAACTATCAATAGGTGCCCACAGGCATATCGTAGGAGACTATTCTATAAAGAAATATGTGTCTACCCTTCCTTTATAGATTACTAGGAGAACCATGAAAATATGTGCCTGTGTTAAGCATAAACCCTTGCATTGGCCACAGAACAGGCGTATGTGCACCTAAGTTCCAGAAATATTCACATAACCTTATACACGGCACACACTGCCTTTTATTTTCTTGGCCCAAAGCTCTAGAACGACCTACCCCCTTTTATTCCGCTCTGAAACGTCACCTACTCAAATCTTATTATTTCTCTGTTGCTTTTAAAACATCCCAGCAGTGATTTTCTCTTGACTAGGGTTCAACTGTTCATATTTAATTGTAAGTACTGCATGCTCTTGGTTTGGTTGTTGTCTTTCCTGTCATAATGGAATTCTTTTTTCTGTGTTTTTTTAAATTTTTTTTTTTTTAAATTTTTTAAAGCTTTTTTTGTAAACCGCCCTGACCTGCTTGTTCAGAAAGGGAGGTATAGCAATAATAAATAGAAACATAGTAACCTGTAAGTTATGCGCATAAACATGAGTCCCACCCTTGCTCCACCCAGACTCTGCCTGGGTGTACCTGTGAAATATGCACTATGGAAAATACATGCATATGTTCTATCATTCTAAAGAAACACATGCGTAATTGGCAGATAACTCTGAACATGTACTTTACACAATTGCCCTTGTGCAAGGGAATTCTGTAAATGGCGCTTAAATTTGTGTGCGCAATTTAACTGAGTAACGAGCCTGTTAGCACCAAATACTTGAGCACTAACAATCAATTACTGATGCTAACTGGCAACAATTTGAATTTACGTGTGCATCTTGCTAGGCCCTATTCTATAAAGGTGCGCATATAAATGTTTCAGCGTAAAACTGAAAAGGGGCGTGGTCGTGGGAGGAGCACGGGAAGAACTAGTGAACATGCTCCTCCCATGACCACGCCCCCTTTTCAGTATTAGAGAATATGGGAGATCCGCTCCTAATTTAGGAACAAGGGTTTACACTAGGGTTGTTGGTGTAAATCCTCACACCCAATGAGTGCAGATCCCAGCGCTAAGCACTATTCTTTAAAGGCTCAATTAACAGCGCAGTTTATAGAATAGCACTCAGTGCTCATTTTTTTGGCACCCGTCTATTGAACCTAGTCCATAGTGTATAAAGTTAATCAATATAACAACCCAAATTCAATTAAATTCAGACCTATAAAAGAGAAGTTCTGTTGAAACCTGCTCACCCTGCCTTACAGTACTCCATAAACTCCACCAACACAGCAATCACTTCCTGTGAAAAGTGTTACATCAACCCTTCCCCAGACACAGTTTTTTTTTACCTGTAATATCTGGATTGCAGGTACGTTGAACATACAGCTTTGGACACATGGCTGGCTGAACCAAAGTCTATGACCTTGACCCTGTATGGCTGTCTGGATGGATCCACTAGCATGATGTTCTCTGGCTTGAGATCTGCATGAATCAGCCCCAGGCTTTTCAGCTTCATTAGAGCAGTGGCCACCTGCTGGAGAATGGGTCGAATGTACTTGAGAGGTAAAGGGCTGAACTTGTTTTGTTTCAAGAAATCGTAAAGGTTTTGCTCCAACATTTCAAATACCAGACAGGTGTGGTTCTTATGTTGAAAGCACTCATAAGCTCGGACAAAATTGTAGTCATCTGCACTTTCTGTGCTCAGCCGGGCCAGTATGCTCACCTCGATCTGGCCCTGCCGAGCATAGGAAGGATGATTCTTCAGGATCTTAATCGCCACAATTTCATTTGTGCCACGTTTCCAACATTTTACCACTTGTCCAAAAGTCCCTCGACCTAGAAACTCAAGTACTTCGTACGTGTTGGTCATAGAACACAGAACCTCATGTTGCACCAGCTGGTAATCCCCTTCACTGTTAGAGCCGCTGTTTTTGGAGGTGGCAGTGGAAGTGGTAGCTGTGGCTACCGTGGCCCCACTGGCATTGTTCTGAATCATTGGTGGATGCTCTTCAATAATCTGAACACTACTGTTGTTCTCAATCTCCTCACTCTTGCGCTTCAGTCCACATTTTTGGTAGGTGTCCAGGAGGCTCACAGTGCTTCGACGCATTAGGTTATGTGGTCCGCCCAGTGCTTGCCCAGACAAGGCAACCACACCCGATGTGCTGCTGGCAGATGTCACCACAACATGCCCAGTGGTTGCTGGCAGGATGATGGTCTGCTCGTAAGGGAGGCTGGGGTTGGGAACGTGAAGAGAGGTGTTGACGCCTACTTGGTTGGCTGGCACATTTTTGCCGTGGTTGTAGACTTTACTGTGTGTGCCGTACCCAGTCATATCCCAGTTTGAGCTCGGTTCTACTTTTAATTTTTTCACACTACAGAAGGCACTTGACTGAAGGGTGTGAGGTGAAAATACTTGCACTTGCGAGGCCATTCCTGCAAAGAAATAAGTTTTCAGAAAGTCACTAAAGCTGAAAGGATATCATGAACACAACACCTAAGATTAAAAGATTCGCAGGGACTAAGATAAACATGTCACAGTGACCAGAGACATTTAGGAAGCAGGAAAACGTGCTAAACTTCATAATTTTCCCCTCTAATTACAACACATACAAAACCAATTCACCTTAATGAGAATCTAAGCAAATCTACCTCCCCCAATACCAACTTGTACATGTACATACAAAAGAAATCAAAGAAAAATGGAAGGCATTTGTAATTATTGCTTTCTTAAGCCTTAGCAGATATTTAGGGGGTAATTCAAGAAGAAGCTGCGTAATTTTAGACAGCAGGAACATCACAGACAGCGTTATTCTAATCATTTAGGAGCAGAACTGGTCTCTTACAGATTACTGACTAGCAGAATAGCAAGTTGCCATGTTTTGATGGTGTTTGCCAGTTGGCATACATATTGGCAGGGTTTGAGCAGAGCATGCAAATGCATGCATAAATTATAGAAAGCTATACTTTATGTGCATTCTGACTAAAATTTAGGTGTGGGCACTTGCACCAGCTATAGGGTTGGTATAAGTACTCCCACCATAAGGGATAAATTCTATAGATCACACTAAAAAGTAGGCACCAAAAAAAATGCTTAAGAGCTATTCTATAAGCCAAGCCTAAAGTTAGGCATGGTTTATAGAATAGTGCTTAAGTCCCGGGGGACATGTGTAAATTTAGGCGTGTCCATTTGCACCAATGAAAACGTTGGTGCAAATGGATGCACCTAAATTTAAACATGGACCCACCTTATTCTATGTAACCCACAACCACGCCCACGATCTTCCCTGAACCACCCATGACCCTCCCATTTCTGTGCCTCATTTTTCAGGACATGTGTAAAATTTAGGCGTGGATCATATGTCTAAATTTACACATGTACATCTTAATCAATTCCAATTAAAACCAATAATTGCTTGTCTAGAAGCCAATTATTGGCATTAATTGGCTTGTTATTCAATTAAATTGTGCTCACAAAATGGGTGCGCAGCCAAATTTGCATACGCAATTTTTGGAATCTTTTATAGAATTAGAGGGTAAATGTAAGCATGTTTTCAGCCACTTGGGCTAGTATTCTATAAAGAAATAGGTGCCTACTGTTCTTTATAGAATAGGCTTAAAATAGGTGCCTATTTACATCCTTATCCTAGGCGCCTTGTTATAGAATTCCCTTCCACATGGAAAAGCCTCCCCCTAAAAACTCATTGACCACTTTTAGCATAAAAGGCTACATTCTATACATGGCGCCTGAAAAATCTGTGTGGTAAAAAAATACGCCTAGGCGTATTCTCTAAAGTACACCTAAATTTTATAGATTAGGCTTAAATTTCCATGCAGTATATAGAATACACCTAGCGCCTGTCCACACGACCAAATTTGGTCACATCAACTTAGCTGAAAATCTATAATAAAATCTTTGGATCAAAAAATCATCTGATTCACATTCCAGCCCCCAATTAACAATTTCAACTTTTTGTACTCTTAATTTGGGTTATTAATCTGTTTTTATAAACTTATTCACTAAAACAATCTTTATTTGAAAAAATGTATTTTTAAAAAAATTATTTTTTTGTGCTTGGAAAGTCGTGACCTCCACCATATGAATTCCACCATATCCAGTGGTCACTGTTATCTATCATCGCACAAGTCCACAAATTGTAATATGTTCTTAAGAGAAAAATCCAACACAACCACAACTGAAAATGTTTATCAAAACCACGTATCTTATGCTTATGCGTTGGACATGGTAAAAATCATATGGTGGAGGTCAAGACTGTTTTCTGTGCACAAAAAAATAACTTTTTTAAAACATATTTTTCAAATAAAGATTGTTTTAGTGAATAAGTTTATAAAAACTGATTAATAACCCGAATTCAGTGCACATCCATTTAGGCCACGTTTAACTTAACTTAATATTTAACTTAACCCCAATGCCTAAGGGCCTCTTTTACAAAGCTGCGCTACCGATTCTCGGTGCAGCAAATGAGAGGAAGCCCGTTCATTTCCTATTGGCTACCTCTCATTTGCTGCGCAGGAATTGCTAGTGCGGCTTTGTAAAAGAAGCCCTAAATTATGAGCAAAGCGGGTGTATTCTATAATAATGCACATAGATTTTAGAAACGTCCATGACCTGCCCATGCCATGCCCATAACCACGCCCCTGTTCAACTATGCGACTTGGAATTTGCATACACCAAATTACAGAATACACTTAGCAAGTTGTGCACTTAAATCTTAATTTATGCCAATTATTCCTGATAATTGCTTGTCAACATCCAATTACCAGCACTGATTAGCTAGTTAACCAATTAAGTTCTGCACACAGAAATTAAGGCACAATATATAGAATTTGGGGGGAAGCCTCTTCCCACCAGTTCTAGGGTCTTCTCCTCTATCTGCAGTCAGCAGTGACCCTCCTGGATTAAGGGTCTGAGTCACAGACTTCCCACAGCCAATCAGGGTATCAACAATGAATTTGCATAAGATAAAGCTACATGCCTCAGAGCCCCAGTACCTCATACACAGTCACTGGGGGCATCCTGAAATGAAAGTGGCTGTATAGAAGTGGAGTTCCAAGACAGGTTTGAGAAGCTTGGCAGTAAGGCTTATTTCTCATTCTGAGTTTCAGAAAAAAATGTTGAGTCAGTCAGCCCTAATATATGAAGGTGCAAAAGAGAGGCAAAAGATACACGAGCAGTGATCAGCAAAATGACCTAGTATAAGGTAACCAGGGACAGAAGAAAGATACCAGAAGACTATAAAACACCAGTATGGCACAAAAAAAGAAGTTTATTGAACAAACTCGGCGCAGCTTTTTCAAGTCGATCACTCTATGCCAGCTTTCCATGCATCTGCCGATCAAATCGGGTCTGAGTTGCACTAGAGACTAAGGCCTATATTCATTCAATCATTGACATATATGACAGTCCATTTTTCTTTACTGATGCAAACGTACACTGAAACATGGCCGCATAAGGTCTGGCCAACAAACTTATTTTTGTGTGTCATACTGGTGTTTTGTCTCTAGTTATCTAGCTGATCCCTAATATATGAAGTTCATAAAGAAATGAGCTACCAAAAATCAAAGCCCACCAAGAAAATGAGAAGAGACTCTTCATAAGTTGTGGACCTCAGGACCTCCAATAACTTTGAGATACAATCTGATGCCATACTTTACATTTCTATCCACCCTTTGTTTGTCTTGTAGCAGCTAAAACTCAATGCTTACCATTGCTATACCACTACTGGATATGTTCAATATGTCCTAGCATTAAAGAGCTTACAATCTAAGTGGGTACCTGAAACAATGTGACTAGGCCAAGGGCACAAGGAGTGTCCATGGCAGAAGCAGGTTTTGAACCCTGACACATCCTTGACTCTCGGCCCATCGTTCTAACCGGCCCCAAACAGGATAATTTAAAACAATCTTTTACTAGTCTTTAAAAGATGCATGGAAATATCCATTGGTTTTGTAAGTCATAGCCTATAAGGCATTTCTACGAAAATGTTTAAAAAAATCTTTTTGCAAAGATTACTGAAGAAACCAAACCGTCAGGAGACCTCTGATTTGGGAAACCAATGGCAACTCCTTTAGCAGAAGGAAGAAAGCAAGCTCTGTGGTTTATTAAAACACTCCAACTGGAAGAACAGGAGGAGTGTATGAGAGGAGGGTATAAGAAGAAAAATCTATCATTTCCTTGATTCTCTCACACCTGTTGCAAAATTGAGGATTATAGAGAAATATGTTACCAGACCCAATGCCATTTCTCTGATCCTTTGCTCCACATGCACGCTCCGAAAAAACAAACCCCAAAAGGGTACCTCTTAACTGAATGTCATCTCTTCTACCGACATCTTCCCTGTCTTCCACTGTATTGTGACTCTCTTCTAGAAAGTCTTCTATTAACAGATATTATATCCAATTGTATGATTTTATCAAAAACTTCCATGTCATTGAACCCCCTCCCCCCCCCACACACACGCACTCACACACACACAAATAAAATGCTGCCATACCCCAAACCCAAATTCCCATAGCTGTATCAGTAAATCAGCAGCCAGGAGACTGAGCCGAGCCTTCTTGTGTTGTAAAAGGTCTTCCCTGTATGTGCTCCAGTCTGAAATATATCTATCTCTAACCCTGCTTTGAGGCCTCCGTGACTCAGCCACGAAGCTGCTCTACCCTCCTTTCCTCCCTCCTCCTTCTGTACCAGAAAGTTGACTTATGTCACCATGAATCACCAGCCTGTGACATGCCAGTGAGTTCACATCTGCAGAAATAATGATGATGAACATATTGGTCAAACTATCACAAGCTGTATGACACAGTCAAGTTCTGGCCCTCTCTGCTCAAGTCAAGAGAATTCAAGCAAACAACAAAATCTCTCTAATACCAGTTCTACAGCTGAATAGTAGCAGATTTAGAGCAAGAAGCAGCATTCCAAGAAAGTGTAGGAGTAGTAGGCTGTGTGCTCTCAACCCTGCACGGTACTATGTAGCTTTTGGTAACTTAGGAAAGTCATGCCCTAAGGTGCCCTTTAAAGGTGAGTTGTCATGTTCATCGACATGGGCTCCCCACCCCAGGCGAGATGCATCCGTCGTCAGCACTTTCGTGGGCTGCGGAATTTGGAATGGACGTCCCAGGGTCAAATTGGTCCGTATGGTCCACCAGAGCAGTGAAGTGCGGCAACTGGTGGAGAGGCGGATGACATCCTCTAGATTCCCGGTGGCTTGGAACCACTGGGAAGCTAGGGTCCATTGAGCAGATCTCATGTGAAGACGAGCCATGGGAGTCACATGAACTGTGGAGGCCATATGACCCAGAAGTCTCAACATCTGCCGAGCTGTGATCTGCTGAGACGCTCTGGTCTGCGAAGCCAGGGCCAAGAGATTGGTGGCCCTCGCTTCGGGAAGGTAGGCCTGAGCCGTCTGGGAATTCAGCAGCGCTCCTATGAATTCCAGAGACTGAGTTGGCTGGAGATGGGACTTTGGGTAATTTATCACAAACCCCAGCAGCTCCAGAAGTTGAATAGTGCACTGCATGGACCGGAGGGCTCCTGCCTCCGAGGTGTTCTTGACCAGCCAATCGTCGAGATATGGGAACACGTGCACTCCCAGCTTGCGTAGGTAGGCCGCTACCACCACGAGGCACTTGGTAAACACTCGTGGGGCAGAGGCGAGCCCAAATGGCAGCACACAATACTGAAAGTGGCGTGCGCCCAGGCGGAATCTGAGATACTGTCTGTGAGCTGGCAGTATCGGTATGTGAGTATATGCGTCCTTTAAATCCAGGGAACATAGCCAATCGTTTTTCTGAATCATTGGCAGAAGGGTGCCCAAGGAAAGCATCCTGAACTTTTCTTTGACCAGGAATTTGTTCAGGCCTCTCAGGTCTAGGATGGGACGCATCCCCCCAGTTTTCTTTTCCACAAGGAAGTACCTGGAATAGAATCCCTGCCCTTCCTGCCCGGGTGGTACGGGCTCGACCGCATTGGTGCTGAGAAGGGCGGAGAGTTCCTCTGCCAGTACCCGCTTGTGATGGGAGCTGAAAGACTGAGCTCCCGGAGGACAATTTGGAGGCAGGGAGGCCAAATTCAGGGCGTATCCGTACCGCACTATTTGGAGAACCCACTGGTCGGAGGTTATGAGAGGCCACCTTTGGTGAAAGAATTTTAACCTCCCTCCGACCGGCAGGTCGTCCGGTACGGACACTTGTAGGGCGGCTATGTTCCCATGGATCCAGTCAAAAGCCCGTCCCCGGCTTTTGCTGTGGAGGCGCAGGGGGCTGCTTAGGCGCACGCTGTTGACGGGAACGAGCGCGCTGGGGCTGTCCCTGTGCCTGACGAGGCCTTCGGGCCGGCTGGTTGTACCTACGCTTCGCAAAAGAATAGGGTGCAGCCTGCCGAGCCCGGGAAAAAACGCCCCGCCCGCGGGGGCGGGTGCTGAAGGCGCCCGGTGGGAGAGCTTGTCGAGAGCGGTTTCCCGCTGATGCAGTTGGTCAACCATCTGCTCGACCTTCTCGCCAAAAATATTATCCCCCCGGCAAGGGACGTCAGCCAGTCTCTGCTGGGTGCGGTTGTCCAGGTCAGAGGCACGCAGCCATGAGAGCCTGCGCATCACTATACCTTGGGCCGCAGCACGAGATGCCACGTCACAGGTGTCAAAAATCCCCCTGGACAGGAACTTTCTGCACGCCTTCAGCTGCCTGACCACCTCCTGATAAGGCCTGGACTGCTCCGGCGGGAGCTTATCGACCAGGTCCGCCAGCTGTTGCACATTGGTCCGCATGTGGATGCTCATATAGAGCAGGTAAGATTGGATGCGGGTCACGAGCATGGAGGATTGGTAGGCCTTCCTCCCAAATGAGTCCAGAGTGCGAGACTCCCGCCCCGGGGGCGCCGAGGCGGTATCCCTCGAACTCCGTGCCCTCTTGAGAGCAGAATCCACGACCGCTGAGTCATGGGGCAACTGGGGCCGCATGAGCTCTGGGTCAGAGTGGATCCTGTACTGGGACTCTGCTTTCTTGGGAATGGTGGGGTTAGTTAGTGGTCGCACCCAGTTCCGAAGCAGCGTCTCCTTCAGGACATTGTGCAGCGGTACCGTGGAGGACTCTCTAGGTGGTGATGGATAGTCGAGGACCTCGAGCATCTCGGCCCTCGGCTCTTCCACAGAGACCACGGGAAAGGGAATGCTTATAGACATATCCCGCACAAAGGAGGCAAAGGAGAGACTCTCAGGAGGTGAGAGCTTCCTCTCCGGTGACGGCGTGGGGTCCGAGGGAAGGCCCGTAGACTCCTCTGAGGAGAAATATCTCGGGTCCTCCTCTTCCCCCCACGAGTCCTCATCCTCGGTATCGGACATTAGCTCATGTAGCTGAGTCCGGTACCGGGCCCGGCTCGACGTCGAGGCACCAAGGTCTCGGTGTCGTCGAGCGGTGGACTCCCGCGCCGGTGGGGACGGAGCTCCCTCCATCGACGTCGACGGGGACTCCACCTGCGTGGCGGTCGAGACCGGCACCGCAAGCGGCGGCGGTGTCGACAGCCCCGGCGCCGGGCTAGAGCTCGCCGGCGCCACAGTCATCGGCGCCGGGGGCGCAAGCACCCCCGACGCCGGCACAGCCTGGCGCATCAGCCCTTCCAGGATCCCCGGAAGGATGGCTCTGAGGCACTCGTCCAGGCCCGCTGCCGGGAAAGGCGGTGGGGCCGGTAAGGGTGTCGGTGCCAGAAGCTGCTGGGGGCCAGGAGACGGCACCGAGGTGCCGGAACCCCGACGCGTCGGTACCTCCACCACCGACGGAGATCTCTCCTCTCTGCGATGACGCTTCGGCGTCGACTCCTCTTCAGGGTGCACCGAGGGCTCCCGGTGACGGCGCTTCTTATCTTTTTCCGGTGCACGTCACCGGCGCCGGAGGGCATGGAGGAGGAGGAGGTCGATCCCCCTCGGTCTCGAGGTACCGGGTCCGACAGGGTTCGGTCCCGTGGCTCACGAGTTGAGGGAGTGACCGGGGCCGACTGCCCACGCGGCCTCTCAACCCCCACTCTCACCGGCGGACCGGCGGGCCGACGGGACCTGTTCTCCTGGGGTCGCTGCCATCGGTGCCGATGTCTCGGGCATCGATACCGGTACCGAAGAACCGGCCTTCGATACCGATGCCGTCGAGGTCGACGTCGAGGGGCCGGCGCAAGTTCCAAAAAGACGGTCCCGCAGAACTTGCCTCGCAACCTGAGTCCGTTTCCGGAGACCGAGACACAAAGCGCACGACTTGAGATTGTGCTCCGGCCCGAGGCACTGGAGGCACCAAGCGTGGGTGTCGGTCTGCGAGATCGGCCGGCCGCAGCGACCACACTTTTTAAATCCACTCGGGACCTTCGAGGACATCGACGGAAAAATCGCGTCGGCGAAGTCAAAGTCGGCAATGGTGGCTAAAATCACACCACGAAAAAAACAACCGACCGAGCGGCCACTAGGCCGCAACGTGGCGTCCCCGCTAGAAAGCGAGGGAAAAAGGGGAGCGCGTGCTCCACACGCGCAAAAAAATTTCTTTTTTTTTTTTTTTTTTTTTAAACAATACAAACAAAATCAGAGGAAACCGAACGGGAATCCAAGCGACGATCCGCGTAAACGCGGTCGAAAATCCGGCGGCTGAACCGAGAGAGAGGCAAACGCACCACTCTCTCAGTCGCGGAAAAAAAGTAACTGGCGGGAGCGGTCGCGCACGGGCGGGAAGGCGGCCGCGCATGCGCGGTGGGCGTGGCCTGCGTGCCGACCGTCCCGCGAAGCTTCTTCCGGTTGGTGGGGGCTGCCGAGGACGTCAACCCAGTCGTGAGAACAAGCAGCCTGCTTGTCCTCGGAGAATGTACTTTTCTTCTACTGGCACCTTGTCCTCTGAAGGTGCCAGAAGCTCCGCTCACCAGAAACCGTTCATGATCCCTTTGGATTTCTAAAGCTTCTCTTCTAGCCATAAGCAAGGCTGGTGTTAAACATGCTGGGGGCCCCAGGCAGAAACTAGGGAGAAGGAGGCCCCAAAGCCCACCAACAGGATGGAACTTCTTCAGCTTGAAGCAAGATTAGGGGCCCCTATAGCATGGGGGTCAAGGGCAATTGTCCAGTCTGCATGCCCACAAGCACACTATTTTTCACTTCATGCAAACTCTGTAAATAATTGAGGGGCTAAAACGGTTTTATGAACAGTTAAAATATATTAAGAGATCTGTTAACCTGCACACCTGCAATAGCTTTAACACAAAATCTATGCTGAGAGGCAAAGTCATGCAAAAGAGCTCCTTACCTATCAGTGAAAATACATGCATGCAAATTGCTGCAACACAAAAATCTTATCTGCAGCTCAGGAAACTGTAACAAGAACTTTGTGATACTTTCAACAAGTCCATGCATACTTTCATGTCTGTGGAACACATGCCTCTTTTGCAGCTCATTAACATCAGCCGTTAGTACGTATGATAAAAACTGGGTTTATGAATGATAATGAACCATATTAGTGCATTTCAGTATATTTGCCCTCGAATCTAGTCCTCCAGAGCTAAACAATTTGCAACATGTTTATATTAAATGAAATTATTCTGAACATAAAATTAAAGAGCGTGAAGCCACACAAGAAAAGCCTTTTGCTTCCCCTGCTTCTAGCTTCTCTGTCTTTTGGCAGGTAAAACAGCTCGCAGGGCAGCGCATCCATTAGGCATGACTAGGCAGTTGCCTAGGGCAGCAGCTTCTTGGGCGCAGCAAATAGCAGCTTCAGTCAAAGCAAAACAATAGGTCCTGATAATCACACAAACTCAAGGAACCATCAGAACAGGCTTTATACCCTGCACGTTTATAGGATGTTTGTGTAAAGATCAAGATGGTTGAATTTAATTATCAAACCCTTGGGGCTGAAAATTAATTGAGGGGGAGGGGGAAAGCTGAAAGTCTGCCTAGGATGCCCACTACCCTTACACCAGCTCTGGCTGTTCACCAACCAGATATTCGGCTACCAAAAGAAAAATAAACAAGAAATCCGGCCAGTGTACAACAGATGGAGTTTTCAACTGGAGTGGGAAAAGTGGCCTAATGATTAGTGCAGTGGGTTGCAAACCCCGGTGAATCAGGTTTGACTCCCGCTGCTGCCTAACAGCCAGCAGTGGGTTGAGATCCCGGGGAACCAGGTTCAATTCCCTCTGCAGCTCCATGTGACCCTGGGCAAGTCACATAATCTTCCATTCCCCAGGTACCACATATAACCTAGATTGTGAGCCCATTAGGGACAGTGCATATAACCTAGATTGTGAGCCCATTAGGGACAGTGCAAAGTACCTGTAATAGAAACTGTAAACCACAAAGTCACCTCAGGGATCACCTGTGGTATATCAAGTGCTGAAAACAACATAATTTCTTTACATTTTAAGGGGGTCAATATTCAGCCTGAAGCGGCGAGTGTTTTGATGACCGCTGCTGGCATTATTTCTGGATATTCAATGCCAGCTCATGTCTGAGCTTCAGCACTGATTACCCAGCTTTTGCGGAGCCGGCTAATACATAGCTGGTTGTCGATATTCAGCACTTAAGCGGCTCTAGGTAACCGCATAAAGATAGGATTGAATTTTACGCGGTTAACCTGGCCACTTAGTGCCTGACTCAACCCCCGGCTGGTTTTCACGTAGGCACTAACCGCTAATTTTCAGCAGCGAAAGCCAGTTAAGTGCCACTGAAAACAAGTGATTTAACTGGTCAGCGGCCGTTTCTGGCTAGTTGAATCGCAATTGTCCTGAACGTGCCCCCATGCCAACAGAGGATTAACACTAAGATTAAAACATCAGATACAGTATTAATTAATGAATTAATTAATTAAAAGGCCGATGAAGGCACCAGTGCATAAGACTTGGCGACATGACTGTAGTCTATCGAGTGACACAGCTGAGGTCTTTTATGAAAATATAAGTTTTGTTTAAAATTCACAGATTTCGAAGCAAGCTCAACTGTAATATAGTGTATGTGTTATTAGCAAGGTTGGGGCTATAAATTAACAGCCAGCAAGTGGAATGTTTTATAAATCCAAAACAGGGGCCTATGTGCTTTTATCACACAGCAAGAAGCAGCCCTAGCGGCACCAAAATTCAAATGCTCAAATCTCCACCTGCTCCAGTGAGTGTACTCTCTGCATGTATTTGCATATTTTATAAAAAAAACTAGTAAAAAAAAGGCCAGTTTCTTAATGCAATGAAACAGGCGCTAGCAATGTAATGAGTTCCTGCCATTAATGTTTCCACGGTTGTATTCTGAATATAATTGTTGTTTACATGTGTAAGATTTCTTTATATACAATAGTTTTTGTGTACTCTGTGTTACAATGTGGTAAAAGTTTTCCTTGTTCAGGCCCTTCAATTACTAACAATCACATCAGAAGAGCTCCTTATTCCTGAGAATGCAACATACAGTTGCCCATGTGAGAGACTGAGAGTGACAGTGTGTTTTACAGAAAGTGTAAGAGAGAGATACACAGAGTGATTGATTGAGTGTGTGTGTGTGATGTCTATGTGTGTGTGTGTGTGTGTGTGAGTGACAAAGTGATTAAATGTTTGTCTTCCCTTCCGTTCTGTGCATTTGCCTCCACTGATGTTCGTACCTCCCTGTATATGATTGTTTGTTAGCAATTCAATCCACTCCACTTCCCTCCTCCAAGTTCCGTTCTGTCTGATTGGTTCTTCGTTGACAGTGAGAGCCAATGAAACGCTGAACTACAGACTTACGAACCCTACACTGCCAGAGTGCCACGGAGTCAGCTTCAGAATGCTGGAGGTGCTTTTTATTATATAGGATTAGCGTAAACCAGTATTGGTGCCCCCAACATTTAGACACCCGTACTTACACAAACCATTGTATGCAAATCTCTCTCATGCATATTGGTTGTGGGTATCATGAGTACCTGACTAGCTGGGGACCCGGGGACTGGGTTGAGAATCAGTGATCTACAATTACCTCTCGTGCTTGCTATCATCTGAGACTGATAAGCCATCAAATGACGCCAAGAATCGGGAATCACTCCAAAAGTCTGAAAATATCATCGCTGAGCATCCAGCGATTCTATCACACCCAATGTTCAGAAATTTGCTCTTGTCCACTTTATTTTTGTAATAGTAATCAGTGGACACCAGTGCCACACTGTGCATATGTGCTCGCTGTCCTCATGTTTGCTGAAATGCTTATTCATGGTAGTGTCGAAAATTGGCACTTCCATTGTATATATTGCCAGCATCCATATATAGAAGATGTTGAGTGATGTAGAAACAAGACAGCAAATAAGGGCCAAATCCATCCTGTCTGCCCTTCCTCAGTAACCACTAACTCCTCCTTCTCCTAACGGATCCCACATGCATGTCCCACGCTTTCTTAAATTCTGACACAGACTTCATCTCCACAACCTCCACTGGAGGGCCATTCCACGCATCCACCACCCTATGGTGAAACAGTATTTCCTTAGATGCCTCCTAAGCCTATTTCCTCTTAACTTCATCTTATGCCCCTCTCATTCCTGAGTTTTCCTTCATTTGAAAAAGGCTCACTGCCTGTACATTAACGCCATTGAGGTATTTAAAGTAGGCGTGAAATGCACGCTAAGCTAGTATTCTGCAAAGATCGTTCCACATACAGCGCCCTTTAAAGAATACTAGCTTAGCGCACATCATTTCGGCACCTACCTGTGGGCACCATTTAGAGAATCTAGATTTACGTGTCTTCATAATAGAGGCTAGGAATAGGTAGCTATCAGGGGCACAAATCAGGAGATGGGCGTCCTTCTCTCAGGGTCGCCCAAATCGGCATAATCGAAAGCCGATTTTGGGCGTCCTCAACTGCAGTCCGTCGCGGGGACGACCAAAGTTCACAGGGGCATGTCGGCACCGTAGCGAAGGCGGGACTAGGGCGTAATTAGGAGATGGGCATCCTAGGCCAATAATGGAAAAAAGAAGGGCGTCCCTGATGAGCATTTGGTCGACTTTAGTTGGCCCATTTCTTTTCACGACCAAGCCTCAAAAGGTGCCCAAACTGACCAGATGACCAGCGGAGGGAATCGGGGATGACCTCCCCTTACTCCCCCAGTGGTCACCAACCTCCTCCCACCCTAAAAAAAAAAATTTTTTTAATTGTTTCCAGCCTCAGATGTCATACCCAGCTTCATGACAGCAGTATGCAGGTCCCTGTAGCAGTTTTAGTGGGTGCAGTGCACTTCAGGCAGGCCGACCCAGGCCCATCCCCCCCACCTGTTACATTTGTACTGGTAAATGTGAGCCCTTCAAAACCCACCCAAAACCCACTGTACCCACATGTAGGTGCCCCCCTTCACCCTTAGGGGTATGGTAGTGGTGTACAGTTGTGGGGAGTGGGTTTTGGGGGGGGGGGGTTGGGGGACTCAGCACCGAAGGTAAGGGAGCTATGCACCTGGGAGCAAATTCTGAAGTCCACTGCAGTGCCCCCTAGGGTGCCCGGTTGGTGTCCTGGCATGTCAGGGGGACCAGTGCACTACGAATGTTGGCTCCTCCCACAATCAAATGCCTTGGATTTGGTCATTTTTGAGATGGGTGTCCTCGGTTTCCATTATCACCGAAAACCGAGGACAACCATCTCTAAGGTCGCCCATCTCAATATTTAGGTCGACCATCTCTAAGGTCAACCTAAATGTTGAGATTTGGGCATCCATGACCGTATTATCGAAACGAAAGATGGACGCCCATCTTGTTTCGATAATAGCGGTTTCCCTGCCCCTTCGCCAGGACGTCCTTAGAGATGGTCGTCCGCATTCGATAATGCCCCTCCATGTTGCCTTAACCCATAGGCAACCCATTACAAAACTGCCTCTTTAATCTGCACTTTGTCTTGGTACAATGAAGAGGATTTATTAGCCCTTACTTAGTGTTTTATCCGGAACAGAAGCTGAAATTCTTTTAAAACCATATCTGCATCGGATGGAAGCCATAGCAACTTTCATTGGGAAAACACTGCATATGCAATCATTCAAGTAGTCTATGGAGAGTCAATAACACCAAACTCGAGATGTTACATAAATCAGAACATGAAGATACGCACTGAACTTGTCCAGCAATCTGTAACCAGCAGCCAATGGTTATTTGCCTTTTCTGGATGTATTTATTCTAGAGTTGGCAGACTTGCAAACAGGAAAAGTGAGCTGAACTATTCTTGGTCTAATGCAAAACTGCGCTGGAATGCAAATTGCTCTTAGCTTAAATTTGTGCCACTGTGTGATTGCCTCTAACGAGTCAGAGCGATGACCTCCCTAGTCTGTAGATCAGCAGAAGGGGCAAATGCGTAGCCCGTGCTAAAGGCCTTAAGGTTGTTTCATCATTATACTCTCATCAGATCTGCTGTTCCCTTGAATAAAACCTCGTGTTCCATCACACTACTCTTAACCTACTTTGTGGCTAAAAAGGAGCCACTGCATTCTCTGAGCCATGGCGCTTCTGGTCCCTTCCCTTGCATTACAGAGCACATCACATCTCTTTATCTAGTGGTAAAGATAAGTGATGGATAACAGACAGTTGATGGGTTTCTTTTCCTAATTTTCTATTTCATGACTTTGTTTCTTTTGTAATCCCTCTCAAACCTTTCAATAAGGGGACTATAAATATTCAAATTCCATTTATTATTTGACATACACTTGTATTCTCTCACTATCCATCTAAGACAAGGTTTCTCAGGACACAAAGCCAGTCAGGTTGTCACAATACCCACAATGAATATGCATCAGATAGATTTCCATACAATGGAAATAGTACATGCAAATTTTATCTTATGCGTATTTGTCATGAATATGGGTATCCTGACTTCTACTACAACTAGACATATGCAGTGCTGTACACGTTATATGCAGGTACTTACTCTGTCCCTAGGGGGCTCACAATCTAAGTTTTTTGTACTTAGGGCAATGGAGGGTTAAGTGACTTGCCCAGGGTCACAAGGAGTTGCAGTGGGAACGGAGTGGAGGAGTGGCCTAGTGGGTAGGGTGGTGGACTTTGGTCCTGGGGAACTGAGGAACTGAGTTTGATTCCCAGCACAGGCAGCTCCTTGTGACTGTGGGCAAATCACTTAACCCTCCATTGCCTGCCACATTGAGCCTGCCATGAGTGGGAAAAAGTGCAGGGTACAAATGTAACAAAAAAAAAAACAACCCAGGTTACCAGGATCAAAGACTGCTGCACTAACCATTTGGCTACTCCTCCACTCCACAACTTGACTGATTAGGTGGACCCCAGGACTGGGTTGAGAACCCCTGATCTAAGGGATATGTTGCAGACTTCTTTCAAATTCCTTTTAAAAGAAACCACCTTACCCTAAATGGCACAGAATGTTTCACAGATTTCCATGCCCTCTACCTTTAATCTCCTGTGGGACAGAGGGACCGTGCTGCAGAAGAGTATGTGTGGGATAAACGCAAAGGAATCCTGTTCAGAAGGAATGGATCCACAGAAGCTTAGCGGAGACTGGTTAGCAACACCAGTAATTGGGAAGCAAAGCTAGTGCTGGGCAGACTTCTACAGTCTGTGCCTTGAAAATAGCAAGAATAAATCAAGGTCAGGTATATATATAAAGTAGCACACACAATGAGTTTATCTTGTTGGGCAGACTGGAAGGACCATAGAGGGCTTTATCTGCCATCATCTACTATGTTACTATTGGGCTTGTTTTCGAAAGAGAAGGACACCCATCTTTCGACATAAATCTGCCAGAGACGTCCAAATTGATATAATGGAAACCCGATTTTGGACGTCTCCAACTGCGGTCTGCCTCAAGGACGTCCAAATTTCAAGGGGGTGTGTCGAAGGTGGTGCTTGAGAATGCCTAACACTTGTACGTCTTTGACCCATAATCGAAAAAAACAAGGACGTCCCTGATGAACACTTGGACATTTTCACCCGGACGTGTTTTTCTTACAAATAAGGTACAAAAAAGTGCCCGAAATGACCAGATGACCACCAGAGAGAATCGGGGATGACCTTCCATTACTCCCCCAGTGGTCACTAACCCCCTCCCACCCTCAAAAAACATCTTTAAAAATATGTCGTGCCAGACTCAGATGTCATTCTCAGGTCCATGACAACGCATGCAGGTCCCAGAAGCGGTTTTAGTGGGTACTGCAGTGACTTCAGACAGGCAGACCCAGGCCCTTACCCCCCTACCTGTTACATTTGTGGCGGAAACAACGAGCTCTCCAAAACCCACCACAAACCCACTATACCCATGTATAGGTGCCCCCCTTCACCCGTAAGGGCTATGGTAGTGGTGTACAGTTGTGGGGAGTGGGGTTTGGGGGGGCTCAGCACACAAGGTAAGCGAGCTATGTTCCTGGAAGCATTTTATGAAGTCCACTGCAGTGCCCCCTAGGGTGCCCGGTTGGTGTCCTGGCATGTTAGGGGGACCAGTGCACTACAAATGCTGGCTCCTCCCATGTCCGAATGGCTTGCATTTGGAAGTTTTTGACTTGGATGTCTTTGGTTTCGAAAATCGCCGAAAGTCAGAAACGTCCATGTCTAGGGACATCCAATCTAGGGACGTCCAAATTTAAGGATTTGGACGTCTCTGACGGTATTTTTGAAACAAAAGATGGATGTCCATCTTGTTTCGAAAATACGGGTTTCCCCGCCCCTGGATTTTGCCGTTTTGCAAAGACGTCCAAATCGCAACTTGGACGTTTCTTTTGAAAATGCCACTCCATGTTACTCATCCCTTTAGTCTTTCTGTGATGCTACACCATTGACTAACCAGCCCCTCAACAGGAGGGCAGAAATCAAAATGAGCAGAATGCCTAAAGAGATAAGTGCATAAAATCACTATAGAGAGTCCAGCAGTGAACACCTTTTAAAATACAAATTCACAGATTTTCAGCCTGTCTTTCTCATCTTAATAATAAGAAAAGCAAACTGATTCATCCTTGCTGCTACCCTGGGCCTCTGTGTGCTGTGTTGGATTCTCCTCTTACAGTGAATTACTCTGCCTACCTCCTTTCTCTCAATAACCACTGTAAAAGAAACATACAGGCACACATGGCACTCCCCTCTAATTACTTTTCTTTTAACGGTAAGAGGATAGAAAAACAGCCTCTCTTTTGAGGTTTGGGGATTTGTTGTTATAGATTATCCACACAGACAGATTTATGACAATAATTACATTGCCACAAACCCCTGGAAGGCTTGGGGAAGGCTATAATTCCGTGGCACCAAACTGGCTTGAGCATATCTCAAAAAAGGTGCCATTTGACATGTGTTTGCCTGGGTCAGGTGGGACAGAATCACTTCCTGGGTTCCCTTTGGCCAAGATTTAATAGACATTATCCCAGAGGCTTCAGTTGGAGGGTATGATCCATGATTTTTTTTTTCTTACTAGACCTTTATCAATATTACTTTGAGTATCAACCCCCACAAATGCTGACTAGTTTAAATCACTTGTGCTGGGCTGCTGAAATCAGATAGTACCATGAGGCTGCAGCTAGCTGCAGCTGAAGACTCACGAAGCCAGCTTCCAGCCACAGATCTAATTTATTTATTTAGGTTTTGCTCTCACATCTTTTCAGTAGTAGCTCAAGGTGTACCGGGCAATCGGTTCAGTGACTTACCCAACATTACAAGAAGCAGCAATGGGATTTGAACCAGCCACCTTGGGTTGTCAAGAACAGTACTCTAAGCACTAGGCCACTCCTCCAATGCAAAGAAGAGAAAGGATAAGCGGGTTCATTGCTCAGAAAAGCAATCACATTGCCCCCTGCTGCTCTGCTCTTTAGTATAGATCTTTGCACCTACTAACTCAGAGGCCATTTTACAAAACAGCTGCTGCGCAGCAACCCATAACTACCGCCGGCTCAACGCAGCTGCCAGCGATAGTTCCGGCTTGAGCCCATGCCATTTCCGGCGCACTGGAAAATATTCCCAAATCTCTAGCACAGCTCTAACCTGGCGGTAATTGGGCAGTGCTGCACACTGCCTGGTTACCACCGAGTTACCACAGGAGCCCTAACCATCACCTCAATGAGTGGCAGTAAGTGCTCCCCTCCCCCACATGGCCATGCAGTAAGAATAATCTTACCGAATGGCCATTTGGAGTGGGGGGGGGGGGCTTTTTACCTACTGCAATAAAAAGGGCCCTGGCACGTGGGAACAACGGCCCTGTCACTAGCACAGAGGGCCCTTTTTATTACACTTGGTAAAACGACCCGTCTATTTGCCCTTGCTCGCAAAATCAGCCCTTGGTGAAACACTGCCTTGACCATTCCCCCATTTCTTTCTGTGGCTTCAGAACAATGTTGGGGACTATCACCAACACTATGAAAAAATATTGAGTTCATTATCAGAATTTTGGCAGATTTTCTAATATTTTTCAGTTTGTTTTAGCAAATCGACATACAAATGCCCAAGTTGACATACAAACGACAACTAATAAAGGTTCCCACTTTCACCATTACGGAAGATCCATACCTTACAATTCAAATAGGTTACATCAATGCCAGATCAACAGTAAACAAAACAGAAATTATAAAAGATTGTACCACATCGGAAACCTTAGATTTACTCTTCATCAACGAAACCTGGATCCATGACCAAAAAGATCCCATAATATTGGACCTTTGCCCTCCGGGACACAACATTACACACTGGACCAGAATAGGTAAAAGAGGCGGAGGCATTGCCATAATCTACAGATCCCATCTCACTTTAGAAACCACTGCTGAATCAATCACACCTCAACTAGAAATTGCCTCAATCAGATTGCAACATAAAAGTGTAGCCGGCAATCTAAATTGCGTCCTATTCTACAGACCGCCAGGCACTTGGAGCGAAGAATATATAACCCTAATTGATTTCATATCAGCCATTTGTACATCTAACTCAAACATACTAGTCATTGGACATAAACCTTCATTTAGAAGACCCAAACTCAACTGGTGTCCAGGATTGTAAGGAATTCTTCCAACTATGGGATTTCAAATGGCCACATCCGAATGTCACCCACAGAAAAGGCCACACACTTGACCTGCTAACCCATAAATTTGCTTCAGACCAAATCATTAAAGTCATTGACCACAAATGGATAGAAATTTCTTGGTCAGATCGCTTCAAATTAAATCTGACCCTACATTGGCTGAAGGATGGGAATCTCAAATCTGATGAAAAGAAATCTTACCAAACCAGAGGTAAAGTGGACACAACTGCATTTTGGCAATCAATTTACGACAATTGGTCTATTCCATCTGATTCCATCAACTATCTTGCAGATTGGGAATCGAGATGTATCACCGTTCTAAATGAATTAGCTCCTTTACAAACAAAAACCACTCACAAACCAAACAGGACCCCATGGTTCAACGAAAATGTGGAACAATTAAAATCTAGAACCAGACAACTCGAACGAGCCTGGAGAAAAAACAAAAACGATCAAAATCTAAACGCTTGGAAAGAATCACATAGAAAATACAAATATGAAATAAAAAAATCCAAACAGAACTGCTATAATGAACAACTAGGTTCTGACTACAAAGACATGAAAAAGTTATACAAACTGCTGGATAAATTACTAGACACAAAACCAGTGTCCTCAACAAAATCAGGAATCCCAACAGCAGACGAACTTGCTAATTACTTCAAAGGCAAAATTGTCAATCTATGCAGGACTACACCAACCTTGATACCTTCCTTAATGAGCTACACCCACGCTCAGAAGAATACCCAGCCAACCGAACTTGGACAAATTTTGCCCAGATCACACAAGAAACAATAGCACTAGCAACCAATAAGATCTCTACAGCCTACTGTCAATTGGACACCTGCCCCAATTATCTAATGACACCCCCCCCCCCCCCCGCTCGATTCATCACTGAACTTACCTCCCACCTCAACTTCTTGTTCCAGCATGGCATATTCCCCAAAGACAAAGGTAATATACTACTCACACCATTACCAAAAGACACCAAAAAGGAAACTAACGATATCACCAACTACCGACCTGTGGCATCCATCCCACTTACAACCAAACTGATGGAAAGCAATGTAGCTAAACAACTTACTGAATACATTGACAATTTCTCAATCCTTCATGAATCACAGTCGGGCTTCAGATCTCTCCACAGTACGGAAACCGTCCTGGTAACTCTCCTAGCCAAGTTCAAAAAGGAAATCGCATTAGGTAAAAACATACTCCTCTTGCAATTCGACTTGTCAAGCGCATTCGATATGGTTGACCACTATATACTATTAAGAATACTCGACAAGACAGGCATAGGAGAGTATATAATCAAATGGATCAAGGGTTTCCTAACCACGAGATCTTATCAAGTAAAAGCAAACTTAAACATATCATCATCATGGAGTACTGACTGCGGAGTACCCCGGGGTTCACCTCTCTCACCCATATTATTTAATCTGATGATGATCCCCCTTGCTCATGCCCTATACAAGCAAAATCTTAATCCTTTTCTGTATGCGGATGATGTCACCATTTACATACCGTTCAACTCTAATCCAACAGAAATTACTGTTGCAATAAAGACTAGTTTAAGCTTAATGGATGCCTGGGCATCGGCATTCAAACTCAAACTCAACAAGGAAAAAGCTCACTGTCTTATTCTCTCTTCTCACCACAAAACAAACCTCCCTTCATCCATAAAAACCCCGGAACATACTCTCCCAATATCGGACAAACTGAAGATCCTTGGAATTACTATTGACACCAACCTAACCCTGAAGAGCCAAGCCTCTGCCACCACGAAGAAAATGTTCCATGCAATGTGGAAACTCAAACGGATCAAACAATTCTTCCCAAGGGAAACTTTCTGTATCACAATTCAAACAATAGTACTATCACATGTTGACTACTGTAACGCCGTATACGCAGGATGCAAAGAACAGATCTTAAGGAAACTCCAGACCGCGCAAAACACGGTAGCTAGACTGATTTTCGGAAAGACAAGATTCGAAAGTGCTAAACCCCTACGTGAAATACTGCACTGGCTACCAATCAAGGAACAAATAGCCTTCAAAATTTGCAGTCTGGTCCACAAAATAATCCATGGTCTGGCCCCAACCTACGTGAACGAACGTATCGACTTACCAACTAGTAACATCATCGAATCATCAAGAACGTTTCTAAACCTGCATTACCCAAACTGTAAAGGCCTAAAATACAAATCAACATATACATCCAGCTTTTCCTACATTTGCACCCAGCTCTGGAACACATTACCTAGAAACATTAGAACTGTGAACACCCATCTAAAATTCCGAAAAGACCTCAAGACTCGCCTCTTCTGGAAAGCCTACCCAGCAGACCCAAACTAATTCATGAACAATGAATCACATCTATCGAACTAAGAAATGAACAATACCCCTTCTACATAATCCTATTACTTCAAACTCTACGAATTTTACCACTCCAGTTATAATTAAGTGTACTCCTACCCTTATCCTACTCTGTATTGCTCACTAGAAGCTGTAGTCCCATCCCCGGAGACTTAGCCTCATTGGGATTACTTTTCTCTATATGCTACTATATACTTGTCTCAGAGTTGTATTCTCTTTTCCGGAACCTTATCAGCTTCCTTGCACCTACTGTTATGCTCTATTTACCACTCTGTATATATTCCCGGAGTTGGTACTCTCCTCTCCGGAACCTGTAAGCCATATTGAGCCTACTGCTATGCAGGAAATACTTCTTTACTGTACTTGTCACTTACCCCTATACTGTATTTGTTCACACCGGAGTCTGTAACCACCTCTCCGGAACTATGTAAGCCACTTTAAGCCTACTAATAAGTGGGGAAAGGTGGGATACAAATGTAACAAATAAATAAAATAAATAATAAATAAATAAATAAATAAACTACTGCATATTGAATTTGATTAATGTTTTAATGTGTATAAATCAAGTGTTTTGCATTATTTCAGTGTGCATGTACAGTGAATTTAATGCATCTTTTTTATGCACATAAAACTTTCCAAACCAAATGTACATCCCTACAGTGGGCTTCACCCCCCCAAAAAAATGTGAGAAACAGAGAAATATGATGGCAGATAAAGGCCAAATGGCCCATCCAATCTGCCCATCCTCCGTAACCCTTAAATGCTCCTTTTCCTAAAGAATCCCACATGCTTGTCCCATGCCTTCTTAAACTCTGACACAGTCCTCATCCCCAAAACCTCCACCGGAAGGCCATTCCAAGCTTCCACCACCCTTTCCGTAAATGAATACTTTCTCAGATTCCTCCTAAGCCTATTTCCTCTTTTCATCGTATGCCCCCTCATTCCAGAGTTTTCCTTCATTTGAAAAAGGCTCTCTTCCTGTACATTAACGCCCCTGAGATATTTAAATGTTTCTATCATATCTCCTCTTTCCCTCCTCTCTTCCAGCCTATACATGTTGAGGTTCATAATAACCCTGTCCTTTTTATGTCCAAGACCGCTTACCAATTTTGTAGCCTGGGTTATAGAAACTAACATCTTACTCATTCTCTGTTATCAAAATTTGTCAAACTCTTCTAGGTTGGCTGGGAATAATCTGTGGGCTGCAGTCTTTCAAACCACTGTCAATCTTGGAGGGGTTTATTTCAAGTTGAGGTCATTTTCTGGCTTTTTACAATAAGGGGTGAATTCTATAAATCGTGTCTAATAAATCATCGCTGAAAATAAACATGGTGCAAATACCCCACCTAAATTTATGCACGGAATCTCCTTATTCTATAATTTATTAGGATTCATTTTCCGCCTTCTTGAAGGAATTCACTCAAGGTGATATATAGCAAAAATAAGAAACATAGGGCCCCTTTTACTAAGTCGTATAGGCGCCTACGCGCCTACGCGCCTACGCGCGCCGAACGCACACCAAATTGGAGTTACCACCCAGTTACCACATTGCCCTTGTGGTAATTTCAATTTTGGCGCGTGTTCGCTACATGCAACTGAATAATACTTTTTATGTTCTGGCGCACGTAACGGATGCGCGCAAAGTGGCATTTGACGCACGTAGGTTATTACTGCACAGATTCTTTACCGCTAGCTCTATGGCTGGCAGTAAGGTCTCAGACCCAAAATGGACGTGCGGAAATTTTGATTTTGCCATACGTCCATTTTTGGCAAAGAAAAAAAGAGGCCTTTTTTTTTTTTACAGGCGCACTAAAAAATGGATTGGCGTGCACCCAAAACCCGCACCTACACTACCGCAAGCCATTTTTTAGCGCCTTTGTAAAAGGACCCCATAAACAATAGACAATTACAGCAGTAACTCAGATCCAGACCCACACTCTACGCCGAAATGCCCATGAACCTCCCATTTCCATGTCCCCTTTTCTGGAATGCGTGTCAAAGAAATTTATACGCGTACACGTTAACCGATGTCAATTAGCGCCAAGAGCTATGAAGTAGCAAAAAAAACAGCTCTGTCGTTGAAATCTTTAATATCCTTTTATATTCAAAGTGCTTTTCCAGTCTGCTGTGTTTATTACCGGTTTCTTCTTTTCATGCTAAGCTTATTTTGATATATTTATTCAGGAAAAGGGAGAAATGAGAATTATGATTTATGCTGGCAGCTATGGCCATGTTTCTAATAGTTGGGTCCCTCCCTATGTTTGACCAGCAGGAGATTAGCCATCTGGCGGCTGCTGAGATTTCATTAACACTCTGCTAGCGTATTCTGATCCCACAGAGGTTGTACCATGTCAGTTTCCTACCACTAAGCTTTAAGAGAAGGAAAAAACAGACTGCATGTGGATTCTGAGCTGTTCGTTTTGACCCACTCTGCAGAAAAGGCTTCCATATGTGGACTATGTAAACAGAATACATCCATTAAAAATTTTCAACAGGGATAGATAAATAGCATGCAAGCAAAACCTTGAGTGAAATGCAAAAATCAGGGTTTTTTTTTTTAATTATTAAGCTGTGGTGGGCCTTATCGTGCCCTTATGCCCTTTACACGGACTTTTCCTTAGCACTAAGGTTATTTTTACCGCGGTTGTAAAAACCACGATTTTCCATTTTTTTCTATCAATGGTCCTGAGCTAATGTTGCCATTAGCGAGCAGGCATTGCAGGAGCAATTACTGCCTCCTATTTTGTAGGCGATATCCATGCGCTACCAGTTAGCGCATGGTAATATAGATACACGAACTGGTTAGCTCAGGAACGCCCACTTTCCACACAGACCTCCTCAGCACCTAAGAGGTGTTTCAGGAAAGAGGACCGACACAGGCTCAGACACTTGTACCCTGTGTTGTAGGAGGGCTCTGATTCCAGGGATTGAGTGGGAGGTAACTGAAGACTGCCAAGGTAGGCCGATTATCCCTTGGTTGCTCGAACTATGAAGCCATGTCAGGGACAGGCCACTGAAACTGGGACTTTGCTTGAAGAGACTTTTCTTTAGAAGTTTCAAGCCTGTGATGAAACAAGGATGGATATTTCCCTTGTATGCATAAAGAAAGTGTTTTGACTTTTATCTGCATCTTGTGAGGTCTTGCAGACAGCTGCTAATCCATTCTACCACAGGTTGGCCACACACACACGATTTCTTTTAAACAGTGCCCCATCCCCTGCCACCATGCACCCTCCCCGCTGCCGTACCCCTATCTCTGCTGGGCTGGGTCTTAGTGATTCAGATGTGTATATCATTTTCTTTGTTGTAAGTTCAACTGTGACACCTGAAAGGCAATTCTATAACTAAACATGCATAATTACGTACGAGTGCACTACCCACAATTCTATAAGAGCACACATAAGTGCTATAGTGTGTAACTGCAAGAAGGGGCATACTTACAGGAGGAACACAGAAGAGGAATGGATGGGGCTGCTACTTGCACATGCAAATGACAGAATACTGTTGACGTGGAGGGGCATAATCGAAGGGGACGCCCAAGTTTTGCTGAGCATGTCCTCGCAAATTGTCCTCACAAAGGGGCAGGGAAACCCGTATTATCGTAACAAGATGGACGTCCATCTTTTGATTCAATAATATGGTTGGGGACGCCCAAATCTTGACATTTAGGTCGTCCTTAGAGATGGTCACCCTAGACTTGGTCGTTTCTGATTTTCGGCGATTTGGGCGACCCTGTGAGAAGGACGCCCATCTTCCCATTTGTGTCGAAAGATGGGCGTCATTCTCTTTCGAAAATAAGCCTGTTGGTATAAATAAGTACAAACACATTTAGGCAGCCAATGCAGGTTTATGCTAGTACTAGCCGTTGAGCCCGTTAAAACGGGCCGGTATTGGGGTTTTCGGGGGTCGACGCTGCCCCCCCCTCCACGTGGTCGCCACCGCTCCCCCCCCCCCCCGCGAGGTCACCGCTACCGTTCCCCCACCCTACCCCCGGAGTCGCCGCCACCCGGCCCAAGCCCTCTCTCCGCTACTGAACTTACATCCATTCGCCGGAACGCAGCAGTGCAGATCAGCTGAGCTGCCGTCGGCCTTCCTTCTCTGCCTGTGTCCCGCCCTCGTGTGACGTAACGTCAGCGAGGGCTGGGCATAGGCAGGGAAGGAAGGCGGACGGCAGCTCAGCTGATGTGCCTGCTGCATTCCGGCGAATAGATGTAAGTTCAGTAGCGGAGAGAGGGCCTGGGCCGGGTGGAGGGCTGGCGGCAGCGACACCGGGTGCGGGGAGCGGTAGCGGCGACCTCAGGTGGGGGGCGGGGGGGAGCGGTAGCGACCTCGGCGGCTTTAGTACATAAGTACATAAGTAGTGCCATACTGGGAAAGACCAAAGGTCCATCTAGCCCAGCATCCTGTCACCGACAGTGGCCAATCCAGGTCAAGGGCACCTGGCACGCTCCCCAAACGTAAAAACATTCCAGACAAGTTATACCTAAAAATGCGGAATTTTTCCAAGTCCATTTAATAGCGGTCTATGGACTTGTCCTTTAGGAATCTATCTAACCCCTTTTTAAACTCCGTCAAGCTAACCGCCCGTACCACGTTCTCCGGCAACGAATTCCAGAGTCTAATTACACGTTGGGTGAAGAAAAATTTTCTCCGATTCGTTTTAAATTTACCACACTGTAGCTTCAACTCATGCCCTCTAGCCCTAGTATTTTTGGATAGCGTGAACAGCGCAGTTTCCCTCTCTGTCCTGACCCCTTCATCACGTATTGACAGGGGGGCGGGACAGAGAGGGAAGTCTCTACTGCGCATTTGCGAGTGAGTCGGTCACTCGCCGTTTATATGTTTGATTCTGGGTGCCCAGATGCCATTATAGAATAGGTCAAGGTCAAGATTATCTGATATACCACAGAATCATTCTAAAACATCTTAGCAGGGTGCCTACAAGGTCAGTTACACATTGCTCCCTGGTGAACTATACAGCTTTCTTAATGGTAGCTATATATGGCGACACCTAGTGGCAGAGCAGTATAGTTTACTACTGGTTGTTGTGTGTACTGGCTCCAAATAGTGGAGTTGTACATTAACATCTGCTGTCTTGGCACAGTGACACCCTGTGGATAAACTGTAAAACTCATCCACGAATATCTGTTGATGGTGACAACAGTAATATATATTATCACACTTAGTTTCATTATCATTTTTTTGATACACACACGAACAGGGTTTGGAGAGGATTCTTTAAGCCATGCTCTTTATGCTTTCCCCATTAGATTATGCATAGTATTTTGCATTGAAGATAAACATACCCTGAAGGTTCCTGTTTGCTAATGCAATGTAAATTTTCAATATGGATTAAACATTATCAGCTTACATTTCTCCTTTTCTGTGCTGGTCAAAGTTAACAACTCCTTTCATCATGCTGCCAGCACCATGTTACATTATACATCAGTCAGATTCCTCTCAAGTGACATCCAGCATCCGTAACACTGTTCTAGGCAATTATTTAATATCAGCCCTGTAAAAATAGTTCTTGTAATTATACGGCATGTTCCCTGAGCACAGGAACAATAAATGTGCTGCAGGTCATACAGAGAGACAGCAAGCCAAGAGAACCGAATAAGGAGTGTCCAGTATTGCACCTCCAGTGTTTCACCATCAACACTACCCTGCAACGTACGGTTTAAAACCAGAAAACCCAAGGAGTTTGTTGGTAGAATTGTTCTCGGTATTGTGGAAGAGCTGTCTGGTAAGGTTTGTCTCTTTGCGGATGATACTAAACTCTGCATCAGGGTGGATACCCTGGAGGGTGTGAATGACATGAGGAAGGACCTAGCGATGCTAGAGGAATGGACCGATATTTGGCAACTAAGGTTTAATCCCAAAAAAATGCAGGGTCATGCACTTGGGTCGCAAAAATCCGAGGGATCGGTACGGTATAGGGGGTGAAGTGCTTCAGTGTGCGAAGGAAGAGCAGGACTTGGGGGTGATTGTGTCGGACGACCTTAAAGCTTTCAAACAGATAGAAAAAGCGACGGCCAAAGCCAGAAGGATGCTTGGGTGCATAAAGAGAGGCATGACCAGCAGGAAAAAGGAGGTGATAGTGCCATTGTATAAGTCTCTGGTGAGGCCCATTGGGAGTACTGCGTGCAGTTCTGGAGACCGCACCTACAGAAAGATATACACAGGATGGAGTTGGTCCAGAGGGTGGCTACGAAATTAGTAAGCGGTCTTGAATGCAAAAATTATAGGGACAAGCTTATGAACCTCAACATGTATACGCCGGAAGAGAGGAGACACGATAGAAACGTTTAAATATCTCAAGGGCATTTATGTACAGGAAGAGAGCCTTTTTCAAATGAAGGAGAGCTCTGGAATGAGGGGGCATATGACAAAGTTAAGAGGGAACAGGCTTAGGAGTAACCTAAGGAAGTATTATTTCACAGAAAGGGTGGTGGAGGCATGGAATGACCTCCCGGTGGAGGTGGTGGAGTCAAGGACTGTTCCAGAATTTAAAAAGGCATGGGATAAGCATGTGGGAACGCTTAGGAACAGGAAGTATTAGGGGTTACGGAGGATGGGCAGACTGGATGGGTCATATGGTCTTTATCTGCCGTCATGTTTCTATGTTTCTATCTATGTTCTCTGACCCTTCTGAAATGCTCTTTACCCCTGACAACCTAGGTGCGACTTTCCTAAGATTGTTCTGCACCAGCGTCCTCTACACTGTAATATTTTCCTCCTCTGCCATACAGTCTCAAAGCTGAAACTCATTTACTGGAAAATGACTGTTTTTTCCTGCAAGCTCATTATGAAAAAAAAAATAAAAGCAGAAACAATAATTCTGACCTTTTTACATTTACATGATGAAACTATGAGATATGCCTTCTATATTTACTGAATGGTGCTACCATGCTGCAGAGATTACCGTGTTATCCCACATGCGTGGGATAGACACAAAGGAATCCTGTTTAGAAGGTATGGATCCACAGAATCTTAGCGGAGATTGGGTGGCAATGCCGATAACTGGGAAGCAATACCAGTGCTGGGCACACTTCTATGGTCTACGCCCTGATTGTGACTGAATAGAAATGGATGGGCTGGAGCGTAGAGTTTAAGGGGCTTCGCCGTTAGCTTCAGAACTTTTAGCAAAGAACAGTGCTGGGCAGATTTCTACGGTCCTTGCCCGGAGAATGACAAGGACAAATCAAACTTGGGTATACATACAAAGTATCGCATACCATGTAAAATGAATTCATTTTGTTGGGCAGACTGGGTGGACCGTACATTTACTATGTTACTATGGAGCTCATTTTCAAAAGAGAAAAGCGTCCAAAAAGTGGCATAAATCTGCATTTGGACGTTTTTCTCACAAAAACGTCCAAATTGGTATTTTCAAAAACAATTGTTAGGCGTTTTTCTATGAAGTCCATCAGAAGTGCGTTGAAATCACACAGGGGCGTGTCAGGTGCGTGTTAAAGGCAGGCTCTGGGCGTTCCTAACACTTGGGACATTTTTCAGTCATAATGGAACAAAACAAAACCGTCCAGGACTAAAACTAAGATATTTTGAGCTAGACCTGTTTTTATAACGAATAAGGCACAAAAAGGATCCCTAAATGACCAGATGACCACTGGAAGGAATCAGGGATGACCTCCCCCAATACCCCCAGTGGTCACTGACCCCCCCCCCCCACTCCTATCCCTCACCAATGTGAAAACAAATATGATTTAGCAGCCTGTATGACAGCCTCAGCTGTCAGTCAGGTCTATTAAACCAGCATGCAGGTCCCTGGAGTAGTGTAGTGGTCAGTGCAGTGCACCATGGAGTGGGGGACTCCGGTCCCCATCTCCCTCCCTCTACCTGTCACAGTTGCGGTGGAAACTGTGAGCCATCCAAACCAGAAACCCACTGTACCCACATATAGGTACCAGGGGCGTAGCCAGACTTCGGCAAGAAGGGGGTCCAGAGCCTGAGGTGAAAGGGCACATTTTAGCCCCCCCCCCCAGTGCCGCCAACCCCCAGCCATTATCGACCCCCTTGCTGCCACCGCCACCTTTGACGACCCCTGCCGACGATCCTCTCGACCCCCCCTCCCGCCACCAACCCTCCTCCACTGTCGCCGTGGGCTAACTTTGCTGGCGGGGGACCCCAATCCCCGCCAGCCGAGGAGGTCCTCTTCTTCCCGCGAAGGCTTAGTTCTGTTTCTGACGTCCTACACGTTGTACGTGCAAGGATGTCAGACTCACAGAAACAGAACATGCAGAACGTGCAGGCTGTCAGAAACAGAATGAAGCCTTCGCGGGAAGAAGAGGAACTCCTCGGCTGGCGGGGATTGGGGTCCCCCGCCAGCAAAAGTAGCCCATGGCAACAGCGGGGGAGGGTTGGCGGCGGGAGGGGGGGTCGAGAGGGCCGTCGGCAGGGAGGTCCAGGGCCAAATTTACGGGGGCCCAGGCACCCCTGGCCCCACATAGCTACACCACTGATAGGTACCCCCCTTCACCCATAAGGGCTATTGTGTACAGCTATGGGCAATGGGGTTTGGGAGGCTCAGAAGACAAAATAAGGGAGCAACGGTGAGATGTGTGCCTGGGAGCATGTTTTCGAAGTCCACTAGGGTGCACCATTTATCTCCTGGGATGTCTGGGAGACCAGTCTACTAAAAATGCTGGGAGACCAGGCTACTAAAAATGCTGGCCCCTCCTACATCCCAATGGCTTTTCACTTGGACGGTTTTCATTTTTTTTTTGTTTTTTTTGAAAATGGACCAAAAAAACAAAACGTCCAAAGCACAAAACCTTGTTAGAAATAGTATTTTCGAAAAGAAAAGACAGACATTTTTCTTTTTGGAAAATGAACTTCTTTCTTATTCAGATTTTGGACGTTTTTTGCAAAAGGTCTAAAGTCGGACTTAGACGTCATATCAAAAATGCCCCTCTATCCAGCTTATAATTGAAAGACAAAAACACCTATATTGCGACCTAAATCGGGAGATAGGCGTTTATCTCCCCAAAACGAATAATGCGGTATAATCGAAAGCCGAACTTGGACGTTTTCAACTGCACTCCATCGCGGAAGCGTACAAAGTTGACGGGGGTGTGTCGAAGGCGTGGTGAAGGCGGAACTGGGGAGTGGTTATCTGCTGATCAGAGATGGGCGCCTTTCGCCGATAATGGAAAAAAATATGCGTTTTTAGCGAGAATTTAGGGCACTTTTCCTGGACCCTGTTTTTCCACGAATAAGGCCCCAAAAAGTGCCCTAAATGACCAGATAACCACTGGAGGGAATCGGGGATGACCTCCCCTGACTCCCCCAGTGGTCACAAACCCCCTCCCACCACAAAATATGCCGTTTCACAACTTTTTATTTTCACCCTCAAATGTCATACCCACCTCCCTGGCAGCAGTATGCAGGTCACTGGAGCAGTTATTAGGGGGTGCAGTGGACTTCAGGCAGGTGGACCCAGGCCCATCCCTCCCCTACCTGTTACAATTGTGCTGCTTAATGCTTATTAGTCGTCCAACCCCCCAAACCCACTGTACCCACATGTAGGTGCCCCCCTTCACCCCTTAGGGCTATAGTAATGGTGTAGACTTGTGGGCAGTGGGTTTTGAAGGGGATTTGGGGGGCTCAACACACAAGGGAAGGGTGCTATGCACCTGGGTGCTCTTTTACCTTTTTTATTGTTTTTGTAAAAGTGCCCCCTAGGGTGCCCGGTTGATGTCCTGGCATGTGAGGGGGGACAGAGAACTACGAATCCTGGCCCCTCCCATGAACAAATGCCTTGGATTTATTCGTTTTTGAGCTGGGCGCTTTCATTTTCCATTATCGCTGAAAAACAAAAACGCCCAGCTCACCAATTGTCGAATAAAACATGGACGTCTATTTTTTTCGAAAATACGGTTCGGTCCGCCCCTCCCAATCTGCAAGATAGTTGATGGAAACAGATGGAATAGACCAATTGTCGTAAATTGATTGCCAAAATGCAGTTCTCGGAGATAAACGCCCATGGAGATAGACGTTTTCGTTCAATTATGCCCCTCCATGTGTCCTAACAATGTGCATTAACATGCATTAGTGCAATCTGGTAATTTACCCCCGAGCCTTTGCCACAAATGCAGTAAGGAAATCCCGGTTACCAAGTGAAGGGAACTTATGTCTCAGTGTTTCTGCTTTACCAAACATTAGTTGAAATCACCTACACACCTGGCAACTGTGGCCTGGTGCTGAATCTGTCAGGCACATCCACAGCCCTCCGCAAAAACGATAAACAGCTGCCAGAGAATTCTACTGCTCTTCTCTGAAGGCTGAAGCAATGATGAGGTCAGCAGAGGAGTCGCTATTCCTCCTCCAACAAGACTCTTGTCTACTATTAAGAAATAACACCTGTCATCTGTATGTGCTTTGTGGAACTCAACTATTCATTTAAAACAAAAACCCATCCACTGCCTTTTCCCCTTCCTTCAAAACACAAAAATCCCCCCATTTTTGTTTTAAATGGGTGATGATATATTAAGCACACAGAAAACGGTTTGTGCTTTTTTTCTAGTATAGCTGTTATGGTGAAAGGAAGACCAAACATACCATGGCCTGCTGTTTCATTGTTTGAATGCTAAGTGAGAGTACTAGGCAGACTGTGGGGCCTAGACAGACCTCATGGCGGGAGGGGGCCAGAGCCTGAGGTGGGGGGGCACATTTTGGGCAGACAGGAGAAATGACCAGATTCAAGCTTTCGCCGTAGCAGCCAGCTCTGTGGGCGCTTGAGCACCCCCAATAATGAGCAAACTCCTTAACTGTGTCTAGGGAGGAGTTTAGCACCTCAAATCATTTTGAAAAGTTGGCTCCTTTGGCCTCAGCCAAAAATGCACTTATGGAGTAGGAGCCTCACGTATAGAGGGGTCGTTTTAGAAAGATTTTTTTTTCTGTGGTCCTACTTGCCTAGATCATTTATTTGATTTATTGGTTTGGATTTAGCTCACACATGTTCAGTAGCAGCTCAAGGTGAGTTACATTCAGGTACACTACAGGGGCATTTTCGAAAGAGAAGGGCGCCCATCTTCCGACACAAATCAGGAGATGGGCGTCCTTCTCTCAGGGTCGCCCAAATCAGCATAATCGAAAACCGATTTTGGGCGTCCTCAACTGCAGTCCGTCGCGGGGACAACCAAAGTTCACGGGGGCGTGTCGGAGGCATAGAGAAGCTGCGACTGATGCGTTCTTAAGAGATGGGCGTCCTCGGCCGATAATGGAAAAAAGAAGGGCATCCCTGATGAGCATTTGGTCAACTTTACTTGGTCCGTTTTTTTTTTTCAGGACCAAGCCTCAAAAAGGTGCCCAAACTGACCAGATGACCACCGGAGGGAATAGGGGATGACCTCCCCTTACTCCCCCAGTGGTCACCAACCCCCTCCCACCCTAAAAAAAAAAAAACTTAAAAAATTGTTTTTGCCAGCCTCAAATGTCCAGCTCCATGACAGCAGTATGCAGGTACCTGGAGCAGTTTTAGTGGGTGCACTTCAGCCAGGCGGACCCAGGCCCTTCCCCCCCTACCTGTTACACTTGTGCTGGTAAATGTGAGCCCTTCAAAACCCACCCGAAACCCACTGTACCCACATGTAGGTGCCCCCCTTCACCCCTTAGGGCTATGATAGTGGTGTATAGTTGTGGGTAGTGGGGTTGGGGGGGGGGTTGGTGGGCTCAGCACCCAAGGTAAGGCAGCTATGCACCTGGGAGCAATTTCTGAAGTCCACTGCAGTGCCCCCTAGGGTGCCCGGTTGGTGTCCTGGCATGTCAGGGGGACCAGTGCACTACGAATGCTGGCTCCTCCCATGACCAAATAGCTTGGATTTGGTCATTTTTGAGATGGTTGTCCTCGGTTTCCACTATCGCCGAAAACCGAGGACGACCATCTCTAACGACGATCTAAGGACAACCATCTCTAAGGTCAACCTAAATGTGAGATTTGGGCGTCACCAACCGTATTATCGAAACGAAAGATGGACGTCCATCTTGTTTCGATAATAGCGGTTTCCACGACACTTCGCCAGGACGTCCTCAGAGATGGGCGCCCTTAGAGATGGCCGTCCCCGTTCGATTATGCCCCTCTAGGTATTCACCTGTCCCTGGAGGGCTTATAATCTAAGGGGCCCCTTTACTAAAGCTTAGCACATGCTAAATGCTGCATGGCCTATTTTATACCTATGGGCCATGTGACACTTAGGGGTCCTTTCACAAAGGTGCACTAGCGTTTTTAATGTGCACTAAACACTAGAGTCGCCCATAGGAATATATGGGCGTCTCTTAACGTTCAGCACACCTTATTTTTAGCATGCACTAAAAAAAACTAGCATGCTTTTGTAAAAGGAAGACCTTGGTGTACACAAATGTCCATTAGTATACTCTACGCTTTAAGAGCCCCTAAGTTGTACCTAAGGCAATGGAGGGTTAAGTGACTTGCCCAGGATCACAAGGAGCAGCAGTGGGATTTGAACCCTGGCTTCCCTGATTGTCAGCTCAATGCTCTACATACAGCCTGTCTTATATACAGAAAAGAGCTTTTTTAATAAAATAAGCTGCAGTAAAAAGTGGCCTGCGGTAGTCTAGGCGCATCTATTGGGCACGCGCCGGGCCAGTTTTTACCGCATCTACAAAAAATGGGTTTTTTTCAATGGGCCGGGAAAAGGGCCTGCGGTAAAAATGAAACCAGTGTGCACCCAAAACTGGCCTGAGCCCTTAACACCGCCCATTGATCTAGCAGTAAAGGCTCACACGCCAAGTGCCAATTACCGCGCGTAGAGGAAATCAATAAATGATTAATCCAGACGTTATGGGTGCGCTCCAAATCTGAAATTACCGCCAGGAGGGCGCGCTGGCTTGGCGGTAGTCTCATTTTGCCATGTGCTGCATGCGTGCAGAGCCTACCGTGGCTTAGTAAAAGGGCCCCTGTGTGACTACATGTGCGTGTAAAAAGTACACACATGGGAAGTGGGCACCTACATTTATGCGGTCTGCATGCAGGCGTGTCCACACGGCTGAGATGTACCTGTGTATTTTTTTCAAATATGGATTGATGTTCAGCACTATTTGTGACCATCTTTGGGAAACGGTGGCAAACGTAGCAGATCGGTCAATTTTTCATGTCATGGGCCCATAAGCAGTCTGCAAAAGGTACGTTTGAACTTTTGTCACATAAAGGGATGGGGTTCGGACTGTTGTATTACAAATTGTTTGCTCTAACAGAATTCATTAAAACCTCATTTTTTTGTTTCTGGAGACTTCAGTCACCTTTTCCCAGAGATGGTCATTATTTAACCTGCCAGGAGAGGCTAAGACCCAGTGATATAGCACTGAATTTGCATGTTATTAACATCGATCATTGGGGAGTTAATTCCCCATACTGTTTCGGTGCTATTTTTAGGACGCTGTTCCGGAACGGTGCGGGGAATTGATCATCGGGGCATGTGTGACTTAGGAACAAACAATCGGCACTGCTTAACTGAAGAGAGCCAGAGAGGTTTGGGGTGGGGGGCCAGACCCGAATTCAGTGCCAGTGAAGGAGTGGCCTAGTGGTTACAGCACTGGGCAGACCAGGGGCGTAGCTATGTGGGGCCACGGGGGCATGGGCCCTCGTAGATTTGGCCCTGGCCCCCCCGCCGCCAACCCTCCCCTGCTACCGCCGCCGTCGGGTACCTTTGCTGGTGGGGGTCCCCAACCCCCGCCAGTCGAAGTCCTCTTCTCCGGCGCAGGACATCAGACTCACAGAAACAGAAGCCTGCCCTTGCAGATCAGCAACACGGCCGTGCCAGCGAAGAGGACTTCGGCTGGCGGGGGTTGGGGGTCAAAAGGATTGGCGCTGGGGGGGGGGGTTAAAGGTGGTGGCGGTGGGAGGGGTCAAAAATGGCAGGGGGTGGGGTTAAAAATGGCGGGGGGGGGGGGTCGGCAGCGCCGGGGGGGGCTAAAATGTGCCCCCTCACCTCGGGTTCTGGACCCCTCCTCCCGCCGAAGTCTGGCTACGCCCCTGGGGCAGACAGCCAAGGAAGCCCAGTTCAAATGCTGTTGCTGTTTCTTGTGATGTTGGGCAAGTCACTTAACCCTCCACTGCCTCAGGTACAAACTTGGGAGCTACCAAACTGCAGTAAAAAGTGGCCTTAGTACACTCTTACGCGAGTCTTTCCTGCGCACTAAGGCCATTTTTACCAGAGCACTAAAATGGCCAATTTTCTATTTCTTGAATTAATGACCATGCACTAATTTTGCCTTTAGCACGGGTCCATTAAAAAATATTAGTGTGTGAGCCCTTACCGCTACCTATTTTGCGCTAATCCTGTTCTAATCAGTTAGCGCTTGGTAATGTAGATGCACTGATTAGCGCAGTCCTAACTTACCCAAATAGGTATTCTGGTACTGGCAGCCATGAAAGTCCCACATATTCAATGCTGGTACCCAGGACTGTCAAGAGACACAGCTGGGCCCAAGTCAAAAAATGATAAGGGCTCCACCACCACCACTGCATTCTCCCTCCCCCATCCTCTACTTCCCTAGAGTCATTGAATGGCAGTCAGCAGCAATTGAGAGAGACTGCTCTGCTGGCCATGGGTCCTTCTTCCTGCTATGTCCCGCCTCCTATGAAGTAACTTCCTGTTTCTGCATAGGCAGGACGCAAAGGCAGGTGGGAAGTAGGACCTTTGGACAGCAGAGCAGTCTCTCTTGATCGCTGCTGCCTTCTATTCAATGATTCTGGGAAAATGGAGGACAAGAGGGGGGGGGTTGGAAGGGATGGAAAGACGATGGATCTCACCTGAGACCCCCCTTACAGCCTGGGCCCTGGGGAATTTTGCTTCCCTCCAGCAGCCCTACTGGTACCTAGATTAGACCTGGCACTGGATACTGGGAACTGATTCAGTGCAAATCAATTGAACAAACTCTAAGCCATCAATAATTAGGCGCAAACAACCAATTATTGAGGTTATTGGAACTCAGAATTCGGCAGGGCACCTAACTTCCTTAGCATGTATCTAAAAAAGGGGTGTGGCCATGGGAAGGCCATAGGCATGTCAGAGGCATTCCTAGGGTTACCATTTTGTGTCCTCTGAAAAAGAGGACACATGTCACGCCCCCCTACCCCGCCCCCGCCACGCCTCATGCCCCGCCCCTGCCACGCCCCCTTCAGGTCCGGGTTCCGCCCCTATTCCCCCCCCCCCGTCACATAGTCCCCTCCCCCCCATCACATACCCCCCCCTCACTTACTGTCTAGCCCTGGTGGTCTAGTAGCGTCTTCTCTTCGGGGCAGGAAAGAGCCCCCTCTTTCCTGCCCGGAGCGCTGCCTGCCCTTGCCTGCTGCATCCTCCTCGGTATGGCTGGGGATTCAAAATGGCCACCGAGAGTTGAAGCGGCCTCGCGAGAGTTCAACTCTCGGCGGCCATTTTGAATCCCCAGCCAGACCGAGAAGGATGATAGACAGGGGAGGCAGCGCTCCGGGCAGGAAAGAGGGGGCTCTTTCCTGCCCCGAAGACGTCACTAGACCACCAGGGAACATGGTAAGGAAGGGGAGGGGACGGGAGACCAGGTCACCAGACCCACGGCGCCGATCGCCCGCCCACACGCCCACCGCACGCACGCGCCTGCCCGCACCCGCGCCCACGTTTGTCCAGAAATCCGGACAAACGTGGGCGGGGGCAAAATCCGCCGGACGCCCCGGACATGCCCTCAAAAAGAGGACATGTCCGGGGAAATCCGGACGTATGGTAACCCTAGGCATTCCAAACAAGTATTATATAATGCAGGGTCAGCACAACCAGCTCGGGCGCCAGCATTTACATGAGGTTTCAGCAGGTGTACGTCTGACGTCCAAAGTTTAGGCACGGCAGAAAAAAATTGGTCCCTAGTATGATTCTATAAAGGGTATCTGCTTTTTATAGAATCGCGCCTAGCGCCAATCTTTCCTGGTGTCCATTTTTGAGCGTGGTTTATAGAATTTCCCCCACACTCACTTACATCTTCTTTGACGCAGGTGTAAACTCACGCATGACCACTCACACATTATCTGGGCTGCTTCTGGAAGCCTAAAGACACGTAGACTTGTATGATGGCTTTGTAAGACCGGCTTAAAACAGCCACTTTTTTTTGGTCTTCTCACATAGTCACCCTGTTATAAAATCAAGCCCCTACTGTTCAAAAGAGGCCAAAAGTGAGAGCTGACTGAATTTCCTGAGCCAGGGTACCTTCCGTTTGGAGGTCAAACTGGCACAGCATTAATAGCATTTGTTTGAAACCAGCTGTAACATATTTTCAAAGTAAGGACAAGAGGTTGTGGATAGGATGCCATCATATTACTACTGCTCAGCCTACTATGCACACTGTTATCCTACCCAGCAAGACCAATACACTCTGCTTTCTGTACTGGTTCAAATGTCCATGTTTTGAATCTTAAAAAAATAACATGGGGGGGGGGGGGGGGGGAAGAGAGCGAACAATTTCAAAACTACGAGTCTGAAAACTGCCATCCTGTACCTGGCTGGACAGACATACCAGCTTCCATAGCAAGCACACACTTATTGATTTGGATTTTGCTCACACCTTTTTCACTAGCAGCTCAAGGTGAGTTACATTCAGGAATGCTGAGTATTTCTCTATCTCTAGAAGGCTCACAATCTAAGTTTGTACCTTAGGCAATGGAAGGTTAAGTGACTTGCCCAAGATCACAAGAAGCAGCAGTGGGATTTGAACTGGCCACCTCTGGATTGCAAGACTGATACTCTAACCACTAGGCCACTCCTCCACTCCACAATTTTAGCTAGGCTAAAAAAAAGAGCTGCTCCCCTGGCTGTTTTGTCCCCTGGGTTAGGTTGGGGGTCACAACAGAAAGCGAATGTGGTATTTTCAAAATGCAAGTACCCTATTTTGTCCTCACTCAGCTGCCTGTGCAAACAGCAGGTGTGAAATACGCAGGCACTTTCAGGGCATCCAAGCTGCCACTGCTGATCTTCAAAGAGAAACAACCCACACGCCTTCCTTTTGCAGCTTGGCTGCAAGGTACCCGAGTTGAAAATGTCCACGTGTATTGCAAATATCATGGTCTACTTAAAACTACTACTACTACTATTTGACATTTATAGAGCGCTACTCGGGTTACGCAGCGCTGTACAATAAACAAAGAATGACGGTCCCTGCTCAAAGGAGCTTACAATCTAGAGGACAAGACGGACAAGGAGAGCAGACAAGCAATAATTGGAACAGTCTAGGTTACTAGGTACAATGTTAGGTTCCGAAAGCGACATTGAAGAGGTGAGTTTTGAGTAGAGATTTGAAGATGGACAGTGAGGGTGCTTGGCGTATGGGCACAGGGAGTCTATTCCAGGCATAGGGTGAGGCGAGGCAGAAAGGGCTGAGCCTGGAATTGGCGGTGGCGGAGAAGGGTACAGATCTCTGCTTAAGCAACACTTTCTGAATCATGTTTTTAAAGCTGCATTACATGGTCCATTCTGTTTCCTTGTTCCAGGTTTCTCCCTAGAAAAAGGTATTTCCACAGAGTAACTTCTCCTTTCTGGAACGATGTGTCCAAAGGGGTTAATTTTGAGCACAACATGACAGTAATGAACCTCACTCCTAAGCCAGGGTTTATGGACCATGATCTCAGTCTCTTAAATTGACTGCTCATGCTTGTCGAAGGCAGTATCTTCTGGTGTTGCTTTGGTGAATATTGCTACTGATTGCTCTCACCTACAAAACAATAAAAAAAATAAACCATCCCTCCAATAATTTCCCATTCCACAATATGGTTCAAAAGGAAATTAGGCCTTTTTTTCTATCCTAAACTCTCCCTCTTAGGAGTCTTCAAATGTGAGCATGTAATCTTAACACTCAAAATCGCAAACTTAATTTCTATTTGTTCTCTATTAGAGACAGGCAGGGAGAGAGAAAAAGACACAAAATACCCTTGTGTCTCCTGCTTTCTATGCACCACCTGTGGCAGTGTTTCAATATCCAAATTTGTGTTACAGGGTTTCTTTCATGCAGCGCTCCACAGCTGCTGGATTCTGAGCAGGCTGCAGTCACCCTTCCTTGCGCAAGCTGCATTCAAGAAAGAAGCCAAGATTGTAATTTTTTTTTTCCTCTGCCTTTTAAATGAAATAAAATGCATCTGTTTTTGTGTTTTGAGCGCTCAGGCAGAGTAGCAAAGCCTCCCTACTACATTCCAAAAGAAAAACATATGTTTCCGGCTATAATTTCTGAACAATTATATAAGCTTTCTTTTCTCTCCTGAGGTGGGTGAGCGAGAGGAGAAAGAAATATGGTGAGGAAGATCTCAGGCCCCTTGAGATATTACTACTACTTAGCACTTTTACAGAACTAGTGGATACATCAGGGATAGACAACCAGAGTCCTGGAGGGTCAAAACCCAGTCAGGTATTCATAGTACCAAAGTAAATGACGGCAGATAAAGACCTGTTCGGTCCATTCAGTCTGCCCAACAAGATAAACTCATTTTACATGGTATGCGATACTTTATATGTATACCCGAGTTTGATTTCCACAATGAATTGAATTCATGGACTTAATGGAATTCAAGATTTGCACAATGAATATACATGAGATCTATTTGCATACAATGGAAGCAGTACATGCAAATCAATGTCATGCAAATTCATTGTGGAAATCTTAAAAACCTGACTGGGTTTTGGCCCTCGAGAACCGTGGCTAACCACCCCTAATTTACATTAGGCCCTTGGTGTTCACTCCCAGTCCTCGAGGGGAGTGAACACCAATATGCATGAATATGAATGAGAGAGATTTACATACCTACTACTTCCATTGTATGCAAATCTCTCATGCATTTCATTAGGAGTATCCTGAAACCTGACCTTTGGGCAGCCCTTGAGAAAAGGAAGCTATACAGGTTGCTGGCTGTCCCAGGACTTGGTACCGGTATGTCTCATCAGGGATGCAGAGAGGGGAGGGGGCAGAATTCCCTGGGTCCAGCCTCCAAAGGGGGCCTGGTGCCGGGGTCTCTCTCTCTCTTCTGCTCTTGGCGGGCCCCGAGTGATCAGGTCCCGACAGGAGCAGGAGAGAGAAAACTCCGGCGCCGGGGCCCCCCTCCAGCACTGCTCTTCGCTCGCCTCTACCGCCGTGCCCAGTGGCTGCTTTTCCCCCTCAGGCGCATGCTCAGTTTTGAAAGCGAGCTTGCGCGACGAGAGAAAAAAAGCAGCCGTAGGGGCAGGGCAGGCATGAAGAGCAACACTGGATGCTGGCGGGGCCTCAGGATCCCCGCCAGCCCCAAGGTACTTCAGTTGCGGCAGAAGCGGTCCTGGGTTGAGGGGGTGGGAGTGGCAACGATCCTAGAGGGCGGTGGCGATCAGGGGGGGGCGTGCCCCGCCCCAAGCCCGGCTCAGTCTCTTGGCGGCCCTGTGTCTCATCGGAACACATGAACCGCTCCACAATGGACCATTCTCTGCACTGTCTCACGCACCACGAAGGCACACAAATGTGACTGTGTGTTTGTGGCCTTGCAGACTGCGGCATTACAAAATAGATCCTTGTGCGGCAGTTCATCATGAACTGACCACCTGAATGTCCTGGGGTTTTCCAAACTTGGATAAAATAGATTATCTGAACCCAGATGCAAGGAGATCCAGTTGTTTCGTATATCAAGTTAAATGGAAATATTTTGTAACTGCTAAGGTTAGGGCAGTGCAGTACGCCACACAGCTCAGCCTCAGATGGATTCGTACCGTGGAGCCAGGATGAGAAACAGCGTGATGCAGATTTTATTTTAGAATCATGCAATTATATTTGGATTCCAAACATCCACTTGAGACCTTTATATATTTAATCTAATTTTAAAAATCTCTGAAGGGTTAATTGCTTGGTACTATTAGACTTACCCCCAGGTCTCTCTGTAGCATCCAACATAGTTGGTTCCCACTGTTTTAAACCTTTGCTTTTATGAATTGAGAGGTGTGGCCTCGCGGTTGGAACAATGGGCAACAAATCAAAGAAACCCGAGTTCAAATCCTCCCACTAATGCTGCCTCACCTACAAATTTAGGGGGAAATTTTAATCACAGTTTTTCCATATGTAAAGTTGAGTTTATTATGCATTTGATATACAATCTTAGCTGGCGTTCAGATCAGAGCGGTTTATAATAAAAACAAAACAAAAAGGAACAGGAAAAGGAAGTACAAAATTGCAAAAGGAAAGCAGTCATTCATGCAAAAAACAGAAAATACAAAACAAAAATACTTTTATAAAATTACTCCAAGACATATGTGAAATGCACGTATATAAATAGTAGAATAGCACAAAAAGGAAGCAGATTGTGGAAGAATGTGTAAAAAGTCCAATTTTATTCACCACAAAGATAAAAACACTTGTCTAAAAGCCCGACACGGCCATGTTTCGCCCTAAAAGGGCTGCGTCAGGGGCTTAATATACCAGCACTGTTGTACAAAAAATTCCTCTTATAGGATACACAATACTCCTTCTCCAGGAAGTAGTTCTAGGGACTATTGTGTGTCCTATAAGAGGAATCTTTGTACAACACTACTGGTACCTTAAGTCCCTGACGCAGCCCTTTATGGGCAAAACATGACCATGTCGGGCTTTTAGATAAGTGCTTTTATCTTTGTGGTGAATAAAATCGGACTTTTTACACATTCTTCCACGTGTATGTATCTATTTATAATTCCAAAAAACAAGCAGGCTGGCAATCTGCCAAATCCAGACTGGATAACACAAAAAGGAAGCAGATCATAGTAACATAGTAGGTGACGGCAGAAAAAAGACCTGTACAGTCCATCCAGTATGTCCAACAAGATAAACTCATATGTGCTATTTTATATGTATACCTGACCTTGATTTGTATCTTCCATTTTCAGGGCACAGACCGTAGAAGTCTGCCCAGCACTAGCCCCACCTCCCAACCACTAGCCCCACCTCCTAAACACCGGTGCTGCCACCCAATCTCTGCTAAGCTTCTGAGGATCCATTTCTTCTGAACAGGATTCCTTTATGTTTATTCCACGCATTTTTGAATTCCGTTACCGTTTTCATCGCCACCACCTCCCTCGGGAGGGCATTCCAAGTATCCACCACTCTCTCCGTGAAAAAATACTTCCTAACATTTTCCTTGAGTCTGTTGAAGGGGGGCAGACTCAAGAAAATGAGTTCATGCCAATAATTTCTTGTTACAGACCCAATTATTGGCACTAATTGGCTCGTTATTCTATTATTGCATGTGCAGATGAGGGCCGCACCTAAATTTACATGCGCAATTTTTGGCAACCTTTACAGAATGAGGGGGCCAGTGCTCAAAAGAAATCATGCATGTTTTAATTTACAATGCATCAATATTTTTATTTATTACGATTTACCGCCTTTTTGAAAGAATACACTCAAGGCAGTGTACAGTAAGAATAAATCAAACATAAGCAACAGAAAATTACAGCAGTAAAAATATTCAAATAACAATACAAAGTATGGCATAGTATACAATTTACAATGTCAACACAATATGTAATAGAACATTTTAATTGACAGTGTAGGATATAAGCAAAGATGGAACATAAAGATAGGGAAGAGAATAAGAAAATGACTAACTTAAAGAAAGGTGCACATGAGGTCAGAGAGATGATTAAATATTATCTCAGCTAGGGTAGGAGTAGATAAACATGTCCTGCTGCATTATGTGCAGCCCCAGTCACTCCTTGAGTGTGTGAGTGGGACTAACAAGTTAGTTACTTCTTCCATTAAAGGATTGGTTGAAGAGCCAAGCTTTCACCTGCTTCCTGAAGTAGAGCTAGTCTTGTGTTAAGCGGAGCCTTTCAGGAGGTGCATTCCAGACTGTTTGGGCTACTCTGGAGAAGGCTCGCTTGCTGTAATGTCTTTTGGAGAGGGTGCGGTTAGGGATATCCTTTGGAAGAACCTTAGTGTCCTTTGGAGTTGTGCAGAGAGTCATTCTGTTCTTCAAGTACTCTGGCCCATTTCCCTTAAGGGCCTTGAAGATCAGACACAGAATTTTAAATTTAGCCCTGAACTGTACTGGTAGCCAGTGAAGGTTTTGCAAAAATGGTGTGATGTGGTCACATCTAGACTGCATCAACTTGACATTTCGTCCTTTAGATTGTAAGCTCCTCTGAGCAGGGACTGTCCTTCTTTGTTGATTTGTACAGCGCTGCGTAACCCTAGTAGCGCTCTAGAAATGTTAAGTAGTAGTTAGTAGTACATCGCTTGCAACCTTCTGTTAGTTTTGCTGCAGCATTCAGAATCAATTGGAGCTGGTGCAGACCCTTTGTAGTCAGAGCAGTGTGGAGTGCGTTACAGTAATCCAGTCTTGATGTTATCATGGCTTCTCAATGCAAGGACAGGGACAGTGTAGCTGTTCCAAATAGTAGTTGCAGCTCTTGAAGGTTACTTCAAGCACACATATAGACAGATATAAATGGCTATACATACTACAATCCAAATGTTCCTGTTCCTCAACAGGAACCATGAAGTGAAGGTCAGTGAGGGAACTGTTACTGCAGTGCCAGCTGCATGGCAGCGGTAGGCCTCAGGGGCAGAAAACAAACACTCCTCAAAGGCACTGCTGACCCTGTCCTTCCACCACCAGCAAACAAGCTCATAAGCAGCTGACCGGAGGAAAAGACAGAAGTAGGAGAGCTGAAGAGAAGGGCTTCCTGCCAGCCCCCATACCAAACAGCTGCAAAGCCAGCTGCGCACTATAAAAGGGGAGGGGATTTAGCAGACAGCAAAAGGGAAACGGGTAAAAGGTAGAGCAAGTGGAAAAGGACAGAGATTGGCAGCAAAGGAGGAGAATGGAGATTACAGGTAAGAAAGAAGGAACAGAAAAGAAAAAAATGGGAGAGAAAGAACAAGGGGGTGGAAAGAACGAGAGACTGAGAGCAAAGTGGGGAAATAGGAGGGGAGGAGACAAACAGCAAAGGGTGGCAGCTGGAGCAGAAGTGGCAGGGCCTATCAGACAGGAGGGAGGTGGGAAGGGAAAAATAGGAGGTAGAGAAGAAAGATCTAAGAGAGAAGAAGGAAACACAACCTTACTTGGTACTAGAAGCCATTTTGGGCCACCACTGCAGTTTCTGGCACAATCTCTTGTATCAGAGAATGCAGATTGAATTTTCTTCCCTCACCCCTCCCCAATCCACTAAGCACTAGGAAATTATATGTGTGCTGTAAAAGCAATACCAAGGGGATCCTCAGAAGCTTAGCCGGGATTGGGTGGCAGAGCCGGTGGGGGGAGGCGGGGCTGGTGCTGGGCAAGACTTCTACGTTCTGTGCCCTAAAAATGGCAGATACAAATCAAGGTAAGGTATACACAAAAAGTAGCACATATGAGTTTAACTTGTTGGGCAGACTGGATGGACCGTGCAGGTCTTTTTCTGCCGTCATCTACTATTTTACTATGTATGTAAGAAAATCCCCAAATCTCCCAAATACTGTGATCTTTCCAGTGTTATTTTTCTAGGAGGAAGGAGAATTTCTGGTAAATTGGAAAGACTAGTGCAAGTGAACAAGAAATGTCATGCCTTGAGATATCGCTGTCTTCATTTAACATTTTACTAGACTTTCAGGTCTTTCCAGGCAGCGTGTTCTCTCTATCCTAATCAGCAGTTCCCTATAATTGGAAGGTAGGAAGGCGCCCTTCCGTCCCTGCTCCTCTGACTTGGTCCCCCAGCTCTACCCCATCTGCTGGACTGTCCGCCTGCCACTGGATGCCACCTCTTATATCCTCCTTAAATCATTCTAGCATGCCCTGATGTTGGCCGCTGCTCTGCTGCCAATTAACTCTGTCTAGGACTGACTTCATGATAGAAGCTTCTGTAGCAGAGCTTTATTAGATCCAAGTACACATAATTTCGCCTGCTGCTTTCACATTTCCTACATTCCTATCTCCATTTCCTCTGTGGCTAACTTGTGTTTTCCTATTTTCCCTTCCTCCTGTGAGCAAGGACCTTCAACTCCACACAGTTTGAAACTATCCCAACCTCCACGATTTCTTACTCAGCTTTGTAGCTCTGTGCTTTTGAAACAGCTCTTTTCCCCACAGCAAGCAGACATACTCATGAATTTCAGGGCAGTTTATAATTCTTCCACCTAAAGTGCTGTGCAGTTCATCATTAATTCCTTGCTGATTAAGGGAGAAAGTTATCAACATGGGCTGCCGTTAAGATGGATTATTTTACCACAAGTCATGCTATTTTAGCACAGGGTCCCATTTTATGCGATGAGACCCTGTGCTAAAATAGCACAACTTGCAGTAAAATAACCCTGATTAACAGTAGCCCATGTTGATGACTTACCCTCTTAATTAAAGAAACAAATAAATGTCTCTAGAAATCAGAATCACTGCTATATGTAATAAAAGTGGCATTGTGACATCACTGATGAGGTTGGCTCTTAGGCATTGGTGGAATGAGGCATTATGACATCACAATATCAGCTCTGTTACCAGAGACTGAAACTCTTCATACTAAGGAGGGAAGTTATCAACGTGTTCTACCATTGAGACAGGTCATTTATTCTACCACACGTTGTGCTATTTTAGCACAGGGTCCCATTTTCGGCAGCAAGACAGCTCTGATTGATGATAATAAAAGTCCAACTTTATTCACCACATAAATACATCTTCAGTTTGTCCGACATTGGGAGAGTATGTTCCGGGGTTTTTATGGATGAAAGGAGGTTTGTTTTATGGTGAGAAGAGAGAATAAGGCAGTGAGTTTTTTCCTTGTTGAGTTTGAATGCCAATGCCCAGGCATCCATTAAGCTTAAACTAGTCTTTATTGCAACAGTGATTTCTGTTGGATTACAGTTGAACGGTATGTAAATGGTGACATCATCCGCATACAGAAAATGATTAAGATTATGCTTGTATAGGGCATGAGCAAGGGGGATCATCATCAGATTACATAATATGGGTGAGAGAGGTGAAAATGTCCCAGTTTTTCAAGCAAGCTTACCCTAATGGACCAACTTAATTCTACCAGCCCACCTACAATACTCCTGCTACGACGTCGACACTAACTTTGACCCCAATGACACATTTGACCTTATTGATACAAATGCTACAAATAATAATAATAATAATTCTCAAATCCTCTTATACTCAATCCCTTATCTTCTCCCCTCCATCCTTTTACCATTTTCCTCCCAATCTCCTTCCATTTTACCTATCCTATCCTTGTCTACCTTCCCTATTCTACTCATATATTCCTGTGCGCTGTTGCCAGTGTTTTTTCTCAGTTCTTAATATTCTTTTCACATATCCTTTGTAATGCTTTTTCACTATGTAAGTAGTTATGATCATCACAGTTTATAATACTCTTCCTACATTTTCTTGTTTTGCTTTATTTTCTACCATGTAAGATGCTTTCTTTTACAATGTAAGCCGCACTGAGCCCGCTGTATGTGGGAAAGAGCAGGGTACAAATGTAATAAATAAATAAATACTTAAAAGCCCTACATAGCCATGTTTTGCCCTATAAAGAAATGCTTGTTAGTATAAATCATAACCCACCTCCCCCCCCCCAAAAAAAAACAATAAACACAAAATCATAGTAACTACTGCTAAAAGCATACACATTCAGTAATATTTATGTTTTTATCAGTAGTTATTTTGATTTTGTATTGTTATATGTTTTTGGCTTCAGTCTGTGATTTATGATTTTGTTTTCAGTTATTTGTTTTATGGGTTCTTATGATTTATACTAACATGTATTTCTTTAGTACCTAACAGTCTTTATTAGCCCCTGACGCAGCCAGGGTGAAACATGGCCGTGTTGGGCTTTTAAGTACCATATATACTCGAATATAAACCCATCCGAATATAAACAAGATAACATTTTTCCCCTAAAAGGGGGGGGGGGGGGGGGGGAATGTTAACTTTAATATAAACCAATGGTTTAACTTCAAGTAATCCTCTCTCTCCTTCCTTCCTTCCTTCCCTCCCTCCCCCATGGTGTCCTGCCTTGGCTGGCTCTGTCCCCAGCCCCCTCCCCCTCAACTGGAAACTCCCACTCATTCACTCCCTCCATTGTAAAGAGGACCCCCCCCCCCCCCGATGTACTATAGGCCCCTCCCTGGGCTTACCTAACAGCCCTAGTGGTCCAGTGGCAAGCTGGAGCAAGAGCGATCTTCCTATGCTTGTGCCCATGCAGTCTCCATACCAAAAATGGTTGCCATAAGTTCCCACGGCAATCTCACAAGAATGCCACTGAAACTTCTGGTAGCCATTTCAGTACAGAAACTGCACAGGCAGGAGTGTAGGAGGATTGCTCCTGCCCCAGTTCACCTCTGGACCACTAGGACTGTAAGGCAGGCCTGAGGAGGGGCCTACATTGGGTCCAGGAGGTAGGGTGTCCTCTTTATAATGGAGGAGTGACTGAGTTTCCACTTTATTTACACTTTTTATTTATTTAGATTTTTGCTCACACTTTTTTCAGTAGTAGCTCAAGGTGAGTTACATTCAGGTACTCTGGATATTTCTCTGTCCCAGAAGGGCTCACAATCTAAGTTTGTACCTGAGGCAATGGGTTAAGTGACTTGCCCAAGATCACAAGGAGCAGCAGTGGGATTTGAACCGGCCACCTCTGGATTGCAAAACTGGTGCTCTAGCCACTAGGCCACTCGGGAGGAGATGGGGGCAGAGACAGCTGCGGAAGGCCATCCTGGGAAAGGGAGGGAACGGTGGATGCCCCGGACTTTAGTAACAGTTATCAGGTGGGGAGGAGAGGACAAAAGTGCCTGTCACTGGGTGGGGACTTGAATATAAACCGAGACCCCCATTTTTGGGCCATTTTTTTTTGGTCCAAAAATCTCAGTTTATATTCGAGTATATACGGTGTTTATTCATTTATGATTTTATGTGGTGAATAAAGTTGGACCTTTATTATCATTGATCTGCTGTCTTGCTGCCATTCTTGGATTTTGCGGACCGTCTTCTCATGTGTTTTAAGGGTCCCATTTTATGCTAAAACAGCATGACTTGTGGTAAACTCAACCATCTTAACGCCAGCCCAGTTTGGTAACTTCTCCCCTAAAATTAGATTGTAAGCTCTATTGAGCAGGGACTGTCTCTCTGTGTCAGGTGTTCAGCACTGCGTGCGTCTGGTAGCCCTATGCAAATGCTAATAATAATAATAAAATGGCAATTCCATAGCAGGGCACCTGCATTTACACACAACCCGCATGAGTGACGTTACAGAACACTAGCACTCTTACACGCTAAGGGCCAGATTCAGTAAACTACTACTACTTAGCATTTCTATAGCGCTGCCAGGGTTACGCAGCGCTGTACAATTTTAGCATGGGAAAGGACAGTCCCTGCTCAAGAGAGCTTACAATCTAAAGGTTACAAACTATGTAGTCAGTGTAGGTATCTTACAACTTATGTAGTCAATGTAAGTAGCTTACAATCTAAAGGTTATAAGCTATGTAGGGAAGGTGGTTAGGCGCCAAAAGCAAGGGAGAAGAGATGGGCTTTGAGTAAGGACTTGAAGATGGGCAGGGAGGGCGCATGGCATATGGGCTCGGGAAGTCTGTTCCAGGCATAAGGTGATGCGAGGCAGAAGGGGCGGAGTCTGGAGTTAGCGGTGGTAGAGAAGGGTACAGATAGTAGTGATTTGTCCTGAGAGCGGAGGTTACAGGTGGGAACATATGGGGAGAGGAGGGTAGAGAGGTAAAGGGGGGCTGCAGATTGTGGTTCAATTGGATAGGCGAGCATCCATTGCAGAATACTACTAGCTTAGGGGAATTTTACTAAAGTGTGCCAAAAAATGGCCTGCCCTGGTGTAGGCGCGTGTTTTCCACGCGCGTGGGTCCACTTTTCAGCGCGCCTGCAAAAAAGGCCGTTTTGGGGGCGGCCAAAAATGAACGTGCCATAAACTTAAAACCAGCATGCATCCGTTTTCGGCCTGAGACCTTACCACCACCCACTGACCTAGCGGTAAGTTCTCACGTGTAAACAGGGCGGTGACTGTCAGCGCACGTACACTGCCGATTACTGCCAGGTAAGATTTTCTACCGCGTGTTTTGGACCCGCGTCAAAAATGGAATTACCGCCTGGGGCACATGGTAGCCGAGGTGCCAATCTGGAGGTTATTCTGTAAAAGAAAGAATTCTAAAGGTCAAACGCATGTCTATATTTTATGTACGAGCACTTACACCAACCGCAGACCACAGAGATAGTGTAAATACTCCCAACTTGATTGCTAAAACACATGCACAAATTATAGTATTCTGTACTTTACATGATAATTGTGTGCCCTGCCCCCCTTCAAATATGCACTATTGCACTTAGGTGCCATAATGGCATTTACATATGTAACATCGGTACCCTCCACCTACATACTGCTGAAAGGGAATGGTACTTGATATACTGTCTGTGTTTTTTGCAACTACATTCAAAGCGGTTTACATAGAATATACAGGTACTTATTTGTACCTGGGGCAATGGAGGGTTAAAGTGGTTTGCCCAGAGTCATAAGGAACTGCAGTGGGACTTGAACCCAGTTCCCCAGGATCAAAGTCTGCTGCTCTAATTACTAGGCCACTCCCACACTCTACTTTCTTTTTAGCATGTGCCTTGTATTTTGAGCTAAATAGGTGAGATTCTCAACCTGTTTTAATCTACTTTTGTATTGCCACATTAAGAACTGATAGTCAATATCTCGCCTATCCAATTGAACCACAACAGATCACTAGAGCCTCTCCTGCCTGCTTAAATGGTTTTGAATGTCAGGCCCTATCTTTTTTTATCATTGAATATTTTATTGTATTTTAAAGATGCATAGGAATAACTTGTACAATACCACTGCAACAACAGCAAAATAAAGATATGAATATGGAGTCACAAATTAAGTAACCCCCTCTCATATACCTCAGTATATAAACAGTTAAATTCCCTCTAATACACATCAACATCTACCCAAATAAATCTCCCCCATTTCTCCCTCCCTCTCCGCACCTTAACCCCAACTCTATCGGATTGTCCAGTGGGTTCTTTGGGTTCTTCAGGCCAATCTCGCCATCCTCCTCCCTCCCACCAACCAAATAACCTTCATCATATAATCTCTCAACCCCCCCCCCCCCCCCCCCCATATTCAAATACGAGCTAAACAGTTTGAAATCTATCCCAATCTCACTTGGTAAAAGCAGTCCCTACACTGTACTGTGAGGCGTTCCATATACACTAGCTGACCCAGCTTACCCCACACTCCACGTTCTGTGTAGGATCATTACACTTGAAGCCAACAGAAATTCTACTTTCAGATTCTTATCTTGTTGAAAAGATGTTATTTCTCTGGGTTTAAGGGTCACAAGTGAGATATGCTAGGTTACTGAGCATGACAGAAGAGGTCTCAGGCATGGGAGCTAATTTCATTTTGAGCCATCCTTACATATGATGGTGGCCTATATTTTTTTATTATGGCTGTATCAGATGCTGCCTTTCATTAAGGCCAAGTTCCATGGGGAAAAAGAAGCTAAGATGAAAATTATTTCTAGAGGTGACACATCCTTATTGCCAATCTTATGTCTATTGGGTTACTGGAAAGATGTCAAAGTCTCCATAAAGCATGAGACGCTTATAAGTCATCTCCTTAGTATGGAAAGAGACTCTCAGAAGGTCGCACAGGCAAAGGCAGATGTTTGAAATTGCTTTAACTGAAAAATACCTTTTCTGCTCAGTGGGGAGCTTGATGTATGTAACAGTGTCTGGGCTAACTAGTAATGTCCATGTGCTCATAGTTAATTTGGGCATGCGAGACTTGAACAGCACTAGCTCTAGGATAATTCCTAAGCGATAATATGTAAAACTAGGTAAAAAAGGCCCGTTTCTGAAGGCAAGGAAACGGGCCCTAGGCAGACAATTCCCCCCCCCCCCGCGCTACGGCCCCTCGACCCCCCCGTGCTGGCAAAAACCGCCCTCCGCCGCCGTTGTGGACTACCTCTGCTGACGGGGGACCCAAACCCCCGACAGCCGAAGTGCTGTTGTGCCCTTCGCATTGCTTCCTCAATCATCTTCTCTGGAAGTTCCTCTGCGTGCGTCTGACGTCAGACGCACGCAGAGAAACTTGCTGAGAAGATGATTGAGGAAGCAACACGAAAAGCACAATAGCACTTCGGCTGTCGGGGGTTTGGGTCCCCCGTCAGCACAGGTAGTCCACAACGGTGGGGGGGGGGTCGGTTTTCGGCAGGCCGAGGGGGGGGTCGACAGGTTCGCGGAAGGGGGGGGTCGAGGGGGCCGTAGCGCAGGGGGTGACAGATGATTCCAAGGCAGGGGGAGGAGTAGGGAAACACGCTACTCCTCCCCTTGCCTTGGAATCAGCTGTTATGACGTCAGTGCGTGTCTGCCTAGCAGACCACCTCCAGGGAGCCACGGTCCCAAGCACAGAACGTTGGAGGTGAGAATTATTATATAGGATGTGCAGTATATTCTGGATATAGGGTAAGCTAGGATGTCTGTCCATTCAAATAACAAGTCAAAAGACAAATTTCACATTTATTTACTATACCGCAAATAATAAAAGCATCTAAGCAGTTTACAAATAAAATCAATACGTTTGGGTAGAGAGTACAGAGAGTTACATGATAGGGGGGCCCTAGTTTACATTTTACAAGGGGAGTAAACAGGAATGTGAGGCAGTGGCGTAGCTACGTGGGGCCACGGGGGCCTGGGCCCCCGCAGATTTGGCCCTGGACCCCCCTCCCCGCCGCCAACCCTCCCCCGCCCGCCGCCTACCTTTGCTGGCAGGGGACCCCAACCCCCGCCAGCCGAGGTCCTTTCTTCTGGCGCAAAAACTTTGTTCTGTTTCTGTGAGTCTGACGTCCTGCAAAGAAACAGAACGAAGCCTTGCGCCGGAAGAGGACCTCGGCTGGCGGGGGTTGGGGGTCCCCCGCCAGCAAAGGTAGGTGACGGCGGGGGAGGGTTGGCATCGGCAGGGGGGAGTCGAGAGGGTCATCGGCATGGGGGGGCAAAGTTATTGTTGGATGGTGGCGGCAGCAGGGGGGTCTAGATTTAGGCACAGTATACAGGATACGTTTAGTTAATTTCCTAGTGCCTAAAACTACGAGCATCCATTTATATCAATGAAAATGTGGCGTAAATCACAGCACGCAGATTTAGGTGCAGAGGACCCATATTCTACAACAACGCATCTAAAGTTTGGAACACCCACGAAATGCCCATAACCACGCCACTTGTTGCCTACATGCATTAAAATTTAGGTGTAATGTGTGTTATAGAATACGCCTAGAGATTTGTGCGTGTAAATTATAATTATTGCCATTAGTGCTCATTATTGCTTGTTAAGTGCTGTTAACAACGCTGATTGCCACATGGAAGGTCTCCGGTTCAATCTTCAAGCCACGTCGTCCACTCCTGGGTCACCTGGAGCTGGTGGGGGGGGGACTCTCCCAGGCAACATTCACAGCACCAGGGAATGGAGGAATTTGGACTCATGCTTGCAGGGCCCTGGAACAAACTCTAGTGTGTAGCCCCTAGCCAACAGTATCGTTTTAATACCTGGACTAAAATAAATAGGAGGGAATATATTTAAAAGATAAATTCCCTGGGTATAGTTGTATATGATGGTTAATGGCACGAGAGACCAGCCCGCGTTCTGACTGAACTGGAAATATAAAAAAAGCAGAAAGAAATGGCTGGGTTCAAAAAATAATACTAAAGGACACCAACAGAAAAGGGAGTGTTGATGCCTCTGTATAAGTCGTTGGTTGAGGCCCCATCTGGAGTATTGTGTTCAGTTTTGGAGGGCCGTATCAGGCTAAGGATGTAAAAGAATCGAAGCGGTGCAAAGAAAAGCTATGAGAATGGTATGGGGATTTGCGTTACAAGACGTATGAGGAGACACCTTGCTAACCTGAACATGTATACCCTGGAGGAAAGGAGAACAGGGGTGATATGATACCAGAAGTTCAAATATTTGAAAGGTATTAATCTGCCAAACGACCTTTTCCGGAGATACGAAGGCGGGTAGAATGAGAGGACATGAATGAGATATGAAGGGGGGCAGACACAAGAAAAATGTCAGGAAGTATTTCTTCACAGAGAGAGTGGTGGATGCTTGGAATGCCCTCCCGTGGGAGGTGGTGGAGATGAAAACGGTAACGGAATTCAAACATGCGTGGGATAAACATAAAGGAATCCTGTTCAGAAGGAATGGATCCTCAGGAGCTTAACCGAGATTGGATAGCAGAGCCAGTGGTGGGAGGTGGGGCTGGAGGTTGGAGGCAGGGATAGTGCTGGGCAGACTTTACGGTCTGTGCCAGAGTCGGTGGTGGGAGACAGGGATAGTGCTGGGCAGACTTATACGGTCTGTGCCAGAGCCGGTGGTTGGGAGGCAGGGATAGTGCTGGGCAGACTTATACGGTCTGTGCCCTGAAGAGCATAGGTACAAATCAAGTAGGGTATACACAAAAAGTAGCACACATGAGTTGTCTTGTTGGGCAGACTGGATGGACCGTGCAGGTCTTTTTTCTGCCGTCATCTACTATATTACTATGTTACTATGACAGCCTCTATAGGTTTCAGTTGTTGTTTTCAGATCAAGGAAACACTGCTCTAGTAGCCAGTTTATTGTTTGATTATGAAATACTCTTCAAATTTTCACTCCCATGTGTCTGGCCATAGTGAAATATGGCTGTTCACTTTATTTTTTTAGTACAAATGCCCTTATGTATCCTGGATTCACAAAACTGCAGAGTTAATATTCTTTAACAGTTTACCTAGATAGTGCCACATTTTCTCTAGGCCTGTTTCCACTATGGCCTGTACACTCAATGTATTCTGGGAGTTGTAGTCTTTTCATCAACACAAAAGTTCTGCAGTAGGAACTGATTGGGGGGGGGGGGGGGGCAGTGTTGAACAGCAGTTTAGAAAAACAGAAACCAGTAAATAGTAAATGATAACCTAAATCAGGGGTGTCCAACCTCGGCCCTCGCCAGGTCGGGTTTTCAGGATTTTCCCAATAGATATGCATGAGATTTGTTTGCATACAATGGAGGAAGTGCAAGCAAATAGTTCTCATGCATATTCATTCGGGGAAATCCCGAAAACCCAAGTGAATTGTGGCCCTCGAGGACTGATTTAGATGGAAACTATAACAGAACTTGAGCTATAAACTGTAGAACTACATTGCATGTTTACTACTGGAGGGATTTGTCCTGTGAGCGGAGGTTAGTTCCTATACTATGTTCCTTACCAAAAATGCTAATTTCTTTTCCTGTGGTTCACTGTTATCTGTATGCTGCATGATAGGAATTGCACACACACCAATCCAAACAGATGTACCAACAAGCAAAGAGAATGAAGCAACCAAATAAAGAGAGGAAATATTACACAAAACAACAATACCACTGTATAATGGAACCACATAATTAATCTAAAAAATATTTAATAGAGAATGATTCCAACAGCCTCAGAAGACAAGGTCCTCTCAGGAGCACTTGTTCCAGGTTCCGTCTCTCCGTACTGTCCACCTCCCTTCAGTGTGTTCTTGTATTTTTACCGTGATAGGCCCAAATCTCTAGAATTCTGCTCCCTTACCTCTTTGGTTGGAATCTTCACTGTCCTCACCAGTGGCGTAGCCACAGGTGGGCCTGGGTGGGCCCCGGCCCACCCACTTAGGGCTCAGGCCCACCCAACATTAGCACACGTTTAGCGGTAGCCGATGGGGATCCCAAGCTCTGCCAGCTGAAGACTTCCCCCTGATGGTAACAAAAACGCTACTGTCCACAATACCGGCACCCTCGCATGCTCAGCTTTCAGCGCATGCCTGCTACAGACTGCCAAGGTGGAAAGGAGCATTTTTTCATCAGCTGAGATCATTTCTTTTGGTGGTGGGGGGTGGGGTGAAGGGAACACTTGGTGCCCACCCACTTCTTGCCTAGGCCCACCCAAAATCTGTTGTCTGGCTACGCCTCTGGTCCTCACTTAAATCCCAACCCAAGACTTATTGGTTTTCCTAGGCCTACGGCTAGGACTATGTTCCGCTGTCCTCTGATTCAACAGGGGCCTCATGATGTTGCCCTCTCTACTTACATCCTGGACACTCCTCTGCCTCTCTTAAGTGCACCTTCTCCCCTGTCATTATTGGAGTTTCTTTCCTTTGTTGACTCATTGAATTGATTGCTGTAAACTGCTTCAACAGAACTCTCTCTTAAGCGGTATATCAAAATTTGTAATAAAGTTGAAACTTATAATGCCAGCAGCACTAAAATATTATAGTAAAAAGAATATAATTACAGTAATAGCTCTATTTCCACGGCGGCGGCGTACCAAAGGGGACAAGGTCTTCTGCATCACCGACTGTGCTATTCACTAGTCCCTGGGCAAAAAAGACTCAAATACCACCTTTAGCTCCAACGCTCAGGACACTGAATTCTACAAAGCCACCAAAGAATCTACGTTAGGAGTGACCAGGCCTAACATATTAATGCCAAGAGATCTATATCCCTGAGGGCAAGGCCTGCCATGATCCATAGGCCCAGTAAAACATCAGCAAAGGATCTGCATTCCTGGAAACAAGGCCTGGCGTTATTCATCAACCTGCACAATGTCACCAAGAACTTTGTATGTTTGGAGATAAAGAGCAGAATCATGTCACCAACAGATCCACATACTTGGAGATGTGGCCCAGCTAAACGTCACCAAGGAATCTAGATCCCTGGAGACAAAGCCTAGCATTATTTCAGCTCCATACCCCCCCCTGAAGGCAATCAACAGATGCACAAGCAAGGCCTAGTATACTCTGTTCTGCATCCCTCAAGCCAAATTACAGTTTCAGGAATACTCTTTTACCCACAGGGTTCTACCCTTAAAACAAACATATCCTCTAAATATGAGAAAAGCTAGTGATAAATGAGTGTTTAAAACAGCAACAAAGAGCAGCTAAGAGAAAGCAACTATTTGCAGACCAATCCACAGATAAACAGAGCGGACGATGCCTTTATGGCAGATCCTGAAACTGTCCATCTCTTCGACTCTGTGGCGAGATAATTAAACTCAAATGAAAGCCTATATCCTCCAACTTACTTTTGGCGGAGCCAAATATGAAAACCATGCTTTTTATTCAACCGAGCCTGAACATCCATTTTACAGTTCACACCTACAGAAGTCAGACTGGCCCTGTGAAGCTTGCCCTGCTAACTTTATTTATGCTGCTCTGGGAAGTGAACATTATCTTGTATGAGACGCCAGATCAAGTCCCATTAAAAGCAGCAGTTTAATAGAGCTCACTAAAAACAGACTATGATGAAACCTTCCGTCATAGTCATGCTGCACTATGACACGAGTCTCCTGACATGATAAAATTCTACAAGCCCTCAGTAGGATTGGTGGGTAAGATGATATACACTGCAGGGATTTAGGTCAACTGCCATGTTTCACTGTTGAAGAACTAGCTGCATGAATGGAGTACTTTTTTTTTCTTGTTTCTCTGGTTCACCAAGTAGAGAGAGCAGCTACATAAGGAGAAAACAGATACGCAGAGGCACTCCTATCAATCCCCAGAAACCAAGCAAATCCAGGCCAGCAAGCCGAAGGCTGGTTAGCCTCCGAATGTCAGGGCCGCCGAAAGACTGGGCTGCGTCCGGGGCAAGGCCACCCCAGGGCCCCGCCCCTGCTGCCGCCCCCCTCCCCTCCACCCACCCCCTGCATTGAAATCACAGCGCCTCACCTCTGTGTGAAAGCGCAGCAGGCAGCAGCAGATCGCCTCCCTTCGGGCCTTCCCTCCCTGTGTCCTGCCCTCGTCTGATGTAACTTCTGCGAGGGCGGGACACAGGGAGGGAAGGCCCGAAGGGAGGCGATCTGCCACTGCCTGTTGCGCTTTCACATGGCGGTGAGGCGCTGCGATTTCAATGCAGGGGGCCCAGCCCGGTGGTGGATGGTCGACGGAGCCGAGGGCGGGCAGGTGGGACTGCAGCGCCGGTCCCCCCTTGGAGGCTTGGGCCCGGGCCCTGCCCCCCCTCTCGACGGCCCTGCCAAATGCATTGTAAACTGCTTCGATTCTTGATCTGAGAGGCAGTATATCAAGCATCGATTAAACATAAGCGTAGTCGATGCTGGTGTCCAGACATGGCCTGGGACCGAATATCTGGGCTCAGATAAAAACTGCTGACCGCGGTGAGCTGAATATCACCGCCTTAGGCTTCTAGGTTTGACTGAAAATAGGGGACCACAAGTCCAAGGCCGGATTTAAGATGTTTGCACACATAAGCAGGACTAGAGTGCAGTAGGAAGGGGGGGGGGGGTTTCTCCTCCAGAGATTGGAAAATACAGCCCTAAAACAAACAAAATCAAGATCCTGTTTAGGCCAGTTATTTGATACCTTCTAAATTTGACTCCCTAGGCAGTCTGCTATGACTATATCCGGGCCTGCTGTGGCCTTCCTTCAAGCTAACTAAATAGGTGTCAGACCTGTTATAATAGTTAAATTCTTTGACACATGGATTGAGTGTCAAAGAATTTAACTATTACAACAAATACTGCCCAAGTGACCAAAAGTGCTGACATACTTTCCATGCTGTCCTGCCAATGGCTGACATCAGACATTTTGAAAGCTGCCCCGCTATTGGTCAGCAGTCATAACTATATGCAAATTTCTACACGAGGTATGTCCAAGTTCAGTCCTTCAAGGCTGCAAGCAGGTAGTTTTCAGGATATCCCTAATGAATGTGCATGAGAAAGATTATCATATCCACTGACCCCCCTATATTCATTATCCCCCTAATTCTATATAATGCACCACAGGTTAGGTGCCTAACTTTAAGCATGCAAATGGAAATTAGGTGCCCAAACAGGGGTACACAGTAGTTAGGCGACTATCTGTACTTGGGTGGTAATCTATGTTAGCACCAGTGGCGTAGCTATGGGGGGGGCCTGGGGCCCCCCCAATTTGAGTTCAGGACCCCCAAACTCTGCTGGTTTGGCTGGCAGGGGTCCCCAAGCCCCGCCATCAGCTTTACGGCGGCGATATTTGCCACCGCACTGCCTGCCCTGCTTCCCCCTCCCTCACGCATGTGCTCAGTTTTAATGAAATTGAGTTGCATGAGTTTCATACATGCTCGATTTCACTAAAACCAAGCATGCATGCCAGGGTGGGAATACAGGGCAGGTAGCAAGGCACCGATTACCACCACAGGAAGGCTTCTGGGGGACCCCTGCCAGCCTAGGTATGTGGGGTTGCAGCAGGGGGTGGAGAGCACTGGGGAGGCAGGGCAAATGTGCCCCCCCTCACTTTGGGCTCAGCCCCCTCCCCACAATCAAGGTCTGGCTACACCTCTGACATGTAACTGTAAAGGGGGTGTGCACGTGGGTGGGGCCTGGGCGAGGCATACACTCAGGCACCTAGGTGTCAATATTTAGGCATAACATTTACACCTGACTTTTACATGGTGTAGGTGTTGGCACCCAAATACCAACCTAGGCTTTATTCTATAATGGAAACTAGCCACCCAGATGTCGTAATTAAGTACTATCTGAACGAATTGATTTTGGGTGCCTAATTTTTGGCACTCTTTAAAGAATCGCCTCCTGTATGCAGATCTCTATTAGGAATATTCATTCATTTAATAACGATAGGGCTACTAAACTTATTCAAATTATTATTATTATTAACATTTGTATAGCGCTACCAGACGCACACAGCGCTGAACATCCAACATAGAGAGAGACAGTCCCTGTTCAAAAGAGCTTACAATCTAAAAATAAGACAGACAGACAAAACAATTAAGGACAAGGGAAGTACTGGGTGAGAAGGAACAAGGGGAGGGCAAATTGAGTAGTGGCTAGGAGTCAAAAGCAGTGGTGAAAAGGTGGGTTTTCAACATAGATTTGAAAACAGGTAGAGATGGAGCTAGACGTACAGGCTCAGAAAGTCTATTCGAGGCATAAGGTGCCATGAGGGAAAAGGAACGAAGTCTGGAGTTAGCAGTGGAGGAGAAGGGGGACGACAAGAGAGATTTGTCCAATGAGCGGAGCTCACGGGGAGGAATGTAGGGAGAGATGAGAGTGGAGAGGTAATGGGGGACTGCAGAATGGATGCATTTAAAGGTCAGTAAGAGAAGTTTGAACTGCATGCGGAAGCGGACAGGGGGACAGGGAGCCAGTGAAGTGACTTGAGGAGTGGGCTAGTGTGGGTATAACGATAAACTAGGAATATGATCCACATCAACAATATAAACTAAATATCCTAATAACTATTGTTGATCTTAATTTTTTTAAATCTGTTTTAACATTTCATATTTATACCACAAAAATCTCTATACATTTTTTTTATTTTAATTATAATATAGAAATATATGAATATGTAGGTGCTCAGTACATCCCCATAACCCCTCACTGGGATATTATGATGTTATGATGAGAATCGTGCTCTGGATTCAATTTGCCATCTCCAAGTTTATCTCATTGATTGTATTTATGTTGATGTTTGCTCATCAGAAAAAATGTTGAAAGGGAAAAAGAGAGTAGAACAGAACATTGCAAGGAAGGGTGAAGTAGAGATGGAGAGGAGGAGATCCAGAAACACAAGAAAGCAAAACGAATGAAGGACAGGCTACAACGTCAATTGAAGAGTTCTGGCAGAAGGAAAGGTTACCCAAATTGAATTTAACACCCAAAGTAAAAAGTATGATAAGTAAGATGAATAAAGCCAAAGCCTATATAAAGGGACAATCTATTGATATCAAAGAAATTATTAAAATACAAGCATGAAGCAAATGCACACTTACAGTGGAAAATATAAAGCATTACTCCAGGAACTATACATTGATCAAATGAATGGTTATAGAGAAGTGAACTGAAACCAAAGGATGGGAGACTGGTAGTTGTAACCCCGGACAATGGATTATGCATGAGATGGTTTAGAAAAAACTGGGAAAACTAAGGAAGAGCTTGAAATGGTTATGCACCTCAAAGCTTATGGGAGAGGGTTTATACATGAAAAGGCACAATAAGATGGTAGGTCTCATCCATTGTAACCTTTGTAAACATTACAACATCATTATACCAAAAAAGCATTGGGATTACAACCTTAACGCCTATGTTTACTAAGAGGCCCTATGGGCGTGTTAGTATTTTTAATGCATGTAAATGGTTCACGCGCATTAAACACTAGCGTGCCCATAGAAATGTATAGGCACGATAGAGTTTAATGCACCTTAAATTTACAGGCGCGTTAAAAACGCTAATGCACCTTAGTAAATACATCCCTAAGAGAATTATGGAAAACTAGTAAAACATGCCCGTTTCTGACACAAATGAAACGGGCACTAGCAAGGTTATCCTCCGAGTTCCAGCTTGGCCCCCTCCCTCCCCCCTCCCCTCTGAGTTCCATGCCCCCTTCCCTTCTTCTTCGAGTTCCATTCCCCCCTCTCCTCTGAGTTCCAGACCCCTGCGCCTCCCTCCCTCTCTCTCCTCCGAGTTCCAGGCCCCCTTTCCCTCCGAGTTCCAGGCCCCTCTCCCTCCCTCCCCTCCAAGTTCCATACCCTCCTCTCTTCTCCGACTTCCAGACCCCAGCGCCTCCCTCCCTCTCTCTCTCTCCTCCCTCCGAGTTACAGGCTCCCCCTTCCCTCCGAGGTCCAGGCCCCCCTCCCTCTCCTCCAAGTTCCATGCCCCCCTCTCTTCACCGACTTCCAGACCCCTGTGCCTCCCTCCCTCTCTTTCCCCCCGCCGAGTGGCAGCCCAACCTGCGTTGCCTGCCCTCTTCTCCCAGTCCTCCGCCTCCCCCTCGCCTTCCTGCATGCCAGCCTGCATTTAAAAGGTTCTTACCTTGGGGTCCGGCGGCAGCAGTGAAAGTCGAGCAGGCACGGCACTTCAGCCTGCCTTCCCTTCTGTCTCAGCTCTGCCTCTGGTCCCGCCCTCATTTCCTGTTTCCGGAAGGGCGGGACCACTGCAGGAATCCTAACAACCCACCCTGCAGCCAATGCAGTAACCTTGCGTTACAGCCATGCACTAAAGCTCAGCGCATAGTTTCCTACTTCAAACATAAAGAAAAAAATTCTTGATCCCCAACCTTGTAACCAAACAATATGCAAAAGACGTGCACTAACATGAGAGAGCGTGCCCGAAGCATGCACACACATCTGCACTGGCAACAGCTATGGTGTCGATATTAAAAAGCAATTTATTTATTTATTTATTTGTTACATTTGTATCCCACATTTTCCCACCTATTTGTAGGCTCAATGTGGCTTACATAGTACCGGAGAGACTTTTGCAGACTGAACAAATACAAGGTGATGTTGTGGTAAGATAAAGTTCATGTGGCACAGCCACATTAGGGAATTGTACAACGGAAGAGTTGTGTCACGTCCATTACGTTCTTTAGTTTTGTTGTGTAGCTGAGATCGGGCATTTAAGTTGGATCAGTAGGGTATGCCTGTTTGAACAGGTTGGTTTTTAGTGCTTTACGCAATTTTAGATGGTCATGTGTCGTTTTCAAGGCTTTTGGTACTGCGTTCCACAGTTGTGTGCTTAAGTAGGAGAAGCTGGATGCGTAAGTTGTTTTATATTTAAGACCTTTGCAGCTTGGCCAGTGCAGATTCAGATCAACAGCCAGAAACGGCTCCTGGCCATTTAAATCACTTACTTCTCCAGGGCTAACTGGGTCTACTCAGTTAATGCCCAGATGACGCCGATGAAAATGCCCGGTTAACGCCGTAAGCCGAAACCAGGTATTTTGTGGGCATTCTGGGGACAGAGTTGGCACTTAGCCAGTTTGGAAGTCCTTTTACAAAGGCATGGCAGGCTCTACATGCGTGCAGTGTGCACCAAAACAAGACTACCGCCAGGCTAGTGCATCCCCTAGCGGTAATTGCGGATTTGGCGTGCGCCAGGACATATTGCTTTTTTAATTTCCTACCCATGTACGGCGTTTCTGCATTAATCGGCAGTTGGCGCGCACTGACCAGTCACTGCGCCTGCAGTGCGTGAGCCCTTACCGCTAGATCAATGGGTGGCGTTAAGGGCTCAGGCCGTAATTAGGCATGCGCCGGTTTCAATTTTACCACGGGCCCTTTTCCCGGCCCATTGACAAAAAGCCCTTTTTCCCCAGACGCAGTAAAATCTGGCCTGGCGCGCGCCAAAAACATGCGCCCACACTACCGCAAGCCACTTTTTGCCACGGCTTAGTAGAAGGACCTTTTAGCGCGATATTCAGTACTTCCCTGTTATGACAGCCACAAGAATAGGACTCCATAAAGCACGGTCCTAACTTTATGCAGTTTATCGTAGCCGGTTAAGTGCTAAATATCGTACACAGAAATTAGTGTGCGCTAAATGCTAAGACACCCATATGAATATAATGTGCGCCGTAGTGTTTAGTGCATGCTCATTTTAGCATGCACTAAAAATGCTAGCGTGCCTTTGGAAAAAGGGCTCTTAACCTCTCATGTTTTATCTAGTCATATATGCCCAGATATTCAATGCCGGTGCCTGGACATGACTTGGCACTGAAATATCTATAAAATAATTGGTAACTCTGCTTCCCTGGATGGCTGGCTGGCTGGGTTCGTAACAGCATGCTGACGTCAGCTCGCCTCCAGTGTCCCGCCCTCGCGGAAAGAAGAAATGACGTCAGAGGAGGGCAGGACACTGAGAGGGAAGGCAAGGGAAGGCTGGAGGCGACTCAAGCCGAGCCTGCCGCCGCTGCGACCTGAGGCAAGATGAACGGCTTAAAGGCAGGGCGGCAGGAAGGACAGAGTCACTGGCCATGGATGGAGGATCGCTGGATGTGGGATGGGATGGGTGGGGCAGAGCAGAATCGCTGGGCACGGAGGGGAGGATAGAATCGCAGGACACGGAGGGGAGGGCAGGGCAGAGGAGAATCGCTGGACATGGAGGGGAGGCCAGAATCACAGGACACGGAGGGGATGGGAGGGGAGGGAAGAATCGCTGGACACGGAGGGGAGGGCAGGGGAGGGCAGGGGAGAGAGAAGAAATCGCTTAGATGAGAGCCGTCCTAGGGCCCGTTTAATTTTTCACGAAACGGGCTTTGTTGCTTGTCCTGGAATAAAGCTGGTGGAGGTCATCAAACGCTGAGTGACACCGGCTGAATATCTGGCCCTAAATTTTAAGCAGTAGAAAAAAATTGTATTGTCACTCATGCACATGTGCTGGAATGCTGCTCTCCACATAAATATTGCTGGTATCATGAAAAAACTGTATCTGTGAACATTATGCTAATATGCTGGAAAACCATTTTACCCATAAACATCAATATTATTCTGCACAGAAATACTGTATTGTGTTATGTCAGCACTCTACTGTTGTTCTACCTACACCTCCCCCTCAACTCTCCATCCCCTTCAACAAAGCCAGAAATAAGTTGTGTGGGTACTTCACGGCCACAGTAAAGAGGAGAAACAGGCATGAAATCCTCTCTAACGCTGGCCTCAAAAGAATGAGCTAACTTTTTATTCCTTCTCAGCCGTTGCATTAAAACCTTGGCATTAGAAATCCCTTCTTTTGTGCACTTTGCATCTGTGCTTAATCATTAATTCTGCCATTACCATGGGACTTAAATGAACTGTGCACCAATGTTGGCACAAGTGTTTGCAGCAAGGGTGTAGCTATGGGGGGGCCACAGGGGCCTGGGCCACCACCAATTTCATCCAAGCTGCTAGTTTGGCTGGCGGGGGTCCCCAACCCCTGCCAGCTGAAGCCTTCTTCAACGCCGGTCTCCGGCGCAGCCACGTTCGCTGCCTTGCTCTTCTTTCTTCCTGCTCTTCCTGTGCACGCTGACGCTCCTTTACGTGAAACTGAGGAGCGTCAGCGTGCACAGGAGCAAGAAGAAGAGCAGGGCAGCGAATACGGCTGCGCCGGAGACCGGTGCTGAAGAAGGCTTCGGCTGGCAGGGGCTGGGGACCCCCTCCAGCAAAGGTATTTGTTTTTGCACGGGAAGCGTCAAGGAGGTAAGGGGAAGCGGCAAGGAGGAGAGGCAAGGCAGTGGGGGGGGGGGGGAGGCGAGGCGGTGGGGGTGCGAGGAGGTGAGGCGTGGCGGTGGAGGTGCGAGGAGGCGAGGCGTGGCGGTGGGTGGGGCACTCAAAATGTGCCCCCAACCTTGGGCTCTGGCCCCCTCTCAACGTGAGGTCTGGCTACGCCCCTGGTTTGCAGTTTACTAAGCTGTGTAATCATCTACACGTGCCAAAATGGAGTTCCACCCATCTACCATGTGGCTCTTGCGGTAATTTCATTTTTGAAGCGCATCCGGTATGCACGTCCGAAAAATACTTTTTATTTTCAGACGCGCATATTGGACGCCCAGTTACCGTGTAAGACTTTACCGCTAGGTCAATGGCGGGCGGTAAGGTTTCAGACCCAAAATGGACACGCGGCAATTTTCATTTTGCCGCACATCCATTTTCAGCCAAAACTTTTTAAAAATGCATTTTTTCCAGGTGTGCTGAAAAATGATTCTGTGCGCGCTCAAAACACACGTCTACACTACCGCTGGCCATTTTTCAGCGCACCTTTGTAAAAAGGGTCCCTAAATTCTGTGTATAGCCACCCACACTTTACTGCTTACAAACATAAAACTATCTTAGAAAATCAGCAGAAGCTGTGTAGGTCTCTGGGAGATCAGGGATCATTAATTATACTCTGTTAGACTGTCTCATTTCATGTTGAAAAAAATACCACCCAAAGCACTTTTGTATTAACACTAAACACATCCTGAAAAATTTTGCAAGGCAACATAAGATACGGAAGGCAGTACTTTGAGTATACACAAATAAACATACATGCCTTAGTTCCTCATCCTGCTTTACTATTACAGTGTCTTAGACTGTTGCCATGGAAAGGAATGTGATGTCACAAAGAAATGAGCAGGACGTAAGAGCAGTCTGTTTGAGCTTGTTTTGGAACTGTTCCTGCATCCCTTATGACAAATATGAAATCCATGAACTTAGATGTCTTGCACCTTGCACATTACACAGGCAGCCTGGAAAGCAAATTCTCTCCAGTTTTCTGTTTCCTGAGCTTCTTTTTCACATCTGTTTACTCCAAAACTCCTCATCTGCTCTCCAGTGTTGAACTGAGGACAAACCATGCGCATAAATTATTTTTTTTTTTAAGCCAGTGTATGGATAAGATTCTCCTGGACTGGTTTGAAACAGATTTGCCTCTTATCAGGGGCATTTTCGTAAGAGAAGGGCGCCCATCTTCCGACACAAATTGGGAGATGGAAGACCTTCTCTCAGGGTCGCCCAAATTGGCATAATCGAAAGTCGATTTTGGGCGTCCCCAACTACTTTCCGTCACGGGGACGACCAAAGTGCCCGGGGGCGTGTCAGCAGTGTACTGAAGGAGGGACGGGGGCGTGCTTAACAGATGGGCGTCCTCAGCCAATAATGGAAAAAAGAAGGGCGTCCTTGACAAGCATTTGGCCGACTTTACTTGGTCCCTTTTTTTTCAGGACCAAGTCTCGAAAAGGTGCCCGAACTGACCAGATGACCACCGGAGGGAATCAGGGATGACCTCCCCTTACTCC